>NC_046606.1:2754377-3060939 GCF_011750605.1 Drosophila busckii
CGCGCGAGCACAGCAGTGCTGCCAGATGTGTAAATTTAGTTTAAATTCAAAATAGATATTTAAGAATTTGTAACGGCTAATGCTCAGCACCATGGGGAACATTCTAATTTTAGGCGCATATTTTGCATGACAAAAAGCCTGCTTGCAACCATTTATAGCATGTACGGGCATCAATATCAAAATCTTGCCCTTTGCCATGCGTTTTGTTTATTGATATTATTTTTAAGTATAAACAAACGCAGCTCACAAAAATGTGTGCGGTTGGGAAGTGCACGGCGGCACAGTGTTAGGCCCAGTATGCGCACAAGCCGAAAAAGTTCTCAGGGCCGGGCAGACATGCATAAATAATTCTATTTGCATTGGGACATTATGAATTTGAATTAAGGGATGCCAAATGGTTGCAGTTGCATCTTAAAATTAAAAATTAAAGCTTTCTACAGCTTAGCATAGTACATGTGTAATGCCTGCAGTCCGATTCCCACTACGTGGAGGCCATCAACGGGTCATGATTTACATATGTTTACAGCAGCAAAGTCAGATCAAGGGATGGGGCGGAGTGTAGGGCCCTCATGAATGAATGATAGCAGCATTGGCTGCAGTGCGCTGCATTCGTGTTGTAATTTATCGTAAAAAGTAAAACAGCAAAGGCTGGCGACGCCAGCCGCAGCAGCAGCTAGAGAAATATGGATTTATGCGGTTAGAGAGGGGAGAACGGGTTGAGGGGCGTGTGTGGCGCGGACGCTCAACGCTTTGGGTGGTCCAATTGGCCACCAGAGAGACGCAGACGGAGACGAAGGTTGCTTGAAGGCAAAGCGCATGCATCATCATTGCTGTCACTGTTCCTGCTCACATTGTTGTTGCTGCTCAGCTTGTTGCTGCTGCTGTTGTAGTTGAATTCAAATCGTTTGCTGATGCCAACAAATTTGACGAACGTCGACGTCGGCCAAACTTCAATCGGCGCGCGCACAAAAAAACAAAAACTAAAGCAAACAACAACAATGGCAGCAGCAGCAGCAGCAACAACAATTAAAGGATGGCAAGGCCTTGAAATAGATATACTTAGGCACACACACACACATATACACCCACACACATACATACGCATAGATCGTAGGCCGTTTAGCACATGTGTTGCCAGTTGGCCTGGGCAAACTCAAGATTAAGATTAATTTCGTCGATAATTCGGTAAATTTTCATTTTCGACAAACGAAAACTTTGCGTCTCGTTGAAAGGCTAAACAGACAAGCGTTTGGGTATAGTTTCTCCTACTGGGTGGGGAGTGGGAGTGAGAAATGTTGCAGTTGCGCCCAGACTCAAATGATGAATGCACTATTGATTGATTTTCGGCACTTATCAAAAGCCGTCGAAAAAGTCAATCCGCCGACAAGTACCAAAAATAAATGGAAGCTGTTGAGTTCAGTCCGAGACGGCGATGGAGATGGAGATGGAGTAACTAACCTACCTTGCTTGGCTATGCTTATACTAAAATAAATTTCTTTAGTAATGCTGGCAGCTAATTGAGGGCAGCGCAATGTAAAATACGTAAAAAGAAAATGTTAAAATTAGCATTTGAGTTTTGTTTACGTTGAAGCAAGTAATAATTACCCAAAATACCCAATCGATGGGTAGCAGCAAGATGAAACAAGTATTTCCCCAAGACTATTGAGACTTTGGGCACATAGTCTAGAGCACGGATTTGTTTACATATGCAAAGCCATACGGTTGCAACCTGTACGGATACGTAAGATACGGGGAACGGAATTGAGTTTAATACTTGGGCAGCAGCAGCAGGAAACGAAAGTCAGTGCCAGTGCAATTGAATTGCCATAAAAACCAAAAGCAACAGCGGCTGCTACTGTAAGGGGGTGTGAAATTTATGAATTCCTCTGGAAACAATAGATACAAATAGTATATGCCATATATACTCTTCTATTTGTCATGACTGCTCTTAAGCACCTGCCAGCAGATAGCTTGCAGTTTTTCCACGAAATAAATACATTAATAATTTTCAAAAAGGTCTCTAGTACTATATGTATATATTTTCCGGTAATTTGCACTTATTTCCAATCGAAAAGTTTGAGAATATATTACTACAAGTAGTAGCAGCAGCAGTACCAGATGCCAAGGGGCTAGTATGGGGCCAGCCATAAAATTGTCCATGGAAATTCACAAGATAGCGTATGCCGACTTTTATCACGCTGTTTTTTTCCTTTAGTCGCTATATATCTTTTTTGTTGCCCATTTTACTTGTTGCTTTATGACTTTATAATGTCTGTGCGTTTTCGGTTTTATGATCTCTGTTTGCTCAGGCAGCTGTAAAATAAGCGCTGATTCATCTTTGCCCCTTGCCCGCTCTCGCCACTGCACTCGCAGCAGCAACAATATGGCAATTTGTTGGGTCATTAGGCGCTGTATGTGGAATGCTTAGAGCTGCCACAGGCGCCATTTGGTCAGCTTACTTTTTGCCCCCTGGCTTGCCGTCTTTGCATTTCGGACCAGAGGGTTCCTCTATAAGAAAGTTACAAAAGTTTCAACAGCTCAACAATTCATACTTGTTTTACATACGCTTTCGACCACAGACACCACCGTCCCCCTTCTTCTTGGAAGCATCGTCCTTCTTTTCGCAGGGATCCTCCTTTTTGCATGGGTCCTCCTTTTTGGCACATGGGTCTTCCTTTTTGCAAGGATCGTCCTTTTTGCTGTATGCCATGCGGCTCAAAGGCATATCGCCTATTTTAAGCAGTGTTATATTCATTAAACGATTCATTTTTATTAACTTATTCAAAACTATATGTAACTACAAATTTCTGCAACCGAATGGGAAACAAATTTTGTATATAACTGTTCGTTTTTCATGAAGTATTAGCAACTGCTACTAAGTTTATGTAAAAATTTACATTCAAATTGTTGTGCTACATTTTCTTGGGTTTTTCTTTTTTATAATTTTTGTGGTGTTGAATTTCAACGCTACCGAAACGCAACTCAAGTGTCGGCCACACAATTAGCTATGCTTGAGCCCAAAACCCAAGTCGATCTGTCCACAAGTGTAGCTGGAACCACAAGCGTCGTCGTTGTGGCAGCGTCGCCAATGTCAAAATATTTGTCAGCGCCTCGATTTACGGCCGTAGTAATTAGACGATCTTTGTTTGCTGCTGCGTCAGGATGTCGCCGTCGATTAACCCAAATTTACATGTTCTACATGCTGGCCCCAGTGCAGACACTTGAGATCTTCAAGACTGCAGCCTGTAGGCAGTTAATGATTAGCGCTGTCTAATTTGTTTTTAACTTGACACGTTGCTCTCCTAGGCAGCGAAATTCTTTTCTTCTTCATTTTTCAAAGCAGCACAGGTGCGCTGCTGTTGAAGGCCAAAAAAAGCACAAAGCCAACAATAAAGTGAACGACACCAAGAGCAACAGCAACAGACACAGCAGCAGCAGCAACAACTCGCCGCAATGACGACAATAAGCGTTGAGTGAGTTTAAACAGATGCCACAAGCGGCTGTGGAATGGAAGATGGGAACAGTGTTGTAGGTGTAAAGGGCATTTAGCTGGAACAGTTGGATTCTTTATCACGTCATCATCATCAGCAACAGCAAAGGCAATTTTTTTTTGCCTACGCTTAACTACAGCCTCGCATTGCAAAATGTTACGTTAATTACTTGCAAAGGTAAAAACGCTGTGGGCAGTTTAACTGTTTCCGGCTGCATTCCTTGCCACCCCCCCCCACGTCCAGTGAACGCTGCAGCAAGTCAACGTATTTTTAAGTACCGGCTATTAAACTAAAAGCTAAACAAAAACGCCAACCAATTGCCAAGTGGCAAATGCCAAGTGCTTGCCGAGCAAACGGCTTTTGTGCTTGAGATCAGCACAGAAAGCGTCGAATAGACATTTCTATGGAAATAAACCCATTGCGCTCTCGCTCGTTTTTATGTTTCTTTTTCAGCGCTTTATTTTCCTTGTTTTTTTTTTTTTGTATTTCTTTTAATTTCTGTACAATTTGGCGCAATTATTGCGCACCCAAATGTATCGCAAGTCTATAAATTGTTCGATTTTATTGCGCCAGCTTCGACAGTTGAATGGCGCAGACCAACAGCAAACTGCGCCGCGGGGGCACAGCGCTCAAATATGTAAATGTATGTGTGCCTGTGTGTGCGTGTGTGTTCTTTTATAATATGCCATAGTTTGCATAGTTTGGCAATGGCACCCAAATCGTACGACTTACTGGCAGCTGCCAGCTAGAAAACACACACAGCAACAGCAAACAGCAAAAACAACAACAACAAATCGTGTTGGCCATCTTGCGCAAATTGCTGGCGGCCATTTTGAAATTTGTAAACGTGTGGCAAGGTGTTTACGAGCGCTGCCATTAAGCAAACCGGTTTTAGCTATAACACGTTTGGCCCAATAAGAACGAGGTAGCAGTCTTAGCTGCTTTAACTCTTTGTTGCCAACGTTTATTACTCTTGTTATATTAATAATAAACTTGAAATGAGTTCGTCTTGAACTTTTAGCAACTATTCAAGTTAGAGGTTAATTTGTGTGGCGCCAATTTCGTCTATTTTATATGGTTGCATCAATGTAAAAGTTAGTTAATTCTCTAGGGTACTATTTCATACAAGTCGATAGAGAGATATCTTTATATATTTATTTTCAAAAAGCAACTAGCAGCAATTAGCAAATTATAAAACATTTTCTAAATTTAAGCAAATCTACTGCTTCTAGCTAATTTTTCAGCAAATCTATTATGATTACTCATAGCATATATATATATAAGCGCTAATATATATATTTGCTATACATATCTGAAAGCTATAGGAACAATTGCTGAAGCATTATGATAAAGGTGTAAGCAAATTAAATAAGACATTAGCTGTTTATTAAAACAATCGTAATTAGTCATTGCTGTCTATATAAAGTTAAATTTAAAACATTTTTCTCATTTTCAATTATAAAAATTTTTAACCCAATTTAATTGTCCACATCTTAATTAACAACACAAAACACTCTAGCGGCAATCAAAGCAAAAATCAAACAAAAATTTCATAAATATTTACAATAAACCGCTTTTAAAGCCGTGGGAAAAAATAACAACAATTTGTTTTTAGTTTGAAAATAGAAGAGAGAGGGAGAAAAAAACACGTAAATTTGTTTGTATATTGCTTGTTTTTGTTAAACAAAAAGCGTCGCAGCCATATAAAATGGCCACAGCACGTGAGCTGCAATGCAAAACATTTGCTGATCTATATCTATGTATATAACTTGCTTATAACAGTCCATTGAGCTAGTTCTAAATCTAAATATTTAAACAAAAGTCCGGCACAGAACAGAAAGAAACGAAATTGTTAACTAGACGGCATAATTCGCTCGTGGGCAATTGAATTGTAAATATTTTGAATATTTGGGGCTATTTGATTATTTATTGTATGGCAAATTAACCGTTTAATAAGCGTTGTAGCTGCAAGAACAAGAAAAGGGGAGTGCGTGCGGGCTTGGGGGTCTCAAGATGGGCAAATGCAATTGTTTGCTTTTGTCTGTTGTTGTAGGTCAGTGTGCAAAAACAAATGCGTTGGCGGCTACATGTTGTATACAACTCGAGAGAGAGAGAGAGAGTGAGCGAAGGGAGCACAGGAGCAATCATGTGTTTAGAATATGCGAGAGTGTGTGAGCAGTGTTTAATTGTTTAATGTTTATTAAACTACAAAACACGAAGCAAGTTTAAACAATGATGATGTCCATGGCCGGCATTTGGCTGTGCTTTGGCTTATTCTTCGGGTAGATTCCTGCAATATGCCATATGGGTGAGCATGAGGAGGGGGCAGGGCGTGAGGTTGGCCTCATTGAATCAATGGGATTGTGTACTACAAGTCAAGTTGTTGCTTGCGGCCGACGCGTCGTATACATAATTTTGTTTACAATCACTGCATAATAGTAAACAATTTGGCCATTTAATAACATTAACATTAAATTAAAAGCAAAACAAACGCCGTACAAGAAGCGACCACAACAACACTAACAATATTGTTTGCTTAACTTTATTATGATTATTTGAACTTGAAAAATGGAAAGAGAAAAGAAAACTGTGCGCTTATGACGAGTTTTGTTTGGGAATTCCCAGTGCACTAAAAAAAATCACTTGTTGTTGCTTTTGCTGCCAAAGAGTTGAACAACAATTGCAAGGCAATTGCATTGCCCAAGACCGACCACACACATTAGACAGTTTGGTTGGTTGGTTGGTTGGTTGGCTGGGCGGGCGGAACTATTGACCCAGTTAGCGTGACGCACAGGCAAGGCTATAAATACTGGACGCGTTGTCAGGCCAAAGAAATGTTGAATTTTTTTGGCAGAGATCACAGAGTTTGCTAAAGCTCATGCGGAAATTCAAACGTAATTCCAATGAAATTTTCAACTCATGAAACGTTTTTTTTTTATAGATTTTAATAGAGATTAAGCAATTTCCTTTGCATTGAACTTTTGATTAATTGCGTGTTAAAAGCAAAGCAAAGGTAAGTTAAATAACTTAGACCCCTCAACATTATTTAAGATAATTGACCTGCTGCACATCCGGACTACGAACATTTTAATAAGTTCCTCTTTGTCTGGTGGGCACTTAGTCAATGCTCACGGCCAATTGACATTGATTTCAGGCCACGTTGAATTGAAGTGCATTTGCTCAGTTGAGTGGGCGTTGCCTCCTGTTTAATATAATCCGCACTCGCCATAAATTGAAAAATGCAAAACAATACGAAAAAATCCAATCCAAAATAATAATAAGCAAACGTAAAATTAATTTATTGCCAACGGGGGCTATACCTATGTATACATATAGAGCGCTATATATTCATGGCAACCCGAAAACACAAAAATTGACTTTAAATGCTATGCTGGAAAATTGGGGGATTTTGTTGTTGTTGTTGTTGTCGGTTGGGTTCCATAAGAAATTCTAGGAAAATGGCGAGTGCTACGTAAAATTGTCTGCCTGTGATATATTTGTGCAAAAATGAAATTAAAATATCTTTCAGACCGCAGCCAAATTGTTGTTGCCCAGCAGCAGCAGCAGCGCCAATTGTGCCTGACGCCTTCGACAAATAGAATTCGTTAAATGTAAACAAAACTCCGCCTCCGTGTGCGCGTATGTCTCTCTATATATGTATGTGCGCGCGTGTGTGTGTGTGTGTGTGTGTGTGATGGGGGAATTGAAACGTTCAGCGATCTCTTGGCACAGCCAGAGCAAGAGATGCGTTTGACTGAGCGTGGAGAGCGTCACGGTCGCGACTCACGAGTCGACGACGCAGCTGTTGACAGCAATGGCGGCACTCAGAGCGTCGCTCTCTATCAGCAGAGACCTGAGCGTAAGCAGCCGTAGGCAGTAGGCGGGCGGTACCAGGCCCCAAAACTAAATCAATTAACAGCTCGTTTCGTATGCCGCCGACAGTTTCCTTTTCTCTCGAACTCAAACGCTAAATGCTAAATACATTCGCATTAATTTTTTTGGGTTTCTTTTTTTTTTCGTTTTGTTTTTCAGTGCTCAATGACTATTTATTAACTGTTGATTGGACAAGCTGCGCTGCGGGGGTGACAGTTTTCAATGCTGGGAATATTTGTGCCAGTAGCAAAAGGATGACTAAGGATGACCTGGACTGCAACCAAATAGGTTCTATATAAAGCCTATGTACATATTGTGAATTAGATTTTATTGAATACTGTTAATAATCTATTGTGTCTTATAAAAAAATATACTGAATATACTGGTAGGATTTTGTTAACATTCGTATCCAGAATGATTGATATTTATTTTTATTACGTGTTTTTTAGCTTATGAAGCACATATAAATCTTAAATAAACTAAGAGCTTACAATAATAAATGTTTTGGATTTATTGAATTATTTATTTATTCAATTTCGATTATGAGTAGTCGATGGTGAAAAATCAATTTTATACTTTATTTAAAGTTAACTAAGCATCAAATTAATTTTTACTTACTACTACTGTTCGCAATTCAGGTATGAAATCTGGCCTATAAATGGCTCGCCCTTGGCAGTGTATGTGAGATATGGCTTAAAAATTCTGTGGGCTAGTCAATTATTATTAATGGCTTTGTTTCGCTTAATAAGTGGGCAATACTTTGAATAATAAACATATGTATGTCTTGCTGTGTTCACAATATAAATTATAAGTTTTTGTTCATTTCCATTTCCATTGTTGCTTGCCATGCGCTGATTCCTAGATATTTTGCATACCAAACACACACACACACACTCATATATTGTGGACCAATGTCATACGTCTCCACATTACCTGGAACAACGGCAAGCAAAACGCAGAGCACGCCACATGAGCCAATTGGAAGCAGATGGATCGAGCGAGAGAATGAGAGAGCGCGAGCGCGAGCGTAGGCGAGACTAAAAAAAGAAACACAACTACTCAAGTGGAGATGAGCGCGTCGCTGCTCTTTGTGCAGCAGAACTAGAGCGTCGAGATGTGGGCTGATCGCGAGCAGTTGTTAGTTACGCGTGAATAGCCAAGCAGCGCGGTTCGCCGTTGAAACGTTGCGCATAATTTTTAGTCGCTCTAAATACGCATTGGAAATTAATTGGCAAGAATTATTTTTGAATAAAAGTGCAAAATGATCAAGAGTGAGGAAGTGGTGTCCGATTTGAATAGTCGCAGCATGGAGCAGCTTGGCGGTTTTCTGCCCGCCACGCACTATCATCATCATCATTCGCATCATCATTTGGCACCACAGCACACACACACGCATGCGGATCCACAACTACATGCGCACCACACGCATTTGTATCGCAGTGGCAACTTCTTGCCTGCGAGCAATTACCAGCCCATGGGTGGCGACTCACCCACAGAGCTGGCGGATGAGAAGCCCAACATAAACTACATGGAACGCAAGTACTACACCACAGCGCTGGATGCCGCAGGCAATCCCAGCAGCACACCTCAGCACTACGGACTGAGTGCCCTGCATAGCATAAGCACGCCGCCGGCTTCCTCCAGTCCCATACCGCCATATGGCGTGCTCATGAGCGCCCACTCAGCGGGCTCGGCGTCGCCCAATTCGAGCTCCAAGACGCCCACAGAGCAGGAGCTGCAATATGTAAGCTCTTCGGCTGTGAAGCCGCTGCAGCTGCAGCCCATGAATCATCATGCGTCCACCATTAGATACTGCTCCAACAACACCATACTCAGCGCCAATGAATATCAGCTGGCCATGCACGAGGCGGAGCAGCAGCAGCAGCAGCAGCAATCACACGCTCAGCAATCGCAGCATCAACAGCAGCAGCAGCAACAGCAGCAACATTCTCCCTCCAGCAGCGCTTATATGCCGCGCATGTCCAGCTCACCCAGTCAGGTGATCTCACATGCACATGGCATGCCCGTGATGAACTACTCCAGCGCCAGTTCCTCGCCAGCTAAATCGCTAAACGGCTCCGATTCAACATCCACAGCGGCGCAACAGAGTCCCAGCATGCAGCAGTCCTCCAAGTCAGCCAATCAGGACAATCACACGCCGGATATAGCCAAAAAGTCGGGCACTCGTCGGCCTGAAAAGCCAGCGCTAAGCTACATCAATATGATTGGACACGCCATCAAAGAGTCCTCCACGGGCAAGCTGACGCTAAGCGAAATTTATGCTTATCTGCAAAAGAGGTGGGTGCGGATATAGCTATATATACATATATATATAGTGTACATGTGTTGGTGAAAGCCAACGCCATTGCATTGGATTAAATTGCATACAGGGTTCAATGATTTTGCTGCCTTCAAGCGTTTATATAATATCAGCTAGCATTTGCATGGGCGTAGCAAAAGGGGGAATTGAGCCAAGGCGATAACATATTTTGAATGAGCAAATCTGAAAAACTACGAAACAAAATAATATTGATACAGCTCTTGAGAGAAATCTAACTAGACTGCTAAGCAGTAGATAAAATTGATTTTAAAACTCATTTCAATCAGATTCCCATATGAACTAAGCTTTAGCTTTCGACTTCCATAAGATCTGCTAAGCGATCGTAAGTCTAGACTAGCAGGTAATGCTATATAAGACGCCCCCCATGGGCTCTAAGCGCTTATCGTATTCAGCATTCCCCAAATCAGCTCAAATATCTTGTTCGAGCTGCTTGGGGAAAAGGTGCCGTAGGTGATATCGACACCGCATCTCTTGCTGGCACCGCACAATTAGCCATTTGTTGAGTGCTGGAGTGGGGGGAGCGGGCAGCTTTTGCTCGTGTCGTTTGTCATTTGTCGCTTGTAGTTTATTTACTTGCGTCCAATTTGATTTGGTCAACATAATATGAGGCAGCTGTCCGAAATAAAAAAAAACATAAATGCGGCTTGGCGCATCCTTTTGATTGTGATTTGCTCATATTTCAGCGCTTGGCACTTTATTGCCGACACAACGGGGACTGGGACTTGAGAATCACTTGAGTTGGTGGCATGCGTGAGAGACGCCTTCATTGGTTTTGTGCTGAGCTTTGTTTGTTGTCGAGCGAACCCTTTGAAAATTTTTAATTGAGTTTCGACTGTGCGCAAGCAAATAAATAAAAATTTGTGTTTTCTTCTTGTTGTCTGTGCTTTTGCAGCTACGAGTTCTTCCGCGGCGATTATATGGGCTGGAAGAACTCGGTGCGCCATAATCTGAGTCTCAACGAGTGCTTCAAGAAGCTGCCCAAGGGCATGGGCGTGGGCAAGCCCGGCAAGGGCAACTACTGGACAATAGATGAGAACTCGGCGCACTTATTCGAGGATGAGGGCAGTCTGCGTCGACGCCCACGTGGCTATCGCTCCAAAATCAAGGTCAAGACATATGCCGTCAATCCCAATGGCTTCTACAGCGGCAGCTATGGCGATGCGGGCATGGTAAGTCGCCTCAGCAGCAAATCTGATAAACAATAATTAAACTTCAATGTGTCCTGCAGGATAATGCCAACTTTTATGCCACACCCAGCTACGCTAGCTATGACTATGCTGCTCCAAACGGCGTTAGTGTGTCCTCAGCTCAAGGCTTTAGCGATGCGTGGAACGTGCATGCGGCGCACAGTGGGGCCAATGTCATTGGTGTGGGTGGATTGCCGCAGTACTCAAACATCTCCAGCCTGTCGGCGGTGGGCAATAATCTGAATGGCAGCTCACCCACTCCGCCGTTGGCGCACTCGGCTCTGGGCATGGCAACAGCAGCGGGCACGGGCGCGTCAGTGTCGGCGCTTCAAAGTGATTATGCGCCAGCCGCCAGTCTCGTGGCTGCTGGTTACTCCTATGCAACAAGTGGCAGCGGCTTGGATAACGGTAAGTGGCTCCCACTCGCTCTCAAGCGCTTTGGGTGTTCGCGTCAATCAGACCCGAACATACAAATATCGCAGCTCGCAGTCTGTTCAGTTCATATTACCGCCGCCTAGCAACACATGCGTTTTTATTGCTGCTGCTGTTGTTGTCGACTTTGTTGCTGTTGTTGTTGTTAGTTGCGGCAGTGTGTGAGATTTAACGCCTGCTCATAAAAGCAAAAAAAAAATTGGATTTTAATCGAGGTTTTTCTTGTTGCAGGTCTGCGCTCCATGTCGTTGCAACAACTGCACGCCTTGCCCTCAATGACGCCGCCGCCATCGCAGTCCCAAGCTGGCAATCATGTCATGGATCGTTCGCCCATTGATCTGAAACCGGTCTACCTGCCGCCCATTACTCCGCCTCCCACGGTGAACGGAGGCTACTATGAGACCATAAAATATTCAAATTAAATATGTATATTAATTTAATTGTATTTGGCATTATTACCTCAAAGGATAATCAATTTTAGCATTAGCTCTTAAGTAGTTGCAGACACGTTTAGTTGCTTAGTTTGTAAACAAATGAATTCTTATTAAATAAATATCATTTAATTAGACAGTACTCGAATATCTACAACAAAATATGATTAATACATTTTTAAATATACATTTGCAATGTTTTGAATATTAAGCAATGTATTATATTGCATTGGTCGAAATGCTTTTGATTCGGCAAACGTAGAATAAGGAAGACTATTAAGCACTCATATTTGTATGTCACTCTTGACTGTCTACTTTTATATTTAAATTTACCGCGCCGAGTTGAGTTATTGCCAACTTAATGAAATTGAAATGTGTAGCCAACCATACATGGCTCTCAATTTTGCGTCACGTGAAGTTGGCTGCGCTCCAGCTGTATGTGAACAGAAATGTTATGCTCCTGTTAATGTTAACGACAATTTTATGCCACTGTTGCTGTAAACGAAAATGTTATGGAACAAATTTAAAATTTAACGGACATTCAAATTAACAAACGGTTTGTAACTCAAGTCTTTTGAAAGTGTTATGACGCTTTTGTATTTGTAATTTGTACAACAAGTTCAACAGCAGCAATTATTTTAAGCTAAAATTAAAGTATTTGTTAAAAGTTCTTTTAAAATCTTAAATTTTTCATTGCTTGCAATCAATTTATGCAAAAAAACGTGTTAACTTTAAGTTAAGTCAAGCAATAATTAAGACTTTAAAGTCTCTAATACAAATTCCTTTTGCGTTAATATAGAGCCTTTGTTCTGCATATCCATATATATATATATATATCAATTTGTATATACATTTAAGTCTAATTTCAAAGGCAATGTAACAAGCGCAATTGTTGAGCTAACCAGCTCAAAGGATAAGCAGTGTAATGTCGAACTATGAAAATCGATTCCTCTAATTTCAGGCACATGCCCAACACATTGTCCCAAAGATCAACAATCCAATTATTCAGTTAATTGTCTCACCTTTATGAACAAATTAAAATCCCATTCAGAGTCAGGAACGAACACAGTGGCAAAGCCAAAGCAAGGCACCCAAGCTGACCGCAGCTTACTGACCAACGGCCATTGTGTGGTGCAGGGAAAAGGCAGCAGCAATCGCATCAAGAAGTCGTCGCCATTGATCATTATCGTCAGCGACTAGGCAAAGGCGACAGCTCGGACAAGGGGAAGGCAGAGAGACAGTCTTGGCAAAAACCGAAAGACAAACACTGGCGAAGCTATAGACGAGGTAACTTTTGAGTGAAAAATTTTACAGTCAAAGGATAATCGGGATTAAATCTTCTTGAAAAGTTAATGTTTACACACGCACCTACCGTTGGCGATGCGCAACGCGGCCGATGACAACGGCAAAAGGCAGCAGAGAGAAAAAAGATGCAAAAATTATGAAAATATTGTCACAAGTGCGCTGCCAGCACACACAGGACACACAGCCAGTAGGAGCTGCAACAGCAGCAGCAGCAGCATCAGTGGCAGGACAATTGCAGGCGGCAATCAAAACATGCAATTGTCCTTTTCGTTCCGTTGCGAATCGAAGAGCTGAGGCCGAGCCGTCGTAAGAGGATTTGTGCGTCAAGTAAACACACGAACAGGACAACAATCGGACTCAGCAGCAGCATCAGCCTGTGTCCAGGCTCTCTACACACACACACACACACACATTGACATACTGTGTGGAAAACCGAAAAACCAAATCGAAGATGCACTGCCGCACCAGCCTGCATAAATAAATAAATAAAATGATTTGAACATTTTTATTTTTGCCACAAAATAAAAAGTAAAATAGCAAACCCGAACATTTTGCTTTGCGTTAAAATAAACAATAAATTTTTTGCTAAAAATTGTTTGCTTGCCAGCGGTTTTTATTTATTTTAAATTTATGCGAAATTAAAAACGCTTTTTCGCAAGGATTTGCCAAGCGCACAATGTTTTTATAGGCACAGCCGACGACCACAAAGGATTCGTTTTGAGTCGCAACAAAAATACCAACTTCCATATAAAACGCTTTACTATATAGCTGGCTGATATCAGATACTAGACTTTAGCTAGTTCAAATCACTTTACATGCGACTCGCTTACAAACTGGCGCTGGCGTCTCAAGTATGTCGCGAGTTTTTTTGCGTCCCCATGTAAATAAACAAATTGTCTTGTTGGTATAACATGGCATGGAATATTTATAAAATAAACATTAGACCAACAGCAGCAGCAGCAGCAGCAACAACAACATGTTACACTTTACTGAATGGCAGATCATGTTTTATGAATGAGTTGCAATGCAAAGTGCTTTGGGTTATAACCACAAACAGGTATAAATTTGTGTACTTTATGCGAACTAAGCTAATAAAATAAGTTATGAATGGTCTTGGCTTCTGTTGTGGCAAGTGTGAAGCAATTAGATTTGATGCCAGGTACTGGCATATAAACATATGTACATACATTCAGTAATACTCCGAAAAAATGTAGGTTTCTTTTGTTTCAATATTTATATGCATACATATAGTTATTTTAAATATTTTCATAATTTTAAAAATGTTCTTTTCCTGCCGACTGTTCATTTTTGACATTAAATAAATAAATGTATTGCAAATATTCTTAGTGAGCAAGTTAAATAAAATTATTTATATAATATTTTTTATGTAGCAAAATGTATATAGAGCATATACATAATCATAATTATATATTAGGACTTAAGAGACTCTATGTATCACAGTTACTAGAATAGATATTTGCTAAAAATATTTTAATAGTATAAATTACTAATGCTGGCATTAAGAATTTTGTAAATTATGAATTGGTTAACATAAGAAACTGGAGAGATGACTGATGATATTGTCTTTTTTATCGAATTAAGAATTAGAGTTTAATTCTTAGAGGCTACATTGTCAATATGTTTAATAATTCTGCATCAGACGATCAAAATACACTTTACAATTTTCTTCATAATCTAACAATTTTTAACACAAGTTTTGGCACAAGTTCTAATTTCTTCAAATCTGTTTATATTGATTTGAAATTACATTTTTATTTACGATCTAGGATATTAAATTTATCACTATTATAATTTATTAGTCTGGTGATTTATATTGTAAATCTAAAGAGAGTGGCGATGGTTTGACTGACTGATTGCTTCTATTTTGTTTAGCTTCAGTTAGTTTTCACAGTTTTACTTTAATGTTTAAATAATATACTAGGAATTTCTTATTAAATTCCATAGTGCAGTGTGTAGTTTTTCCTTAACATTTGTTTTCATTTTTGGGGCGTTTCATTAGCATGGCTGGCACTTAGACGCGCTGCGTGAAGAATTTATTTTGTGGCAAAACTTTAGGCACACACACTTAGGCAAAGTGTCCACACCTAGAGCAACGCTGGCGGGCACACCCACGTGACCAGAGACCGGAGAGTGCCATAAAAACTGTAAAACCGCAAATAAGCCACGAAAACCGCAGGACACGCGCTGCATAAGTAAACCATGGCGAAAGGACCTGGCCACATCATCATCATTAACATTCACATTACACGTTGGGAACAGCAGCAGGGGTGGGGGAAAAACCGAGAGCATGAAACAGTAGCTGGGCATACGAGTAGTACTGACCGTTGTAGGTCGGCTCGGTCCAGGTAAGTTGGCCGGCTAAGTCGGCTAGCTAGCTGGGGAAAACCCACAAAATTTGTGTGAGTCTGAATTTCATTAAGAATTCCCGCGGCGCGCATTAAAGTCTAAACATGCCAACACCCCGCAGCAGCGAAGTTTTCCCCTTGCTGGATCTAAGCGCGCTTAAGCATGATGATGATTAGCATCCGGTGATTGGTAAAGCTGATGCTACTGATTGCTGCGGACGCTGTTGTTGTTGCTGGACAGCGGTTGTCTGGGCTTAGGTAAGTTACGACTTAGCGCCGCCGTCGCTGCCGTCTTGGCATGAATTTCCGCTGCTTATGTCCTTAAAACCGGAAGATTTTTGCCATGATTATGATTGCGCTTATTATGATTAAACTAATGATGAGAATTTCCCAGCTTGGCCGACAGTAGCCAAAACCCTTTTAGCCCAATACAACAATTTCCAGGAACAACAAATTTTTGTATCTACAACTAATCTGCTAAATTGGCTATGCAAAAAAATACGAGAAGAGAAAACAAATGAAACTACGCATAATGAGAGTCTCACATCATATACAAATCATAAATTTTAATGAGTGGCCAATATCGAGCAACCACTTAATACAACTACCCCAACACACACACACACACACACCCACACACACGCACACACAGAAAGACACACAGACAGATAGAGGGCCAAAGGGAGTGCAAATGCATGCGCCATTGCTGCGCTCTTGTATGCGCTCTCTCGCTTGCTCTCGCTTGCAGTGCAGGCCACGCCCGCTATTCGTTTATTGGCCCGTTGCATATTCATAAGCTGCGCAAAGGGAGAGAGTTCAGCAGCGACGCTGCGTCGCAGTCAGCGCTAGCGTCAGACTAGCGTCTTTGTATGTGTGTGCGTGCGCATTTTTTGCCTTATCAGCATTTTAAGGAGCGCACAAACATTTTTCAATTTCTTTCTTTTGCTTGCAACTAAAATTTATTATTGTTGCAGCTTAAATCCTTGTATGCCTGTATGTGTGCGTGTGTGTGAGGTTCAAGTGCCGTTAACTGTCTGATTAGGGCACACAGCATACTTTAAAATAAATATTGTTCTTAGATTATTTCTAGTAAAAATACTAAAAATATATTTTGCCCAAATGCCAAATATTTAATGGGCAATGAATTGCCATATGTTGCCGCTTACGCCCCTCATCTCAACTCAACTCAACCATGTGCTGCAAATTGTTCCACTGTTCCATCTATGATTGAGTCTAGCCAGCCAGCCAGCCAGCGCTTTAGTTGTCAACGTGCCTCAAATTGAGCGTGCAAAATGGCGAGACAAGTGGCGCCACAGCTTTTGTGATAGCGTTTGTCATTTAAATGTTTGTCCAAATTAATAGATTACATATGCTAAACAGCGTGACCAAAACGCAAGTTACGCAATCTGGGCTTAAGCAAAGCACATTGAACCCAACAGAGCTCAGAGCTGCACTGAGAAAAAAAATGTGGTAGCTTTTGAGCTGAATACTTGGTAGAACTTTAAATTGAATGCATAATATATATTACTATTCGTAATATATAATAATATTCATTACTATTCGTAATTTGAGTTTTCATTTTATTACATATTTGTTTTATTTATTTATTTATTAAACTATGAATATACTGAATTTGAAAATGGCAAATATTATATATACATATATTTGATTAAATCTTAGTTTTGCAACATAAATTCAAAGTCCATGCTTATAACTGAGTAAATAAATTAGCTTGGAATTTAACCTTTGGCGCATAATTAAATTTTTTTGATTAAACTTTCACTGCAATTGCCAGCTGAAATGCTGTGGGTAGAGATTGAAATAATATTTTCATAGGTCAAATGACAGACACAAGCTGAAGCTCCAGCTGCTCGTGGTGCATGCAACATGGCACCGAAACTTAGACCGGGAGAATGAGACTGAGACCGAGACTGAGACATGAGACATGACACTGGCTGCTGAGATTGGCACAGACGAGGGCGAGGCAAAGAATAACATGAATTTGGCAGCAAATGCAGAGTAGTCTCCACTCACACACACACACACATACACACACGCACATGCTGGGCAGACTAAAAGAAAATTGTGTAAAATCAGCAGCGAATGTTGGCGCTCATTCGAATTTCAAATGCAGCCAAAGGACGCATTGGCTGGACTTGGAGTGCATAACAATGATGACCGCCCGAGCCAAAGCCACACACATGAGCGGACATGGGAGCAAAGCCAAGCGTGCATATATTGCTGATGCTTCTGCTGCTGCAGAGTCCTTGCGGCAGAGTCCAGGAGTTGCGTTCGCTTGAGCGTTGCGAAAAATTATGTTAAAACAATAAAAATATTTGTCAAAATAATGCGATTGCGCTAATAGAGCCAAATATTATTTTTGTATCAATTATCCAGGGCTATTGAAATGCGCACGCAGAGCAAGGATAAGGAGAAGGGGAGAGAAAGAGAGTGCGTAGGAGATATGAATGTAGTCGCCTACTCTGAAGCGCTCTCAATTTATTTGCATGCAAATGCTAAGTAATTATACTTTTAAATAAATGCAAGTGTCAACACACACACACATACAAGAAGTCTGGCTGTAATACACACACACACACACACACTTTCCCAAATAAACATATAAAATTTACTTTAAAGCTGACAAAGTCAATAAATATTGTTGTACGACAAAATATTGTTTCAATAAGCAGAAAATAAAATTACAAAAATAAACTGAAGTCTGCGCAAAAAACAAAGCGTCGCCTGGGCTCATAAAAACAACAACAACAACACACGCACACACACACACAAATACACATAAAAAATGAAAGAGCGCTGCGTTAAAGAAAAAAAGCGTGAGAAGGACGACAGAGAGCAGCAGCGAAATTTAAGAAACAAGTGTGTGTTTGAAAGTGAGGTTAGGTTGGCTTAATTAAAAAGACACAAACACAAGTGCATAAAGCATTAATTGAGCGCTGCTTTAAGCATGTTAAACTTTTTAAATTAACAGCAAAAGGAAATGTAAATTGCAAGCGCAGTCATTTAATTTATGCTGCAAAGCCAGCCACCTGACAAAAAGCAGCCACCAGGTGGGCTAACTACACAGCACCCCCACATCACCGTAAGACTGTTTGAGAGAGTGAGAAAGTGAGTGAGCGAAAGAGAGCAACTGGCTGGGCTAGGCCGCATTTTAAGCATTAGTTTGAACAACATAAACAGACAAACGAGCTGCAAAGCAGGCTCACGAAATGCTGTACAACTATTCAAACACATACAGCCAACACACACACACGCTAAATGAACAGCAGCAGCAGCGTGTGTATGTGTGTGAAAGAGAGCGCGCAAGCGAGAGCGTGGGCGAAAGGCGGGCGCATGTTGAATATCATGAATGGCGGCCAACTCACGCGTTTGCTCAACTACTGTGTCTGTGTGTGTGTATGCTTGTGTGTGTGTTTACTGTAGCTGTAGGTCTTCACTTACTGACTGCACACACAGAGCGGTGGTTGGTCACATACACACACATGAAAACAGCCACAGCGACGTTGCGTCGCTGCTGCTGCCTGCGTTGGCGGCGACTGAGATTCGACTTCGGTTGCTGCTGCTGCTGCTGCTACGTCGCTGTCGCTGTCGTCGCATTGACTCGAGCTGCGTGTTATTTCAGTTACACAGATTCAGTATCAGACGTGTTACTAGCCCGAACGGTTCTTTGCCGCACGTTGCACGCACCATTTGTTGTTGCACCTACACTTGTCTATATATCTGTGTGTGTGTGTGTTTGTGTGTCTGTGTGTGAAACTTGTTTAAGCAAATATTATTATTATAAATAATAAAGCAAAAACGCAAAACTTTGTGCAGTGAGCTAAGCAAACAACAAGAAATTAGCACAAACTTAAATAACAAAAGCAACTGCAATCAATTTTAGTGTGCAGCGGCTCAGTCCGCGCTCAGTTTTGGTCACCAGCACAAACGGATAACTGCGTCCAACATGCATACGCTGTTCAGTGATCAGAACTCGTTCTCGCGCCACTATGCGCAAACGGCCGCCGGCTATACCTCGGCCTCGGTGGCAGCCGCCAGCAGCGCTTCGGCGGCGGCAGCGGCCCACTATGCGTATGATCAATATTCGCGCTATCCCTACTCGGCCAGCGCCTACGGCCTGGGCGCACCGCATCAGAACAAGGAGATCGTCAAGCCGCCCTATTCCTACATCGCGCTCATTGCCATGGCCATACAGAATGCTTCGGATAAGAAGGTGACGCTCAATGGCATCTACCAGTACATCATGGAGCGCTTTCCCTACTACCGCGACAACAAGCAGGGCTGGCAGAACTCCATACGCCACAATCTCAGCCTCAACGAGTGCTTCGTCAAGGTGGCGCGCGACGACAAGAAGCCCGGCAAGGGCTCCTACTGGACGCTGGATCCGGACTCCTACAACATGTTCGACAATGGCTCGTTTCTGCGGCGACGTCGGCGCTTCAAGAAGAAGGATGTGATGCGTGAGAAGGAGGAGGCGATTAAGCGGCAGGCCATGATGAACGAGAAGCTGGCCGAGATGAAGCCGCTCAAGCTGATGACCAACGGCATACTGGAGGCCAAGCATATGGCTGCGCATGCGGCGCACTTTAAGAAGGAGCCGCTCATGGATCTGGGCTGTCTCAGCGGCAAGGATGTCTCCCATGCCGCCATGCTCAACTCCTGCCACGACAGTCTGGCGCAGATGAATCATCTGGCCGGCGGCGTCGAGCATGCCGGCTTCACCGTCGACTCGCTCATGAATGTCTACAATCCGCGCATCCATCACAGCGCCTATCCGTATCACTTGAACGACGACAATCTGACGGTGGCCAGCAGCCAGATGCACCATGCTCATCATGCGGCGGCGGCGCATCACGTGCACGCCCAGCAGCTGCGTCATGTGGCGCACGTGTCGCATCCCCTGACGCCGGGCAATGGCAGCGGCGGCATCCAATCCTCGGGTGCTTCGCCCACAACGATCTCAACGCCGCATGGACCGGCGCACGGTGGCTGGTATACGCCGGAGACTCCGCCCTCAGAGCCTGTAACCAATGGCGCTCAAAGCGGCACGCCCACGCATCCCGGCAGCCACAACAACAATAACAACAACAACCACAACAATAACAACAACAACAACAGCATGCACAACAACAACAATGCTGCCATTACCGCCTCCGTGCTGACCAGCAGTCCCAGCTCAGCGCTCGGCTTTCGCGACATGATCTTTGAGCAGAACCAGAGCTGTCAGCTGGACACGGGCAGTCCCAATGGCAGCATACAGTCGGCCAGTCCGCCGGCGTCGGCGAGCGTGGCGGCTGCCTCGGCTGCTGCTGCGGCGGCGGTCATCAATAGTCATCACCATCATCATCATCATGTCTCGCATCTGAGCAGCAATCTGGGCCAGCTGGGCCAGCTGAGCAATCTGAGTCACTATCGACCGCATGTGGGACACTATCAGGAGTATGGCATCAAGTATGGTGTCTAAAAAGGGGCGTGGCCAGCCCTCTTGTATATTTTTGTGTAAATATTATTTCAAGCAGCAAAAGTATCTCAATGTAAACGTTTCTAGGTCTGTTGCTGTTTGCGCAGATTGCGCACACATTACATTACGTATACGAAGTGTAGGTCAAGCTAATTGTAGTGCTATCACATACATATTTAATAACTAGCTATTAACTAATTTACTTGCTTAAACAATTGTTATCAACTCTAGCGCGTAGTTGACGTGTGATGCGTTTCAGATTCTGCACCAGATCAACTTTATATATAGCGTACAACATACAGCCAAAGGGAGTAGTATATTCTCTTTGATCAAGGCACTGTAGTCGTATTTAAATGCATATTAATTAATTAGTTAAACACATTAGTAATAACTATTATATACTATTTAACTAGCCCCTAGCCTATGTAAGCAATAATAAATTATAACTATACAACTATCAAAATTAGCATACAAACAAATAATAATTATAATTCTAATTATAACTACAGCTATAATAAAAACAAACATGTTCAAATATAACGTAACAACTGGCAGCGTTTCTTCTTTTATTTTTTATGCGAAAAGCTTGTCACTCCACTTGGCATTGCTATGAAAAACAGACATTCAATTGAAATCTATATCATATGGAAATTCCTGCTGATAAATATGCTTTGTATTGAATGACAAATCAGACGCTAGAGCTGGCAAGACAACGCCGCTGCACGCATGAATCAGAGCCCCCCATATGGTAATCTGACAATCAGATCCACAGCAAATCGATCGAATTGCTTGGCAGACAATGCAGCCAGACTGAAGTCCAGTCGGCATTGGATATCTGCAATTCAAACTTGGACGCTTTCACTTCACTGCGCGCGCACAATGCGCGACAAATTATAAGCCTTTAGTTAAAATAACCTAACAAATTGCCACGCCCACTAGGGCTCAAACAATGGCTGCTTAATTGGTAGAAAGTCAAATAGCAAAAATCATAAATCTATTTAGCAAACTGTCTCAGCCGCAGCCGCAGCCTCAGCGTTTATTAGCCCGTCGAACCAGTTACCCAATCAATTAATTGACCAAATTTTGTGGCTGCTGCTTTGACTGTGGCTGCTTGTCAATCCGGCTGTTGTTGTCTCAGCCCATTATGCGTCTCGTCTCATTCATTGCCACTTGAGCAATTTCACGCCTGGCGCCAGCCAACGCGGCATTGAATTCGTTATTGATGTGGGCTAAACTGTGCTCAGGTGTAGCACATAGGCTTTTAGCTCGAGTGCCATTGGCGCTATTGTTTTCTATGGCGCACACGAGACCTGAACAATGCCCCTTCTGGGTGGGCACGAGCACGGCCACTGACATGGTCAGCCCGTCCAGCCAACAGACGCTCAAGTGCCAAACGCCAAACGCCAAACGAAAAGTGTGCCAAAGCTTTTGCGTGCTTTGATTTAGGCCTGAAAGTAAGAGCGGCTATGACACTAGCTAACAAAAGTTTACGAAATGCGCAGTAAAATGCGCTGTGAAATTGATGATCTTATATTTCAGCTATCCAAAGATGAAATCAATAGTTACATGCGTCTTCAATTAAAAAAAACTTTAAAATAAAAACAAAATTGTAAAATACTCCAGGAATTAAATTGCTACTTAGCATGTATGATGATTTCCAGCCAAGTGAAGTTCCGAATTTTGTAGTTCCGAATCTCAGTTCAAAGCAAAATTCAACTCTATATTTTATTTTGCTTACATGTAGTTCAGTTTATTTCAATTCAAAATTAAACAGCAATCAAATAATAAAACGATATTCTGCTTGTATCTCAGTTGCTGATTGCCAACTTGGCTGCTTTCATTACCAAGCTGTGTAGTCTAGTGTATTAGCAGTAGCTAAGACACTCAACATCCTCGAGCTCTTTGTATAAGACTTCACATATTTGGGGCTTGGCATGCAAATTCAGCAAATTTAAGTTTTGATCTCAGCATTGAGTTTTATACACTTTGATTTATTTTATAAAAAATGGGCAAGGCTGAGTGCTGTTTGTAACAGAAGGATAAGCGCATAACTTAACGTGTGTATAATTTATAGAAAGGCAGTAGTTTTTATAGCCTGAGTAGCATTACAACTTTAGTTTCCACTTCTTAATCTCAATCTGCAAAACAAAGTGAGTTGAACTATGCCGAACTATGAGCAACAAGAGCTCGGTAGTCCAAACAAAGTATTCTGCTACTCCTAAACAGCTTCCCAGCTAATTAGTCAAAGTGTATTGCCAAGTTGGCTGCTTCCAGCTTTTGCTGAGCGCTTGATTTGTATATTTTTTTGGCTGCTGCGATTGCTGCGTTGACAATGGCGTGACGCGCCTGATTCCATGCGGTGTCAAAAGCAACAAAATTAAACGCGACAACAACAAAATATTTATGTGTAGAAGCAGCAGTTGCTGCGGCATAAAGAAGAAAAAATTTGTATGCTGGTGCGGGTGGTCCAGGTCCAGGACCAAAGAATAACAAAGTGTTTGGGCGACAAAACAGCAAAATGTTGCGCTGTTTGCTTAGCGATAAGGACATAAACAGAATGCAGCACACAGTTGCCAGTGTCAGTTGTCAGTGGCCAGGATAACAAAGCCTGCACGCACATAATCAAATTATAGTCAGAGCTAGAGCGAGCAATAGATAGGGGGGAGGGGGGTGGCCTGCATATTGACAGCTGTTTGTCATTGTTGGGGAGCCAGGCCTGATTTACATAAATATTATTGCAAGCCTAATTAAATGCAAGTATTAGCTGCAGACCACGCCCAACACTCACACATTGTGTCAGCAGCAACAGCTGCATAAGGACATTGTGTCTATGTATATATTGGCGTTGAATTTGTTTGCTTGCCCAGGCAGCAGCTCCTTTTGTAATTAACGTTGCTTATATTTCGCGCTCACACACACAGACGCCAACGGGCCCATGGCCCATAGTATGTAGTTACATATTTATTTACCTGGTTGCCAGTTGTGTTGATGACCTGTTATCATTGCGCCGTTATAACAATAAATGCGTCTACTGCCAACGCCAACGCCTGAGAACGTTGTCAACAACAGCAGCAGCAGCAGCAACGTTATTTTTGTCGCTCTTGTTGCTGTTGTCGCTCTTGTGCGGTTTGCTTTTGTTTTGGCAGCTGTCGTTGCAATTAACCTGGCTAAAATAGAGACAGCGGCTCTAAAGTAAATTCATACATGCGTTATATATAATTATAGCTTAATTGGTTATGCACATTCACACGATTTTTTGTAACTATTATGTTTGTATTTCAAAGATAGCTTTTGGATACATCAGTCAAGTAATCTGCATTGCATATTTTCACAGAAAGTTTGCTCTTTTCATATATTTAGCATTTTTATTAACAATTTGTTAAACAAGCAACAACTTGTGATCAGTTTAGATTTTGTTAGACTAAACTTTTGTTAAAGAAGGAAATATATAAATACAAAATTAACAAATGACTCAAAAACATTAAATAGCTAAGCTTAATGTTATCAAAATGATATTTTTATTTTAACTAAAGCGCAGCTCAGCAAACTTTGAGACTGTCGCTTAGCAAATAAATTTTATTTTTTTTTGGTTGAATGTAGCAGTTCGATCGTTAAACAAACGCTGAATGTTTATTCGTTGCTTTTGCTGTTCTTTAACTCTTCAATGCTAATATTCTTAATTTGTAGCTTTTGGAGTCGCTGTTTTGCTTCATCAAACTGTGGCTTGAGTTATTTAATGAGCTACTTAAATTAAAATATTAATACGCCCAGTTGTCTTTCATATTAAGCTGTGCAATTTTTCTAGATCCTTGCACACCTTAACTAAGCATACAAACAATCATGTTTGCTTCCTCTTAGTAAACATTGCTTCAAGAGCAACACAAAGGCAACAACAACAACAATATGTTCAATATAAATTCATAGAGTAAACTTCCGCTACTATAAAGCTATGGCTCAGTTTTAGTGTCTACAATACGCAGTTTAATGGCTTTAAACAAACTTTGAGAGCGAGCGAGCATGTTTTCGAACACTTTTGAAGTTTTATTGAGTTATAAATACGCAAATATTGCTTTGGAGTTTAGGCACAAAGTCAAAAGCCAAAGCCAGGCAGTTTTCAAATTAAATTTATGATCAATATCGAGCGCAAAATTTAAAATTTGCAGCGCCAGGCGTCGACATTTGAGTAAATTAGTACAGCTGCTAGATCAGCGCCTGCCCTAGGGCAATTTATTAGCTGCAGCCATGACTGACATGGCAAGAACAACAGCAGCAACAGCAACAACAGCAACACGATGAATAAATTCTTGATTGACTGTTGCGCTTGAAATGCTTTGATCTGCTGTTTGGCATGGGGGCAGCGCAGTTTGCAGTTTGCTGAACGTCGCCAACAGATGGCGCTCAATGAGCGATTAAAAGACACACGAATGAAGCCATATCGACTTGATGTGCAGTTTATTTTGCTTATCAGCAAAGACTTTGATGTCACCTAATGTTTATATGTATGTCAGACGTTTTGATTTTCGGCCATTTGATGATGCCGCGAACGAGAAGTTGCCAACCAAACGAGAACTCTGTACTGCCGGCATAAGCAAATAAATAAATCCGTGCTGCGAATTCAGCTAAATCAGCGGCTATCAAAGTGTTCGGCCAGACCGCCAGTCAATGTCTAGCTAAATAATCAACAGCAGCGCAGTCAAGTCATGGCCTAGCAGTTGAGCTGGGTAACTCGTAAAAGCCAAAATAAAACTCATGGGCATACTTTACCAAACACGCATTGTTTATTTGCTTTGTCTTGCTGAGCGCGTAAATCAACGGCAACAACTTGATGCCAAAAGTCATTGGGCCTAGACCCTAGACAAATTGTCGACTGGCAATTCCGGCGAAGAGTGTCGTAAATCAAACTCCCTGGAATTACGAATTGGAATTGCGCGCTTGTGGATTCTTCTTTGCTGGAATTCAAATATTATTCAAAGTGGGCTGCACATAGGCCATAAACAATTTAATATGAAAGCCAATATTTGTGAGCTAAATATGTTTAGTTTTAAATCAAACGCAATGTTGCACATGGCGTATGCTTAACATTTTCTATGAATTAAACTCATGAATGAAAATCGAAGGCGCGCGAGCACTGAGTTGAAATTGTAATTTTTTAATTTTTCCCAAATTTCCCATTTGCATTTCGTAACTTTTGAGCAGCAGACGCTGCTGCTGCTGCTATCACATGCCGCGTTTAAAGCTTATTTGTTTAAACAATTAACAATAACATCAGCGCATGCATAATTGTGGCCATAACGTGTGTAATTTCAAGCACTTTCAACGGAAGCTAACGCCGCACGACGCCCGCCAGCTAGACGTCAATATGGGGCGTGTTGGTGGGGCGGGGCGTGTGGAGGCAACAGGTGCATTTTTGCATCAAATCAATTGTCAAACTGTGCAACCCAACGTATTTGTATCTAAGTATCTTTTGCTGCTTTGCTGCTCTCTTTGGCTTGCAGCACTGGCGCCAAGGTGTTTATCGTCGCCAGGCAAGCTAAACAAACCGCAAACGCGTGGCCAGCTCTCGCGCTAGTCAGAGGGAGAGGCATGAGGGCGTCAGGGGCGAGTTCATTGCGCCACAGGCGCACTGCAGATTTATCGCCCATGTAGGTGGTAAAGCGTCTAGCGCGGGGCTATTAAACAGACACAACCAAAACTGCGACTGCAATAGCGCCAGCTCATGCTGTGACGCACTCGAGCAGCAGCAGCACCAGCAGCGCTGCCTTGCAGTTGCAGTTGCCTCTTTGACTAAGCCTTTACACATGGCAGCAGCAGCAGCAGCAGCCTCAGCATTGTGGGCGTGGCTGCTTTGACTTAGCTCTAGCGCTAAAAGAAATAATATTTGTCTAACGATTTAGGCAGCGATGGAAAAACTCAATTAAACAATGTCACAAAATATGCTTAGCATCAGCTGCTAAGGCTCAAGGGCATTTCTTTCAGTTCTAGGCATAGACGTTTCACTGTAAACAAGACTACAGTGCAGCACCCAAGGCTAAGTTGCAATTAATTTACATAAAACTATTGCTTGCTCTAATATTAGCATGCAATAAACTAGTTATAGAATTTCTCTACAACTCCAGTAGAGTAATTATTTTTATACTCTTTGACATCATTATGTATTTGAAAACAAGCTTACAGTTTTAAATAAATATTTGTATTAGAGTTATTATATATGTAGTTCATAAATAGTTGCTTAAGTTTGTTAAATATTATGCATGTCTACAATGATTTTGTTGTCACTCAAACTAAAGCAGATTTTTAGTTTGTTTCGATGCCCTAATACTAGCAATTATTATATTATTATACTATACATATATTATATTAATTGTACTACATATAATAAGACTTTCTAGTTTTTAATGCAATTACAAATTATTATTATTATTCAATTGCACATTCATTTGGAATCAATATTTGTATAAATTTGTATTTACAAATCATTGGTTACTAAATTCAATGCAGTCTTTCTTTGTTTTTAAATAATGATGATCAATTTAAAATAGTCACATTAACAAATTAAATACATTAATCAGCGAAACGTACTTAATAACTAATTAGTTTGAACAGCTATAGTAAAACTACTGAACTTATTCGTTGAATTGCACTAAAATGTTCAACACTACTTTAAATTTATGTATTTGAATTTAGATTTAAATCTATAAATTAAGCATATACTGAAATTAGATATAAGAATTGTCTCTGTACCAGCTCGCTGCTTACTTAGCGAGCACTTACTGTAATTATATTTGTGCTTGCAATTGGTAGCAACAACAATAAACTTTGCCTGAGCGACTCTCATTTGAAAAATTGCATTCGAAGATAAATCTTTCTGCTGCTGCTGCTGCTGCATGCAACACACACCGTCTTTTGTTTTGTTGCACATAAACCATATGGCAGTCGAAGTAGGTGTTAATTTATGATTACGACAGCTTGCAGTGCAAAAATACGGCGAAAAGTTTTTCTTATATTTGGCGTTTGTCTGTCTGCAGATGCAGCATGGCGTGCTAACAATAAACAAACGTCTTGAGTAACCCTCGCTGGCAACATTGATGGCTAATACACAGGTAAGCGCTGGGGAGTGCGGGGACTTTAACTTTTGCAGAGCAGAGCAAAAATATTTATTGCCTTGTTTATATAACCCAAATTATAAAAACAGCAGCAGCAGCAGCAGCAGCCAACAACAATTAGGCGCAATCGATGTGCATTGGGTCAATAGATCAAATCGCTGCAGTTTCAGTTGCCTGGCAGTTTCAGATCGATGCTTATTAATTTGTTTGCAAACACATTTCAAGCGTATTCGAGCAATTTGTTAGACGTAAGTAGTAAGTTAGCCTGAACAGGCAACAACACATGCCATTCACACACAACTCAGAAGATCTGTGCGTTGTGTATCTCTAGCTGTATCTGTATCTCTAGCTGTAGCTGTATCTGTATCTCTAGCTGTGGCAACTGGCCTCCTCAATGTCTGTGCTGCACTCATGCTGCGCGTCGAAAAGTCTACGATTTCCGCTCATCGCATAAATCAACTGTAAACCCAACACAAAAAATACTGGAAAAGAAAAAGCCAACAACAACTTTCAACATTTTTATCGCTTGGCTCCGACTATTTATTTGTGCATAATAAGTTTTTGCTTTCGATTAGCTGTAGGCAAAGAGAGCGAGAGAGAGAGAGAAAGCCAAAAGGGAGCGGGTCAGACGCCAGGCTGCCTTTTTGTGTGGGTGTTAGCCGGTGGCTGATGGCTCAACATTTTTGTTGTCGATATCAAAATACCAAACAAATCGTCAGCTCGTCATTTTTCAGTCAGTTTTATTCTCAGCTACGCTGCTTCCAACAATTTATTGTTGGTTGTGCGTATGAGCAGTGAACAGGAATATACAGTGGCTGCTAGCAGTTTATGCTCCAAAGGCTTAGCAGTGAAATGCCTTGAAAATTGTTTAGCTAAAATAATTTCAATAGCTATATAGTATACATAATAATAAAATGTAGCTAGTAGTTTCAATTTCAATAGCTATATAGCTATATATAATACAATAATACATAGCAATTAAAGCTTGCTAGTAATTTGATGTTATTATTAATAGTTGGTTTGCTAAACTTCTGAAATCATTTTAGCAGCACTTACTATAAACATTATCATAATCCCTTAAATTTAAATACGCAATTATAATTACAAATTGCTCAAATATAAATCTATTATATTTTATGCTCACTCTTGCTTACAAGCCATAAATTTGTCTTACATTTAAATCCAATTTGTACGCATACTGCTGCCACTCACTGTGCGCCCACAAAGCCAACCTGCTTCTTCATCATATAGACATTGGGGCGCGTATGTTTGCATATATTTATGTACATGCTTGTTGTTCTTGTTGTTTGAGAAACAATTCATTAATGAATTTGAAAATGTTTCTAATCGATCGTTTGCGCTATAATTAATGTCAGCAGCCAACGGCAATTGGAATGTGTTGGCTGAATTGTAGCGCCCCGTGTTTGAATTGACTTAATGCATTAGCTGATGGCTAAGATCAGCCAGACAGCGCCCGCTGTGCAACGCCAAAAGGGCGTGGCAATTAATAGAATGGTTGACCAACTGTTGGGCACAAGTGGAGCAGTGTCAAGTGAACTGACTGCCACTTCCTATGCGTTGCATGCATATTTTTATTTTTGGGCATTTTTCTTCTTTTTTTGCGCGCGCCCGCGCATGGGATGTGAAACACTTGGTGCCGCGCTGTCTGCACGAGCCACAACAACAATAATAGCAACAAGAACAACAAAAATAATAATAATTGTTGCAACAACAAACAACAACACACACTCGCAGCTACTGCATATTTATGCAAGATCGAAGGCAACCACCAACAGATGCAAATGGTTATAACTCAAAAATAAAAACTGAAACTAAACCAAACTGAGCGAGCGGAGAGCGAGAGAGCGAAAGAGGTGGGTTGGGGGCTGCCTGTTGTGCGTTGTTTTTCCACGCCTTGCGTGAAAAGTGTTGAGTAAAAATTAATAAAACAAATGCCAAAGCTACAGGCAACGGGCAACAGGCTGCGGCGATAGAAATGTTGCACGACTTTAAATTGTGCTTGTAATTTTTAACCAGTTTACTGAGCAAATATTTGATCAGCATATTTTGAGAGACAACAAGCGAGTGTTTGTCTTGAAAATATTTAAATATTTACATTGTGCAGCAGACGACAAATACTAGCAGCAGCCAGCAAGAAGTCGAAGTCGAAGTAGCTGAAGCTGCAACATGAAGTTGCAACTAGACGTGTGAGCAGCAGCAGCTGCGGCAGTTTTAAAGTTGTGCTACAATTGATACAAATTAATTATGCAGCAATTAAGCTGATAAGCAATGAAAACAGCTATATATATAGCCTATCTATAACTATATAGCCATAGCCTTTGCAGCTGTAAGTTGCTGCTTCAATGACGCGCGACTAAGCAAACAAAAAGCAGCTAAAGATACACACGAACTGTAAAAAATAATATACTTGGGAAGTGTCAAGGCTTCTCCACTTGGCTGTGTAGGTGAGCACACATGTCATCAGAGATTTTCGCAGTCAATTTGATGGCAACGCCCATGAAATTATTGCCGACACCCTAAGGCCGGAGCATATTAATTATTAAACGTGGTTTGGCAAGCGCAAAATAAAAATGAAATAAGTTATAACTAACTGAGCTGCTGCAATGAGTAATTTCCTGCTGCCAACACACACACACATACACGCATATATATATATATTATATACTGACAATTTGTCCTAAATAAACATTTCAACAGCCCAGACGACGACGACGAAGAAGACGACATTGACTATATGGCAGGGCAGCCTGCAGAGCTCAGCATTAAAGTATTTTGAAAGTGGCGCGCGACGTTTGCTGGAGTGAGAGGCATCAAGAGAGAGTGCGCGCTGCCTGTTAAATTGTCTGCCCAAAAACATACCAGCGTTTAACCGCAGCTTCCCCTTCAGCTTCACCTTGCTCGCTCACTTCCGCAGCAGCAACAGCAACAGCAGCAGCAGCAGCAGCAGTTCCCTTTTGGCAGCCAAGCGTCGCTCATTCGCCGTCGCAATATGCTAAATAAACATTGGTCCCACGTCATGGCTTATTGAATTGTCACTTATGCCCGAATTTGAGTTTTTGTTGCCAGCAGTGGCATCCAGTGCTACCCCTACTCCCAACCCCTAGCCGCTCTCTGAATGGGCATTCATAATGGCGACTGCCTGGCATTTCCAACTGCTGCTGCTGCCAAGTGCTTCCATTTAATTAGTTTTACGCGCTGGAAATTCAATTTCAACTGTTTTGGCAACTTTAAAAGGTTCAAGCAGACCACATGCGACGACTCCCTATATGACAATCAATATAATCGATTTATGCTGTTTACATTAAGCAGCAGCAGCCAGGCAATTCCATTTTGAAAATATGTCCAGAGCATAAATTGCTGATGTCGGCAACTGTAGTTTTAGAACTCAGTAAAAGAAATCATTAAGAAAGGAAGTCTATAAGGAATTTTGAGAAGAGATCTCAGCCAAGCCTATAGGTATTTATATAGTATGTGTATATATCAATGAAGTGAGTGCTAATTGTTTTAATACAGAATCTTACACATCTTAAGCCCACACTAAGAAATTAAGCTATAAAATTTACATCAATTTTTGCTACATAAGTTTCTTAAATTACGCGCTACTAATTAAACAACATAAATCAATCAATTCACACAACTTAAGCTAATCTAATTGTTAATAAAATTCAAAACAGACACACACACAAATTATGCACTGACAATTTAATTGAAATATTACAAATCAATGTGGCCCATAAAATGTTAGAACAAATCTTTCAACAACAATAACACGGCAACGAAATAACAAACAATAAATGGCAATCAAAATTGAAATGTTTCAAGCTTCATTAAAAAATAAAACGCACAAATACATTTGTATCTGTGTATCTGTAACTGTGTGTGTGTGTGTGTTGCTCTACAGCATTTATCCGGCGGATACATTTCAAATAAATAACAATAATAATAGCTAAAGCAGAATGCCAAAATAACATTGATAAATTACAATTACAATATTTGCATTTGGCATTTGGCAATTTTCATGACTTCCGTTTTAATAACAAATAAATCGCATAAGCCAAAGCATAATATTTGCACAATTAAAATTTCAAATAAATTTTTAGCAACAACAAAAATCAAAGCAATTACACACAGGCAGCAACAATAAAATAAAATAAATTAGCACAATCGTCAAAATAGACAAAAAATATATTGAGACAAAAACAAAACCAATAAATGAAATGGTTGGCTTTAAGCTAAGCGAACAAAAGAGAGGTAGAGAGGGGGGCAGGTAGTCAAATCGATTGTGCGTTGTGCAAAAATAAACAATAAAATTAGCGAAATTATGCAAAACGATAATAAACACATACATACAAAATCAATGAAGGCAATTGCGATGTATAAAAGCGCAACGAGGGGGCGGGGGGAGGGGCAGTTGTTAGCCTTAGCAGGTTTTCGGTTTTTGGCGGCAAAGCAAAAAAATTGGCTGGCAAAATAAATTAATCAACAAAAGTAGCGCAACGTGTGTGTAGACCCGAGTGCATTTAATAGAGAGTGAGCGAGAGAGAGAGAGAGAGATACACAGGCAGAGGGACAGAGTTGTAAACTGGAGGCAGCCATTTTCGATTTGCATTTTTGTGGGTCGCCTGGCAAAACTTTTTCATAATCTTTTGCCCAAGCAACAACAAGATTTTTTGCACCTTCTTTTTTTTTTTTGCTTCTAGCCAACTCGCTCGCACGCTTTGCGCTCGCTCACTCGCTCTTGCGCTCACGCACGCTCTCTCGCTCGCTCGGTCGCTCTCGCACTCACTCGCTCTCTGGCAGTCAGGCGCAGTTCACACCTTGACTAAAACCTTAGCACAAAGTATCTATTGTGCATAAATATTTATGTATCTAACTGGGGCGTGGGGGCGTGCCGCCAACAACAAAAGCAACAACACGCACACGCTTTATACATTTAAATGAACGCCAAAGCTTGCCAAATATTTTGTTGTCGTTGGCTCCGCCTACTAGCTGGCCCAAAAATGCCACGCAGCGACGCCAGCAGCAGCAGCAGCTGGCAGCGACGCCGGCTGCAGCAGCGCTAACAAATATACATACAATTGTATGAGAGAGAGAGCAGCTCTCTGCGTTTTGCTGTTGCTGCTTAGAGAATTTATGAAAATAACCACCTCAGCAGCGCAGCCAGCATTGCGACGCCGCGTCGCTGCCAGCAGAGCAAACCACAATCAACTCGTTCTCGCTGTCTGAGTTTGTTGTGTGCCACAGCCACAGCCATAGTTATAGTGGTTAGTCTAGTTTATCGCTGTTGTTGTTGTTGCTGCTGTTGCTGTTGTTGCTTGTATTATTATTGTTGTTGTCTTTGTTTTGACCAGTCGATGCTGCTGCTGCTACGGCCATTGCCCATTGACCAGTTTCACTCCGCCCGCTTGTTTATGGCCGCCAACAATTGCAGCACGCACAACAACAATTCAACCCATTACACCTTTCCCTTGCCATTCGCACTCCCACTCCCACTCCCGCTCCTCTCTGTGCCAACTGTCTGCTTTGCTGTTTGGCTAGCTTACCTGTCCTCACATATACACAGATACAACTGCAACATATATTCTAAAATACATACAAACGCGTCCTTTTGCTTTGCCGTCGCTACTTCACATACAATGGTAAGTTCTTCAGAGATATATCATATCCATTTAATATTTAATCTTTATGCGCCTTTTATTATTTACAAAATAATTACATTTAATTTACAGTGCGATTTAAGTGATTAAAATTAACCGAATTTCTTAAAAGCTATATTGTAGTATTGAATTTATAAGTTTAAAAAAAGTTATGTTAAAAATTGTGGGTAATCGACTTCATCTCGCTGAACTACAGCATTTGGCAGCTCAAGTTGCAACAATTTTATTGAGTCTTCAATTTTAATGCTTAATTTGTTGCATTTATTTTTTTCAATATTTAAACATTGGAGAAATCATTTTTATTCTTTATCAGTATTTTTTTATTAAAAATTCATTATATATTGAGTTTTTTAAGACTCACTGCCACTTAAGAATCATTTTAAAATAATATTTTTATGAGCAGCAGTTATAAATCTTTATTTTCGAAGAATACGACTGCAACGCTTTAATACTATATATAAAAGTCGATATCAAGCAGCAACTGCATATGAAAAATGCAATAAAAGTCATAAGGCAAAAAGCAATTGCGATTCTCCAATACGCCAGATCACAGCTGGCGCCCATTATAAACCTCAGACCACTGCAGGCCAAATAGCGCGTTGGGTATACACATATTGGAAAAGCGCGACAATGAAAATTTTAAACCAATTAAAACGGCTGCTGCTGCGAACTGCAAACAGCAAACTGCAACGTGGCGTATGCGTAATGAAAAGCAAATATTAATAAATCATATGTGACCAATCAATTTGATGCTGCGGGGGCAGCAAGCATTGCATGCTACGAACGCAGACAAATGCGCATGTGTGTGTGTGTGTGTGTAAGTTACACAGACGAGTGTGCCACACGACACAGAATCAATATTTAATTTATAATTAACTTTACAACATGAAAAACAAGCAAGCCAAGGCACAAGGCCTCGAGATTCCATAAGTATTTTCAGGCGCCGTGCGTTTATCTTTTTAGCACACAAAACGCGGCATAGGTACAACAACAACAAGAGCAAGAAGAGCAGAGCAGAGCAGCGAGGGCGAGCACACACTCTTGACATTTGGTTTTGGGGCGGATTTGTGGCGGCTTTAAACGTTTGCCACTATGGGCAATTAACGCGCCCATACGCAAACAGACGCCTGATCCTTTAGACAAACAGACAGCGGGCCAAACCAACCACAAAAAACAGCAACAGCAGCAGCAGCAGCCAAGCCAGAAAAGCAAAAAACACGCAGCGACGACATAAAGTCTGTTAGCCAGGGTAACTTTGCTCTAGTGTCTAGAGAGCGAAAGAGAGCGCAAACTTTTTTTGGGGGTGCTGCTAATTGAAAACCTCAATATTTGTCTATGCGAGCAACTTACAGTTCACACAGGGTGGTTGCTTGCTGTCCGCCATTTTCTAGCGACAAGTTCATAATGATGTTGGACGTTAGTAATGATCGTTGACAAATGTTTGCGAGCGGAAATGTTGCAAGTATAAGTGGCACACAATGAGAGAGAGAGAGAAAATCATCAGTTAGCAAAACAGGAAATGTTCAGGCTGGGAAATGAGTTTAAAGCAAGATGTCAAGGGCACTTTCTTTAGCTTCAAGTGCGGAAAATTAAAGAGTTGAAGTGCGATCGTAAAAAGAAAGGTTTTTCCCCAAAGGCAGTGTAAGTAAATAAAGAGAGCGAGAAGTGTGTTAACAACAAAAGAAAATATGTAAATTTGAAAAATTTCATGGCTTAATGAATTACAAAATAGCATAAAAAAGCTGCAAGAAATAAATTAAATATATAAGTAAAACAAATTACTATAAACCTTTATTATATTATGCATATTTCCTTAATTTCACGCTCATGTTAGCAGAATAATCATTATTTGCTCATACTTATCTATAAGTTAATGTCTTATAAATATTTTGAATACCTTATATGCTATTCATAAACGTTTTAAACTGCTGTGAATGAAATTCTTTATATCAATTGACATATCCCCAAGCCGCACACAATTCATTGCTTGTTTAAGTTAACACATTTGCCACTAATTCATATATCATACTATATGCATGTTAATCTAAACGTTGTGGCCATAAAGTGCAAACGTTCTGCACCTTTTTTTTTTGTTGTTTTGTTTTGTTTTTTAATGATCATTGCAGTTATGCGCTTGCCTGAGTTTTATGAAGCTGCGTGCACACCGTAGACGTTGCGTCGACAGTTTTTTCCCAGAAACAAAAACACAAGTCCCCCCGTTAACACACACACACACACATTTATAGATAGCTGAGGCAAATGTATAAAATACTCAGCACTTATTAGACTTTTTGATATACAAGCAGCAGCAGCAGCAGCAGCAGCGACGACGACAACGAGGCATTGTGACTAAGCAGCCAAGGCGCTAAAGGGGGGAATGGGGAGAGTGAGAATTTAAGGGTATGGCCTATGGTATGGCATAATGTTTGTATTATTGTTGGAAATAAACTCGGATTTTATACTGTTGGCATTAATGATTTTGTTCCCCTAAATTTGTTAATTACCAGCAAACAAATTTGTATATACAAACCATGCTTGAATATAATTTTATTTTATGCATTTTCTATAGAATTTTTGAGTGATTACAGCGCAAGAAGCTGGATATACTATATAAATATATATACAGCTAGTTCAAGTGGTTGTCAGCATATATAACTGCTAGCGGCATTAGTTTAAAAACAAAATGCAAAGTAAACAAAAGAGAGTCTGGTGGGGAGGGGGTATATATCAATTACATGTTAATGTCGAAAGATAATGCAATACGGCATGGACTACCGGAAAACCCCCAACACAAACAGCTAAGCAACAACAACAAACATGTAAAAGTGCCTGGAGACTGTAGAGACTGATGAGTAGCCCCCATAGTCGTCGTCTTTGGGGGCTGTCAGTCTCAAGTCAATCAAATCGTCGAGCTGAAAAGCTACAAATGCCTTATTGTCAAAACAAACGGCAACAATTAGTTTACCAAATTACATGAAAATATTTTTTAAATGCTTTACAAACAGGCCCAACATCCATCCGCTTACAGACATTTGACACATGTCCATGGAGCTTGTGGTCTTGAAATGTGCAAAGCCGCCGAGTCAGATCGCGAGCTGTCAGCATTGCATTTGGTTAGCCAAGCTATGTGGACCCCTCTTATGTGTTGGCCACTGCTATTTAGCAGCATGTTTAATTTCAAATATGTTCGGCATGATTTGGGATTTGTGTATATACATCGATTCATACAGGCAATCACCATGGGGAGTACTATATCTATCGTAAATTAACGGCGTTCTCCGTTCGATGCGCCGAGCGTAGCGCACATAAAATAAAGTTTTCGAGAAGCGTATAAAATTTATAGCGTTCGCTAACCAAGAAAATCTGACAGCGCACACCTTATGTCTTGTGATTGACAGGACCGCAGGGGCGTATAATGCGCATTGTTGTTGCAACAGTAGCAACAGTTGCTCTGGTTGTTGTTGCTGTTGCTGTTAATGCAATTCGCATTTTTCTATGCAATTTCACAGGCAATTGCTGGCAACAACACAATGGTTAAGCAGCTCACAGTCCGCTGCACTCTCTCCAGCTCTCACTCAGTCTCTCATGTGAGAAAATAGCTGCTTATTGTTTAGAAAAAAAAAGGAGCAGTTACTGTTACATTGCAGGCTCTGGCAGTTATTTAAGGTGCTTACATGGGTTTGCGCAACAATTTGTCTTGGTGGTGAGCTTAGGCGTTGCTCACTTCAAACCTGGTGGTCCAACCAACCCCTTTTTGCCAACCCACACACACACACACACACACATACACATACTAGTGCACTTAGCATAACAATGGCGTTGCGACTTCTACAGCAACGTGGGTTTATGGAAATTAGCCCAGCATACAGCCTGGAGCAAGTTTGAGCCTTTTGCCGCTGACTGTCTACGCTTGATAGCTCTATCTATGTGCGTCTGTGTGTGTGTGTGTATCTGTGTGTGAGTGAGCAAATTAATTCATTTATATGCAGAAAATTCAAACGCTTTGTTGCTGCCTTGCCATGTTACAATGTTATCAATTCGAGCCCAGCGGCAGCCTCAAGTCTGTACCTGGAGAGTCGACTCTACGCAATTTTTTGGCAGCTCCTTTTGTGGGTGTGTTGCTGGGAAATTAATTGATTTGGATGGGCAGCATATGACACAAGCACAAGCTGATTATAAGCACAACAAAAGGCTAGGATTAAAGCAAAGGCTGATTCCATAATGAATTCACTGCTACGCCTATTTCCTGACCGAAACCATGACCAAATATGCAGCCAAAACAAATACTTGAACAATTTTCAAATTCAAATACACCGTGTTTAAGTATTTCCGTAACGCTGAACCGGAATAAGTGTATGTTTGGCCAAAGAAAAGCGCGACAAATCATTTTTTATGCAATTTCAAGTGCATATTCAAATTACACAGCTCAAAATATATATGCGCGCTATTGAAATCGGACACGTATTTCCCCGACAACGCCCTTAGACCCAAAAAAAAAAAAAGAGAAAAGAGAACGACTGCAAGCCCGTGCTCAGCGCTCGTCTGTGTAATAAATATGAGACTCATTAGGAGCAGCATAAATAAATTGCAGCGTCAGTGCATGACCAACAATTAAGAGTCGAAGCAACTCCAGCTCCAAGTTGAGCACTGAGCACTGACTGACTGACATTGTTAGCAATGCAGATCGTGCTGTAATATGATCGAATGCGTCTAGCTAACTGTCGCCTCAACGTCTGGCAGTGCCCCGAGAGCCACTTGAGCCAAACGGGCGACAAATTTCCAAACGTTGATAAAATAGCATGACACTTGACTTTGCTGTTCACCAGCGACTAACTGGGCAAAAGGGCAGGCGGAGCGACTGGTTTTCAATGTTTATATGCCACTCATGCTCTAATTTAGTGCATGCAGATGTTGGGAATGCCGCTTGCCAGCTAAAAAAAAAAAAAAAAAAAACTGTGAATAAGAAAAAAATTCCATTGAATTTCTACAGAATTTACTCCCTAAGAAAAAAAGGTGCTCAAGTTGCTGCTGCTGCTGCTGTGAGAACTTTTGCACCTGTAACTACGAGCTGAGTCTATTATAAATGTAACCCCAAGGCTTGTTATGCATAAAAAACAATCAGGCATAAGATAGACTAGATACGCCATAGACTAGCCTTTGATTGAAGCGCAGCGCTTTTTTGATTTCACCTCCACATATGTGCACTGAAAGAAAAAGCCAGCGATTAATAGTAACTATAATAAGATAACCAATATTGCTTATGAACGATAGATTGATAATATATAAGAATAAACAATCAACGACTAGAGTTTAGCGTTGCGAGAGAAAGTAAAAGAGCTCTAAGCAAACTAAGAAAAGCGTCGCCAATCAGCGATCACGAGATAAGAACAGCTACAGCTCTGATTTGTCAACTGAACTTAACGAAGACAACGACCGAAGCTTACACATACAACGAAGCTTATCATGTGTGGCTTGTTTGACTAATCTGCAAAGGTGGCGACAAAAAACTTTGCATGATTAAATATTTCACTTTAATTGCAAATGGCCAATGACCAAATAATTCATATATCGAATAATAGAATTAATGACTGAAAATGATATATCCCAAATATATTCATACTGTCTTATTTCCAATATCAATCAGTTTAAACTTAATTTATGCGAACTTTCTCAGTGTATAACATGTGTGTGCTCCAAGCTCCAATGTTTTAGCCACCCCCTATAGCTTATCAATCGATTGCACAATTTTTCGCATTGTCGCGTGCGTTGGAAAAGCAACCGCAGGCTACTTGGCCGCGCCCGCTGTGTGTTCAAGCTTGGCCGCCAGCATGCATGCCAAATGAAGTTCTCCCCTAGCTGGTCAGCTTAATATTTACAAAGAAAATATTATTCGCCCATATGGGCGGACGAGTTGAGTTTTGTAATCCATAATTGCTTGGCAGCCACTTGGGCTGGCCGCTGCACACAAATCAAGCCAAAGTTTATTTAACAATTAAAGCACAAGCTATGCAATTGATAAATTGCCTGCAGAGAGAGAGTCTAAGCTCTAAATCACTTGCACTAATGCTAAAGCCAATGCATACACATATGAATCATGGCAGGCTAATGAATGTGTCTGTCACTAGCTGTCAACACCGCGTAGAGCACACGCCCTATGAAATGGAGCTGACTGACTGGCAGGGGGAAACAGGCAGCAGCTCTATATTTAATACAGCGTGACATTAATGTCAGTCACAATTAGTGGCAGCAGCATTGGCTAAGCTGAAGCTGCAACGCTAAGAAAAACAATCAAAAAACCATAAACGAGGCGCGCATGACAGGCCAAACAGCCCCCCCGGCCCCTTTTATTAACTAATAGCAGAAGCTGGCTGTTGTTACAGCTTTGGATTTGCTGCTCTTTTTGTTACAATTTTTTTTTTTTATTAGTCTCTATGGGTACGGGTGTTGTGAATTCTGTGAGCTTATAAAATCTTTTTATGAGCGATTGGTTATATCGGTCTTATCTCTGTACCTGCTCTAGTTTGCCTATGCACTTCGCATGATTAAATTACCTACAATTGAACTGCACTTGTGGCAGACGCATAAGCGAAGTGAAATATGGACATAAGAGCAGTGTGACGGTTGAGTCGGCTTGAGTTGTCTGCGGGCGCTGATCCGCGAAGTAGACCTAGCTAGCGACGATCTGGCCGCACGACGCTGGGATCAAGGGCATAATGATCAAGTTGTATTAGTATAGCACGCGGATGGCTTACGCGTGCATTAGCGTATTTAGTTCTATCTAAGCATCTTGTCTGGTCGTGGCATTATCAGATGTTTATAGACATAATTGTGTTGCTCGCTTTACTATGTCCAGGCGCTGACTGGCTGCTCGCGTGCGCAGCAGTCTCTAGGAGACAACTGCAATGGCATCTACGTACGCTTTGCTCGATTCTTTTTTATGTGTCTGCACTACTTTGAGTTGTGCCACGTCTCTTATTGGTCGTAATATGTGTTGTATATAATCGTAGGATGGTATATGCATATCGCGAATCTGCCAAGTATAGTGCTATGGCTTATTGACTGTGTTATTCTGACGGGTGCTTCTGTCGTCTCTACATATCTTGCATCCTAGATGTCTCGAATATAATAGCTATTTGTATTACCCTGTCGTCTTTAACGCTAGGATTGCAGATATATATCTCAAAAGACAGCATGCTCACAAGAAGCACCGCGTTGTTTGCTTGGGCGTATTTGTGTGTGGAAAAGTTTTTGCAGACGGTGGACGCGGTGTTGTCTTGTGTCTATGCGCGGCTGTCTATGCGGCTCGTTTTATGGTTTTTTGATTGTTTCGCGTTGTCTTAGGCGCTTGATCTCGGCAGCTTCAGTTAGCTGCTCGGAATTTAGCTGAGTCGATCCTATTTGTTTGTGTCTGACATTAATTGATACGGTGCTATAGTAACATTCGTAGGTAGGAGTTTGCCTGGTCTGTTGTGTACTTCGCTGCGTAGCTCAAGTCAGCATACCATGATATATAGAGGGCTGTTTGTCTAGCTAGTTCTACGAATAAGAATAAATTTTTTAAACTATAATTAAATTCGAAAACAAAAAATTTGCATTTAAAGCGGTGTTGATGCTAGTGAAGCAGTACAAGATAATTGCTTTTAGAACAGACTTTATGATTCCAATTATTGTGTGTTACATTGTTAATTGTGTGATTTGATAATAATTAGTATGATTGATGTTATTATTAATGTGAAGACTCTTATAAGAGACTCGTCCTGTTGAGCATGAGAGAGAAATTTTGCATTTGAGTAAGCTTGGCTAATCTGTTCTAAATATTTGGACTATTTTAGGCATTGATTAGGTTGATTGCTTTGCGCAGCGCGGACTTTCATCTGTTGTAGTCTCATTAGAAGTGCAATTCATCGTGGTGCGTTACTCAGCTCAGACCCTTCAGCTAATACTCGTGGGGCAGCCGCCAGGCTTGGCGGTTTAGTATTTTGCGCTCTCTGTAACATAGTCAATTATAGCGTTTGACCATGTAGGTGAGAACTTCATTTGGATGAATGATAGCGCGCGGCAGCGGTGTTGGTATGCGGGATGATCGGGCAGGAGTCAAAGCGCGCGGGCTCATGAGAGGTTGCTTCAGCCGGTCTTGCCATATTTCGCGCAGATCATTCTGTCGAAATGTGCGCGAGACACTTTGAATTGTTGAATCACAGTGGTTGATTAAGCTGGCGGTGGCGCTCGCGCGTAAACAGTATTGTGGCTTCGCGCAACCACTCGTTATACCTGAGAAAGTATAGCAGTACGGTTAGTTTAAGCTGATTAGATATTGAAAATAGGGACAGGTGGCAATGAAACTTTATATATTTCGTGGATATTTTTAATCTTTTTCGTTACGGATTGATTTCTTAATACATCTATAGTTTGTCAAGATAGTATGATATAATACTATACGTGATTTAATTATCAAGTTATGTGAGACGTGTCTTGTTGTACGAGATGTGTGCGGCAATTTGTGTACTTATTAACAGAAGTGGTCGCAAGTTTTAATATGTGTGCCTATTTGTCTCTTGTCTGTTCTTCAGTTCAAACTTTTAGATTGATGTAGGTTAAACCGAAGACGGGTCACAATTTGATATAGCTTTTTGATGCTAGGTTAAAGTTGTGATCGTACAGTCCACTTGGTCGTATCGTCCATTCGCTCATAGCTCTCCACCGCCTGAAACTTCAGGCCCTGTGCCGGTTTCTTTATCTTCCGTACGCTCGTCCATGATTGGCGAGATCTTCATTGTTATCGACGTTCTTTTCTGATGGTATGATATAGAAGCTCTAATTTCATATTATGGTACGTGCTACGCAGTCTAACTTTTGTCCGATATAGATATAGTCTTATTTTACTATGCTGATAGAGTCATTTAGTAGTTAAAGTTCTATCGTTCGTATTAGAGATAGTTAATATAGGTTATTAAGAATAACGGCAACAACAATGCTGCTAAATTTTATTCAATTATACGATTAACATAAATTATAGGTCGTTGAGATATTATGTATCTTTCACAGTAGGTTACATTAATGTAGAATGACACGCAGGTGATGATCAATGAGCGCTGGGGCCATGCATACTGGCGTGATCAAGAAGGGCTAGGTGTATGAGGCGTGGATATATTTGAGAGTAGTCGTGTATAGATCTCGTATATAGACTTATATTATGGTGTTAATATCTTGAAGCTTGGGAGATGTACATTATAAATTGAGCTCTCTCAGCGGTGCGTTGTTAATGCTAGGTGTTAGACATATGTTGTCCGTTGCTGCTGGCCTGCTTTGGCAGGTTTTGAGGCAGCCCTAAGAGACGATGTGATTGAAACCTGTTGTGTGTTATTGAGAGTATGTGAATTATGTAGAAAATTGTTGCAGGGAGGATTTATTTTTCTTCTCGCAATCGCACATGCGCTTCTAATTTTCCTCCTTTATTTTCAGTCTAGATTGGCCAAGCGAGTGTATGTCCCATATGGCTTATGTCACGGTAATGAATCTAATCGCGTCTTGTCAGTGTTGATGCCAATGCGGGCGACATTTTTAAGAGATTTGTATTCCATTCACTGCATTGTCTGTCGTACTGAATGCAAGTCAAAACATAAGTTGGGAAAAGACGCACACTGCTCACTGCTGTAGGCTGGATTTATTTAGACAAAATGACTTTGCAAATGAGATTCTTGCCCAGTTAGCCAGCCAGCCAGCAAGACAGCTCAACTGTAAATATTATTATGGGCTCTGTTCCTATGCAAACAGCTCATAGATCACACAGCCAGCCAACCAGCCAGCCAGCCAGCAAAGCAGGCAATCGGACATGCCACTATTTGGACTACCTGCTGTGCGGCGAGGTGTGCATCGTTTGCCTAATGTCCAACACCTTCTGTGCACTTGAAGCCGTCGGGCGACGTGACCTGTAGCCAAGACACTGGATTTTGTCCACAACACACAAAATTATGATGAATGGAAGCAATGCAAGTGTCATATGTACGGAGTACGATAATCGATGTGATTAGGCCGTGTCATAAACTGTAACCCTCTTCCCCCAATCGACGACCAATCAATAATTTAATTCGAAAACCGAGAGCAGCAGTAAGAAAAAAAAACTCGGTGACGTATTTAGACAGCCACTGACAGTCAAGCAGGCACAAGAAAAACATGAAATTAAAGCAGCTTCACAGCATGTCGAAGTGTAAATACCCTACGTAAGTTGCCCATTTGGCAGTAGATGCTACTGATAAAATATTCTACTGTTATCGTTGTTCCTAGACAGTCAATTATGTGTCTAAAGTTATTTTTTACATATTATTTCTGTAAAAGTTTTTAAAGTCAAACTGTAATTTGATTTGTTTATTTCTTTGACTACCACATAATTTTTTTATATTCTTTGTTATCATGCGAAATACTTTAAAATATTATTTATTATAATCTATTATATTTTTACAAACTATTTAAAAAATTCCAACATAGCCCCATTAAAAAAGTGTGCACATAAAACTTGTCTTGATTTTTAAAAATAGCTTCATGACTTGGCAAAATGCGTTGTGGTTGCCCCAAGTCGATAGAGAAGGAAATGAGCTGCACTTAAATGCATGCGAGAAAACCACTCGATGCCAACAAGTGGATAAGAAGCCACCAACACGACACAAACGATGCCCAAACGAACTATCAATGTCAGTGAATTGGCAAAAAATTTAAACTCAATTTGTATGCAGGCACAGAGTCCAAGCGAGGAAACCCTTTACTTGACACACCTCAACCACGGCTGGCGGTTCAAGTGGATATACACACACACACACTACAAATATATATATATATATATTATATAGCGAGAAAGAGATCTCGTCTGCAGCATTGCATTAATGTGTAAGTTGAACACCCAGGCGTGCTCCAGCCTTAGGCTAAGCCGTTCAAGCATGCGTTCCATCGGTGGACAACGTATCTTAATGATCGTTAAGGCAAGCTGATGACGCGACCAACGGCCATGAGCTGGCACATTTTAAATACTTATCGAATTTGGTGTTGAGCTTCAGTCCATTCATTGATTCATTCATTTGGTGCTGTTTGCCACGAAATGAGGTGCTTGAGTTGTTTTTTATAAAAGGATTTTGAACTGCATTATTACAGATTTTTTTTTTAATAATTTTGTATATTTATTATCGTATATGCTTTTATGCCTTGCTCTTAAACTTAAATACATTACAAAGTTCTAGCAAATGAGTTAGTTTTGGGGGAAAGTATTAATTTTTGCAGCCAACGAATTTGAGAATCCATATAATACAATACAAAGTGCACTATGATTAAAATATAATATAATATAAGTAGTATATTAAATAAAGCATAACTTGTTAGAAAATAAGTATATATATATATATATATGTATATAACATTTTGCATGTGGGTGTGTGTATGGGTGCCAACGCATTTCAACTGAGCTTTAAATACTTTTCGATACTTGCAACTTGGTTTCCTTACACTTTCTCGTTTAAGCCAATTAGATTTTTGTTTTTGGAAGTTAAGTTTTAATTTGAAAGCCACAAATGCGTCTACATTTTAGTTAAGGTTGACCTGCAGGCGACAACACTTGTCTTTTTAAAACAATTTACTAGTTTGGTTTTCTCAAGTTTCTCATCCTCTTGCCCAACGCTTAGTTCTTAAATTGAAACACCAATATTAAGATGATGGCCAAGAGTACAGCACTCAGTATTCCAATCAGTATGAGTTTCTTCTTGCGCACCTTGTTCTGCAATTAGAATTCAATATAAGTTAAAAATGACAGCAGATAATTGCAGTTAAATACCCTGTAAGAGCTAGCCTTGCGTAAGTTCTCTGTGCCTTGTGAGACAAAAATGCTTGTTTGCTCCACCTGTGACTCAATGGAGTCCACAGTCACACCCTGCTCATAGACCATAGCACCCAGATTCTTATAGATCTCATTGACGCCCACTATGTTGTTTTCCAATTCGCGTATGGCTCGCTCTTGCTCCTCTAGCGCCTGTAGATCAACTTCTTCCTGCATTTGTGATTGCACCTGCTGTTGCTGCTGCTGATTTGATTTGCGATTGAAAAAATTGTCCTCGAAAAAGGAACCACTGTCATTGCTGCTGCCATTAGCACTGCTATTGCGTGTCGAGCCTGGCGGATGTGCAATGCTGTAGTTTTGCGCGCGTGCCTGATGTAACGCACTCCTTTCAATGTCCGCCGTTTTGCGTTGGACGGCCTACAAAACAAATAAACAGTTAGGTATGACTAATAACGAACTTTGCTTATCGCTATAATTGATAAACATACTTGAAAAGCGGTCAGTGCCGCTGTGAACTCATCCACCAAACGATCGCGTTGAATTTTCAAATGTCGCTCCTTGCACTTATCCACCTCCTTCAGCTGACCGTTTGTATCCGTCACCAGCTGCTTGGTGTAAGTCATCAACTGGTGACTGTATGATCCGTACATAGTTATGCATAAGTTTAAGCAAATTAAGTATACAACGCATATTGCAAAGCATGCTTACAGTTTCTTTTTCAGCTCTGGCGAATCTTGTGGCGTGTTCAACTGATTGACCATACGCTGCATAGTGGACACTGTGTAACGTTTGGTAGAATGGGCGCTGATTAGTCATAGTTTTATAACGCATGTCTTTTGTTGCTACTCACCATTTTGTTGTACTTTTTCAATGCTGGTTGCGATTATCTGTGCCAATCTTTGAAAGTCAATCTCACTAAGCCCACCGCCCCCTCCGCCGCTGAGGCCATTCTCCATATGCTGCAGGTCCATGCTTTCGTAGGCAGACACCTTGCTGACGTATTTTTCAATGTCGCACAATAGTTGTTTGGCTAATTTATACAAGTTATACTTAAGTCAGCTAAGTGGAACTGGGTTTTGCAATTATATCATGTTATGCGTTCTAACAATGACGGTGTCTACTTTTACTTATGCAGAAGTTTGTGTGTGTTTGTTTTTTGTTTCTGCTTTGTCTGCCACTTGCAATTCTTAATTTTTCTCATCACCCACCTGGTTTATTATTTTTTTTATGCTTGGCGACCTTTGTTATCAAACCTTTATATAGCGCATGCCAAATGAACACTAGTACTTGTACATACAACGAATATTAACAAACAATTAGACGAATTATATTGCGAACTGTGAATTTTTAGCAGAGTTGTGTTGTTTTTGTTGCTCTACATGTTTTGTGAGTAGTTGGCAACAATGTCGATGTATGGAAATAGAATCGATACATCGGGTAGAAAAATGCAGTACTGTGTAATTAATTAAGCAGTTACCAACACTGTAATATTATAATTTAAAAGAAATATATACGAAAGTGGCACAGGTATATAATTCAATTAAATATTTCATCTATGTAAATAATAATATATCTCAATTAGTTTTGAATATTATATTTAAATATTATACATAAGCCTTGGAATATAACTAAAGATGCTAAAAAAAATCATAATCCCAGCTATACTTGCAATCGCAGCTTACGTTTTCAAATATGCTATCACACACATGCATATTTCTAGACTAATAATAATAAAAAACCAATTAAACTAAGCTCCATGCATATCTAATAATGCTCAGAATGTAAAAGTTCAGTGTGATTTTAATTTATACAGCTTTGATGTCTTTTATCTTCTTGTGTATGTTTCCTTAATATTCTAATCCTCAATAAAAACAGTGGGCATTCTTTCTATTTATTATTCAACTTTCTTTGACGATGCTGCAGTAAAAGATTTAGCGTCGTGGCTTAACTTATCAAAGGTCTCCATCAAGTAAATGCATATTAATTAGAAATACTGAGGCGATGCAGGTAGAAAAACACATACTATAGGATGTATTGTATTAGCTAACAAGACCGGTATTTCGTTTCAAAGCTAATATTAATTTACCGTATGTTCTATACCAAATAAATTATTTAAATTCTTTTTATTTTTGAAAGTATAAATAAGCTTGTGTTCCTTCTTTTCTGGTTAGTCAGTTTCCGTAGTCATTGTGGCTCGGGTCTCCGAAAGTTATTCATCTTAGTTCATCAAAATTCGGCAGACTTGTTGACGATGCGTGCTTTTTGGTTAACGCTCTTCATTCAAATAACTTTAGGCTTTTGTCAATACATATATGGGCCAGGTGCGTGACAACTAACGGTGCTTATATGAACAGTATAACAGTGAGAGTGCAAAGCATCGAGAGTAGAATATATAAACAAATTAAATAAAAAGAAAGGCAAAAGAATGCTTTTGTTAATTTATTTTATATCTTTTCTATACATACATTTATTGAAAAGTTTCAAATTTTAAATATAGAAATTAAGCTTATATACAATTTTAATGGGTGTGTAAAACTAGACGTATTAATTAGTCTAATAAAGTGCTAATTGAATCTCATGTGTGAACTTCATTTATTCAGATCCCAGCTGGAATGTCAAAAACAAAGATACACTAAAGAAAAAGGAATTTTGGTACCAAGATGCGTATTCGGAAGTCACTAGGAAACTCCTGGTAGAGCGAAATTATTTTTTGGCCAAGAATATTATATTTTTCATAGGCGATGGTATGAGCGTGCCCACGGTTACGGCTGGACGCATCTATGAAGGTCAGCTTAAAGGCATTATAGGTGAACGCAATCGTCTGGAGTTTGAGAAATTTGAGCATGTGGGATTGTCTAAGGTTTGTAATGATTTTAATTTTTAAATCGAAAATTATTTTTGTCTTTTTTTTACTAGTTTTTCTTTTCACACACACATCACAATCTATTATATTTTTAATTTATTTTCTTTGTATACATTTGCAGACATACTGCGCGGACAGACAAGTAGCAGATTCGGCGTGCACGGCGTCTGCTTATTTATGTGGCGCAAAGGCAAACTACAGGACTATTGGTGTTTCGGCGGATGTGAAGCTGGATGACTGTGCTGCTGCAAAAAAGCCAAGCAATCAATTGTCGTCCATAGCGGAGTGGGCCCTGCGCGCACATAAGTCCGCTGGACTTGTTACAACGACACGTGTCACCCACGCTTCTCCTTCTGGTCTGTATGCGCACACCTCAAATCGGGACTTTGAAAGCGATTTCGATGTAAAGGATTTGGGTCAAAATCCTGCCAACTGCCCAGATATTGCTGATCAATTAGTTACTGGCGAGGTGGGTAAGCGTCTGAGAGTTGTACTGGGCGGTGGCACCTCCAAATTTCTACCCAACACAGTCACAGACAAATATGGCAAGAAAGGCCAACGCTTGGATGGACGAAATCTAATCGATGAGTGGAAGAAAAACAAACGTGGTAGAGTCCATACAGTATTCGACCGCACTGAGCTTTCTAAGATCAATCCGAGCCGTACAGACTATTTGCTTGGTTTGTTCAATTCTTCGCACTTGGCCTATAATTTAGATGATAGCATAGACACACCAAGTCTTTCGGAAATGACTGCGGCGGCCATTAAAGTATTGTCCAACGATCCTGCGGGTTACTTTTTGTTTGTAGAAGGCGGACGCATTGATCATGCTCATCACGAGACAAAAGCTAAAAAAGCATTGGATGAAACTGCACAATTTTCAGCAGCTGTTAAGAGAGCGCTCCAAATGACAAATCCCTGGGAAACTCTTATTGTAGTCAGTGCGGATCATGGTCATACAATGACTATAAATGGCTACCCTGATATAAACAATAGCATAACTGGCCTTAACTCTGAATTGAGTGATAAGGATAATAAACCCTTTGCAACATTATCTTATGCTAATGGCGCGGATTTCGAAAAGTTTTTTACAACAAATGCTGATGGAAAAGTAGAGCGTGTTGATCTCACAAATGCTAATATAGGCCATAAGGATACAATCTATCCACATGGCGTTCCCATGGCTGAAGAAACTCATGGCGGCGGCGATGTTGCTGTTTATGCTAATGGTAAGTTTTTGGTTCATTTATTATTGTGTACTATGGAAATGCTATTCCTTTATATTTTTGTCTTTATAGGTCCGTGGGCACATTTATTCACTGGCGTTTATGAGCAAAGCACTTTGCCCCATCTAATGGCATATGCCTCATGCATTGGGCCTGGCACAACTTATTGTAGTCTACGCCCCAGGAACCCTTATCTGCACTAGATGCTGCTTATAATATCATATAAGAAATACACAATTACATTTTAATATAAAAATAATAAAATGATTTAATTTGTTTTAAATTGGCGCAAATACTAAACAGTGTTGGTAAGCACAGTGGATAAGCAGTGATGTAAGTCGCTGCGGCAAGAATTCTTTACTTCGGTTTATATGGTCACACTACGCACCTCCGCCATTTTTAGCTGAAAATTTTTTCGCGAAGCCGAAAAAAGCGGTATTGTTTATAATGTAAATAAAATATATGTGAATATTGCATATTAATAATCGGAAATATTAAAGCTAATTGCCAAACTTGGGCAACTGCTTACATTTGTACTTTCGCCGCGCATGCCGGTGGCTCGCTTGACCGACTAATCGAGCGGCTTCTGTGATTGTGTGTGTAAAAGTGTAAAAAAAAGAAAAGTGTGCACCGCACAGTTAAAAATCGCGTGTGTTTATAAGTTATAGTAATTCAAGTTTAGCTCACGCAACCATGGCTGACGGCGTGGTGCTTGACTTGTATGCTGAAGATTTGGACAAGGACTTTACCGGGCAAGTTCAGGTAAGAGCGCTAGGCACATTTTTTATTCATATGCGTGTGTGTGTACACTCGTATATGTATATGTATACATGTGTGTATGCATGAATACATAAGAAATTGGTAGCAGTTTAACGATTTATTTTTTACAATGTTCAAAAGGATGAATTTGGTGGTGATGGCGTCGATTTGTATGATGACATTGGTGGGCCCACCGAGCCAATAGCTGCAGGCGGCGGCGGCGGTGGTGGCACGCCTACGGGCGATAATAATTCTGGACCAGGCTCTATAGATGGCTCGAGTGGCGTGGGACCCAATGGAGTTTACCATCAGGGCAGTGGTAACCAAACTCCAACAATGAACCGACGCTATCAACTATATGTAGGCAATTTGACCTGGTGGACCACCGACCAAGATATCTCCAACGCCTTGCGCGACATTGGAGTCAATGATCTACAGGAAGTCAAGTTCTTTGAAAATCGTGCAAATGGTCAATCCAAAGGTTTCAGCGTTATATCACTTGGTTCAGAGCCAAGTTTACGCACAGTGCTTGATCAATTACCCAAGAAGGAGCTGCATGGCCAGACCGTAGTGGTCACCTATCCAAGCAAGCAGGCGCTCACTCAATTTGAAAGTCTGCAAAAAACGCGTCCAGTGCCGCCACCGCAGCAAAATGGTCCTCCACGCGGTCCAGCACCACCCAATATGGGCGGTCCAATGCAACCGCATCCGGGCGTTCCGCAAGGTGGGCCGCCAGGTCATGCACCACGCATGAATCCCAACATGCCGCAAGGTCAATACCGACCCCACATGTCGCAAGTTCCGCAAGTTGGACAAAACTCTGGTCCACCGCGTATGCAGGTAAGCCTTTTGATTTATAATTTGTATTTATTTTCTTAAGTTTGATTACCATGCTCCAATTACCCTTTGACTCCCAAAGAGCCTAACAAAGAGTTCTTACAGTTTGGCTCCCAAAATTAACAACGCCATTCACATTTATTATTTTTTAACTATATTTCTTTCATTGAAATTGTTCTGAATGCAAAATTTCAATATCACGCAAGTCGAATATATGTTCGCATTCATTTAAGAATTAAAATGTTTGTTAAACGATCGTATAATTAAAAGAACAACAACCATAGTTTAATAAAAAACAAAAAGACTGATGGTAACTTAAAAGAAAATTAAGCTTTAAAATTGTATAAAAAATTATACTTTAGCATAGACATATGTATATAATTAACTTCATTAATTATGTAGTAAAAAACATATAAGGCATGACTTCAACCGAGAGTTTGAAATAAATCGATAAAGTCTTGTCAATATAGTCAAAGAAATGATTAAGAAGAAAAAATTAAGAGATTTTGTATACTACCAAAGACTATAGTCGTTGATACTACTTACTGATGTGATGCTAATTATATTCGACTCTAAGGCTGTTTATTTATTTTGTTTTTCTATTTAAGTAAAATATTATGTTTTGGTTTGATTAAAGTAATTTCAGAGCAATTTTCTTATGTTTTATTGAATTATAGTTTATAAATATATTTTTGTTGACATATATCTTATCTATCCGGAATCGTAATTTAGTAAAATTTTAGATCAATCTTACTTAATAGCAGCTCTAGGCTATAATTATAGTTTATGATTTATAATTTTGTAAATGTTTTGCGTATGTTCCTATCTACTATTCATGTATCTAATATGTACTACCTATCTATAAAATATGATATTAAAATACATATATTTATATATAAAACATGTTTATGTATTACGATTTGTATTTATATTCTATTCCATGTGTTTTTGACAACGCTTACGCACACATCTACCCACAACAACAACTACTACTACTACTACAACAACAATAATACAATACGTAAATTTATTAGCCGCCAATGCATCAACAGGGCGGCCCAATGGGCAACCAACAGCCGCCACCCAGGTATCCGCCAGCGCAAGGGCAATGGCCAGCTCAACGTCCAGGTGGGCCCCGACCGGGTCCACCAAACGGACCTATGCAGCATCGACCACCAATGGTAACAAATCCCTAAAAACAAAATCAAATGCAAACCCAAATATACCATTATATTTATATAATGTCTTGCAAGATGTCTATATCTATTTTATAATAATACAGTAGACAAAACTGATTCGAAACTAACCTACTTAAGTTAATTTAGTGTACGGCATTAGAAGTTCACATAAATTGTATTCAGAACATTTATATAACTATACATTGTAACTATAACCGCCACACCCACAAATCATGCAGAGGCTTGAAACCTAATGTACACTCACGATAACTAGCAATGTCAATCTCTAACCAAATGTATCCATGCATGCCCATCACTAAATCTTGTATTCGCTGCTTTGCTTTTGCAGTTCCAGGGTCCCATGGGCATGCCAGTGCGAGGCCCTGGCCCGGGGCCTGATTGGAGACGGCCGCCAATGCATGGCGGTTTTCCGCCTCAAGGGCCACCACATATGCAGGGTCCCCCACGACCACAAATGGGACCTGGACCGCCGCCTGGCTCAGCCGGGCCACATGGCGCTCCTGCACCACACGTGAACCCAGCGTTCTTCAATCAACAAGGAGCACCGCCGCCGCATCCGGGAATGGGTGGACCTCCACATGGACAACCAGGACCGCAGCCAGGCATGAATATGCCGCCACAGCACGGACCGCCACCACACTTTGCCCAGCAAGGTGGGCCACGTAATCCTTGGCCAGGACCACCTCAAGGCAAGCCACCAGGCTCTTTCCCCGATCCATCTGGGTTAACGGAAGTGGAGTTCGAAGAGGTCATGAGCAGAAATCGCACCGTCAGCAGTTCTGCCATAGCCAGGTAAACAACTTTCACGAACTTACTTCTGAATTAGTTCTTACTATGAACATTATTTCCCACAGAGCTGTTTCGGATGCTGCAACTGGCGAATACTCCAGCGCCATTGAGACGCTGGTCACTGCCATTTCACTCATCAAGCAATCTAAAGTTGCGCATGATGAACGCTGCAAGATTTTAATAAGCTCGCTGCAGGACACGCTTCATGGCATTGAAGCCAAGAGCTACAATCGACGAGAACGTTCACGCTCGAGGGATCGCTCTCATCGCAGTCGACAACGTCGTGAGCGCTCGACTTCACGCTATCGCGAGAGATCACGCGAGCGAGAGCGCGATCGAGATCGTGAGCGTGAACGCGATGGAGGGTAAGTTTCCATTTAGTATAAACCAAACTGTATTACTTGAATTTCACTTCAACAGCTACAGAGAACGTTCGCGCAGCAGAGACCGCGAGCGCCAAGCTCAGGATCACTACAGAGATGACAGGTATTTGAAGCAGAATGCACATAATTTAAAGAACTTTTAAAGATGTATGATTGGTGTTGTTCCAGCAGCAGTCGTTCAGCACGTCCACGTAAATCTCCAGAGCCAGTTGTAGCAGAGGCTGCTGAGGCACCGTCGTCGAAGCGGTACTACGAGGAGCGAGAGCGTTATCGTTCATCGGATCGTGAGCGACGCGATAGAGACAGGGATCGTGAGCGTGAGCGCGAACGCGATAGAGATCGACGTGAAGAGCATCGCTCCAGGCATTGACTGCTACACAAGCAAGAGTAACAAAAGCAACACAAAACACACTTTACATACTTAAAACTACTAAACACACACACACTCTCTTAACACAAATGATGCAGTAAGCTGAAGAGCAGCCACAAGTTTAACAAATATTGATTTGTATCTAACATTACCAATACGTAGGATATGAATATGGCATAACATAGTTTCTCCTAGACGTACTAAAGTAAGCCGAAATGTTGACAACAAAATCCTCTACAATCTACAATACAACAATATACAACACAATCGAATGACGGACTTGCAGCTAACCAGTCAATCATTAAGCGACATGCTGTCTTCTGGGACACACACTTAACCACATGACCACACATCTGGACTTGAATAAGCATTGGCTGCAGCAAGCTTCCAGTCAGCAGCAGTAAACAGCAATCAACGCCAACATCAACTTAGCCGTCTACACAGCAGAATTTCAATATTATTGTACTTTAATATTTCGGTTTATTTAATAAAACATATATATATATGAAAAACAAAAACAAACAAAAAATTAAAACAATTATATTGTGCGAAAAAAAGCAATACTCAAACAATGCTGCGTTGTGTGTGTCTTTTTGTATTTGATAAAAACAATAATCTAGTTTACGAATTGATATATTTAAATTGTACAACTACAACGCATTTATTATTAATAATATTGTTACTTATATTAACACTTGCATTTGATTGCAAATCATGGCCGTAATATGGCCACAAACAAAAAACGCAATTGTATTTCAAGAGATTCTTGTTTTGTAAATCTAGTTTCAAACTTTTATTTTATTTATTACATTATATACACTTAAGTCGTGCTATATCGTGTGCGAGTGCCGTTATCTATTAAATGCTCACTGGTTCTTATCACATTGATAAGTCAACCGATTGTATGTAAATAAGCTGTGTGAATGCGTATTCTGTTCGCCTGTGACTCTTAGCCTAAATATGACTATAAATCTAAACAAGCTTTTAACATTTTAACGTAGAATATTCTTTGAACGCAATCAAACGCTTTTATGTAGTTGCTATGTATTTAATTATTTTTTTTAATTTAATTTTTATTTGTACGATGTACACAAACATTTGTAAATGTTAATCAGCTTACAATTTGCTGCACTAATCCGAATCCAAATGACATTTGTGTAAATTATAGTCTTTAGCATTTAGTACCTGTAACTTTATAGGTATGATCTAACAAGTATTATGAGCTTAACGGCCAAAAAGAAATCAAACAAGTCTTGTACAATTCTAACTGTGATTCAAGAGAAACTGACATATATATTTAAACTGTAAATCATGCAAACAGGTAATGTTTACAAAAATATTTATGAAACTTAGAAATTAAGCAACTTATTCTTTTAAAATAATGAAATTTAGTAATTTTGCATTTACATATACTTACTTGTCACTCATATTTAAGGCCACGTGATTATTTAATATTTATATTTTTGATTATTGTTTATAAATATACACAAATTCATATTCAATTGATTTTAGCGCAAATAGTCTGAAATAAATGTAAATCCATTTGTTGGAAAGAGGCTTGCGTTATCAGTTACATTTAAATTGCCGTTCGTGCGACCGCTTGCTTAACATCAGTCAAAAAATAACGTATCGAAAAATATGGCCACCCTGTCTTCTGTGTCTAGCAATCGAAAATGGCGATGATTGAAATTAAAACATCGATATTATCGGTAATAACGCTTAAAATTGACAGCTATTGGTCTAACAATATTTATTCAGTTTGGCTTTCAGGGACCGTAATCAAAAGGTTTTATTTGTAAAAATATTCATTAAATACGATCCCCGCTTGATTATATTTTGCCCACTCAAATAAAATGTATAAGCAATCTAGAAACTTCTCTTAAAATCAACCGTTGAAATATCGATAGTGCCATCGATGGTTTGACACCTCTAGTATGTATGTCAACATTACGGGTGAAATACATCAAAGAAAACACAGGAACGTAGTAGACCACTTGAAATATTTCAGTTTGCCTATTAAGCCCTGATAATAAAAAATTCACATTCAGAACTCCTCCGTTCGATTAAACTGAAAACATCGAAAACAAGTAATCAAGTGAAAACTCAAAGATACATTATGGCGGATACAGCTCAATATCTCAACGAACGTTACCAACGTTTTATGAACGGACTCGGCGAGCGCTAGTGAGTATACTTATATGTACATATGTAATCTCATGCCCCCGTGCGCTTCTGCCACCCTCCAAACCCCAAACCGTTGCAGTTTCATGGTGCAAAAGTCGCAAAACGTAAATTAACGTCACCTACAGACACCTTGCATCATTTTAACTACTAGACATTGCCTGGGGCTGACGTGTTGTTATGGTATTGAGCCACATCAACAGTTGGTCGGACAAAAATCAATTGTCCTTGAAAGCACTAGGCTCAAAACAAACACGTATGCGATTAATATAATATTTACATATATTTCTTTTTTTCCACGCCCAGTGAGCCGTACATACGTGAGCATCTGTCGAAGGTATACATGGTGCTGGCGAGCACCGCTGCTGCCACAGCAGTGGGGGCTCTGTTGCAGATGCGTGACTTTGTAGACCTGGGTATGCTGGCTGCCATTGCATCATTGGTGTTGGTGCTCTGCCTGCATTTCTATAAGGACGATGGCAAAAACTACTACACACGTCTCGGCATGCTCTATGCCTTCGGCTTCTGTTCTGGTCAAACCTTGGGTCCATTGCTAGGCTATATAACCAGCATTAATCCGGCTATTATATTAACCGCACTGACCGGTACCTTTGTGACCTTCTTATCACTATCGCTGGCCGCTTTGCTTGCCGAACAGGGCAAATATCTTTACCTGGGCGGCATGCTTGTGAGCGTTATCAACTGCATGGCGCTTTTGAGTCTCTTCAACATGATCTTCAAATCGTATTTTGTGCAGATAGTAAGTTGATATTCTATTTATATAAAGATAAAGTCTAACGCTCATCATATTTTCCAGACTCAATTGTATGTTGGCGTCTTTGTCATGGCTGCTTTTATCGTCTACGATACTCAGAACATCGTGGAGAAGTGCCGCATGGGCAATCGGGATGTAGTACAGCATGCCTTGGATCTATTCTTTGACGTGCTGAGCATGTTCCGTCGTTTGTTGATTATCCTAACTCAAAAGGTAACTTAAGCAAAATAACTGCAATAATTTATTGCTTAGGCAACAATCGTCAACTTTTCTACAGCTCAAGAGCTTTATGGCTTAAGAGAATAGCAACCTGAGTCAGTCAACCTGATTGTAAACAAGCAAAAACCAAATTCTTTAAGAAAACATATAGAACACAATTTCTTTTTAAAAAGTTATTGCATTAAATCGACGGTATGCCGTATATATGTCATTAGTTTTTCGTATATCCAAGGCAATAAGTATACTTTCACAAATGTGTCTAGGAGAGTAGTAGGAAGTATATTTATTTCCAGGTTTACGAAAAATCGTCTTTTGCTTTCAAAGTTTGACTTGCTCAGGCGCTATTTGTGAAACTATATTTATCACCTTGGAAGCAAGTATTAACCTATTTTCTTACAATGTTATTCTACTTGCAGGAGGAGCAAAAGCAGGCTGATCGTCGCAAGAGGAAGTAATCTTGCGTTGCATTTTTTACGCAGACGTTTGTTAAAAATTTCAAAAAAGCGCAACGGCGTGCATACCTTTTGGCTATAAAATTCTACACATCCACTTTAAACAAATATATGAGCATACGATAATGTACAGCTAAGCAAGGACAATTCGGATTACATGAAAATATAATACAAAACATTAAAAACGTAATAAAAATGTTAGACAACCAAGTCAACTGCAATTTGCAATATGGTCTATAGTATGCTCTACTTTGTAATATTAGTATTTATGTGTTATGCCTATTTTTTGGTTCGAGTTGTATTATTTATTAAGAGTTTGAATAGCATTGATGTTTATTTCAATAAAGTAAAACCTCTCATCATAATACGAATGCTTTAACATTAAACGCGATTGCTTTAGTTGATTGTATCGATTAGCCAACCTATTTAATCAGGCTACACACCGAATTAATTAGGTAAAGTGCCCAAGTGACCAACAAAGCTGCCTGCATTCAATTCAACATTTGAACTTGTAGTGACCAGCACGCAGCATGTCGCAGCCGAGGCAATTGGTGCAGCCACTGCTGCAACAATTTCAAGAGTTATTTGTGATCTCCAAGCTGGTGGGAGTGCTGCCGCAGGATCTAGAGCAGTTACGCCAAAAGCATGCTTTGGAAAAGTCGCGCAATGGCATGTTCTATATGCTGGGAGTTTTAGTCTTTTACGTGTTGCTCTATAATTTGCTAATCTTTTGGTTTGGCGCTGAGGATACCTCGCTGAAGGCTTCTCAAAGTGCGTAAGAACACAACTGTAAGATATTTTTATTATTATTTCTTTCTATAAATTCTAGGCACTTTAACCTTTGTTATTGGCCTGTTTTTGACCTATATTGGCCTAATCATGATGGTCACGGATCAGTTGACGGGCTTACTTAATCAAGGGCAGCTGGGTGAACTTTATGAACGCATTCGACAAGTAGATGAACGTCTCTATTTAGAGCAGTGTCTAGTGGACAACAGCAGCATTTCGAAGCGCATACGTGTCATGATTGCTCTAACATTTATATTCGAAATCTCCATACTAGTATCTACGTATATTAAGCTAGTTGACTATACTCAAGTGCTGTCATTGCTCTGGATCCTTACGGCTATACCAACCTTTATAAATACAATGGATAAGATTTGGTTTGCGGCATCGTTGTATGCGTTAAAGGAACGTTTCGAGGCTATCAATGCAACGCTGGAGGATTTGGTGGCGGAGCATGAAAGGTATAGAGACTGGCTGTACAAGGCTGAAAATAAATTTTCCGATGAGACCGAGCCACCTCAGTATGACAGTAATCTGGAGTATCTTTACAAGGAGTTGAGTGGCATGGACAGGGCTTCCGCAGGCAAGAACAAAGTGGCGCCAAGTGAGTATTAATATCTACATATATTACATGTTTATATAACTGTTCTGATTTATTTTAGTTGCCCATTCGCTAAACTCCTTTGGTGAGTCCGTGCAGGAGCCACGCAAACTGCAGCGGGCTAATACTAACCGCATGATTAATCTTGCGCCTGAGAGCGAACTTAGCAATGCTGCCAAGGTGGAGGTAAAGCTGAACAATCTTTGTCAAGTGCACGACGAGGTCTGTGAGATTGGCAAGGCAATGAATGGTTTATGGAGTTACCCTATACTTGCGCTCATGGCTTACGGTTTTCTTATCTTTACGGCTCAGCTTTATTTTCTCTACTGCGCTACACAGGGGCAAATAATACCGTCGTTGTTTCGCACCGCCAAGAATCCGGTTATAACAGCTATATTCCTGATGTATACATCCGGCAAATGCATCTATCTCATTTATCTAAGTTGGAAGACTTCATTGACCTCGAAGCGCACTGGAATTAGCTTGCACAAGTGCGGAGTTGTGGCCGATGATAATGCAGTCTACGAAATTGTTAATCATCTATCTCTGAAGTTGCTTAATCATGCCATGGATTTTTCAGCATGCGGCTTTTTTACTTTGGATATGGAAACCTTGTATGGCGTCAGTGGTGGCATTACCAGCTATCTTATTATACTTATACAGTTCAATTTAGCGGCTCAGCAGGCCAAGGAGGCCATACAGTCGTTTAGTAGCTTCAATGAAACCGCTGGACTAGTGGGAGCTGCTACTGAAATCGATAACGTTAGCTCCACGCTGTACAGTTTAGTTACCACAATGATGACACCAATAAGTTTGACTTAAACTTATATATTTGTAGCTCGTGTTAATCTCAATTTCAATTTTTTCAAGCACTCTTTGGCACTCTCGTCTTTTCTCGCATAATAAAGCTTACACTGCAGTCAAGCGTTTGTATTGAGCACGCGCCGTATTCAGTTCCTCCAGCAGTTGCTTGTAAGTATCCTGTGCACCGTCGTAGTCCAGAATGGACACACAAGATATCTGTGCTTGCTTTTGCAGCGCATAAGCCAACTGTCGACGCTTCAGTGAGAAACAGTAGGGCACATTTTGCTGCTGGCAGACAAGTTTCAGCCCCTCAATGGTTTCATCCAATCCACCTGCATTAATAATATGTTAATAATGATATTTTGAGTAGTAATCTAGTTACCTTTCTCGGGACACAACTCGCAGTCGGGCGCAATTAACAACAACTTTACTTTATTTATGCGCAGTCTTGACATTGCCTCTCGAAAGCCCACCACAAGTCGGGGATGTGCTCTTGCTTTGATCTCGTTGTTAGAATAGGCGCGTTTTTGGAATCGATGCAAGTCGCTTAACAATTGAGTGCTCAGCTGCTTTAGCATTGCTGTGGTGCAATTGTCACAGTAACTATGAATTGGAAAAATTAGATATTGAATAACAATCAGCTGATACAAACCTTCTAAAACGACGGGAATGTATTGCATGCATAGGCTGTCTACTCTCTTCCTTATTAAACGACATCTGTCCCAAGTCTGTTGTCAATTGTAACATATCTGGCTGTATGTTGTCCTCTGTCCCGCCTATGCATAGTTCAAAATCAGAGCAGGTGCCTTCCTGCTCTATAGGCTCATCCTGAATCTCATTTTCTAGCACACTTCCACGCTCCGCAGCAGACTGCTTCCATTTTCTATGCTTACTGATAATGCGTTTTAGTCGTGTTACTCGTCGCTTTGCATGTAAACGTACTTTTCCCTTGTGCTTGAACTTAAAGGAAACAGTGCATCTCGCCGCGATCAGATGTGGAGCTTTCTGTCTCTTGATTTGTTTTGGTTTCTTGCAAGGCACAACAACAAAGTCAAGCAGTGTGCATGGCTGCTGCTTTTTGTGCTTGTTTTTATATTTGGAGCTGCGCAGTATTCTTGGTAAGTTATCTGAACTATCGTTTTTAATATTTTGGAATGTATTTTGATCTATAATATTGAGTTTATCCGAATTTCGAGACATTTTAAGCGACGGTTTGTTTATATTTGCATATTGATGCGCCCAAGTGTTGGTAAGTCTCTTATAATTGTGTACCGATAAATTTTACCCAACGGTTTTTTAATTTAATGTTAGAAGCATGGCAGCTACTTCTAATAATTATAAAAGAATAAAAGATGTTTGATTTCAATAGTCATTTTATCATTTATTGCTTTATTTATGTACATAAATAACTTATATTCTATGTGAAGTATTTACAATTTAATTTTAGGAATCAACAATTCACCTAACTGCTTTTGGACTTAATTAATGAGCTTCATATTAGTAGTGACTAGACTAACGTAATCCATTTACTATGATCTAAAACTGCTTTCAATAGCCGTATGCAGTTCATTGAATTGCTTGAGATGCTTTAAAATGGAATCTCGTTCTGAAACATATGTTTCCCAATACTTAAGGTATTGACCAATATGTTGCATCACCAATCCTCTGGCAAAGTCCAAGCAACTGCGGGCATGACGTAAGGATCGACGGCAACTAGCCAACACCAAACGCAGTTGCAACTCCGGCTCCAGCTGTGCTAGTATAAAGGACATAACATTTGCCATATCCACGCGTATATCAATAGGAAACAACACCGATTCTGTAGGACTCGACTGTGGGAACACGAACAAGTTGGGTGTGTAATCCATAGTCAATTCCCAAGGTAAATCGTTGGACCGAGCTTCAAAGCGTATAAAGTTGAGTTCAGGACTACGAAGCAAGGCAGCAACCTGCATGAGTACCTGAGATAAAACGGCGGAGAGTGGGCAGTCTGTTCGGTAAATTAAGACAACATTGGTGGCATTGGAATGTTGTAGTGCTTCGAGCAGCAAGTGTCGATTGTAGTTTGACATAAAAGCTCCTTCTGTGGCTGGAATTGCAGGCAAGAGTGCGTTCTTTTGCACAGGAGACAGTTGGCCGGCATAGTATTGTTTGATAAAATCCTTTAAGGCCAGCGTAGAAAAAGGATGTTGAGGCATGACATACACCGCTTCGGAGTCCACATCCACAATGAAAACATGCACGCCAGCAGAGTCACGCTTATGTAGAGCATGCGGATGTTGATCGATGCCAAGTTGATTAAGAAAATCTCGGTATTTAAAAGAATCAAAGAGCGCCACGGCCAGCGTCTGGTTCTGTTCAGTTGAATGACGTAACATGACTTGTCCATAGGCCGAGATTAGTTTGGCTATGCGTATCTTTGAAGACGGTGTGCCTTGTTTGGTGTGTGTCTGTGCAAGGCACCGATTGCGTCTGTGCATAGTCAGGAGCTGATCCGCCTCCGTCGCCAGCTGACTTTCGTGCACCTGTTGAGACCACAAATAGTTGAGGTAGGCATTAATGCGATAGTAATTGATGAACACAGCTGCGTTAAGCTGCCAAACGCTGGCACAATTTGTTGGCAATAAGCCTGCTTTATACAGCTCCTTTGGCATTTGAAGTAGCGACAATTTAACATGTTCTGTGTCTTGCTGGTCACAGTCGGCATGTTCCTTGCGCTGCAGATCCACGCCCATAACTGACGGTGTCTGATGCTGATGGTGCATACGTATGCCCATTGCCAGCACAGGCGTGTGACGAGCTTTGAGCGTAAGCTTTGACGGAGTGCCATAGCCCATTGTCAATAGCGGATTAACTCTATGCTGCAGCCAATTCATAATCTCCGTGGGTAGCCAAGTCCTAGACTCGTTGTAGATATGCACTGCATGACGGTTATCAATGTACACTAATTGCGGCAGTGTCTTTGGCTTCCTTTTCAATATTTGATTAGCTGTGGAGCCAAAAGCGACAGCAAAGCGCACGTTGCGGTCCGGATCGTATTCCAGCCAGTGTACTGATGTGGCCATAAATCGCTTGAACACTTGCTCATTGGCAGAGTTAAAAAGTCCCAACACCACCGCATCGGCAGCTGCCCATAGCTTGTTTAGTTCGACTGCGCTATGCATTCGATCAATGGGCTGTATCAGATTGTTCATGAAACGTGTTAGATCCTCAAAGAGCCACGCGCCCTGATACTGCAATCGGAGATGCACCTTCTGTCCATATTTTACCATCAGCGTAGGCCAAAGGTCCGGATATCCGCCGTTCGCCGCTATTCCAGGTATTTGTGGATGTGTGTGACTGCAGTTACACTGCAGATGCCAGCAATCAATAGCGCCGAACGATGCGTAGTCCTTAAAGTAATGTGCAACGCCATCATACACCAAACGCGCCTGCCGCGCTTCACTCGACCAAGACACGTAATAAAAAACTAAAGAAATTTCTGCAGATGTGTCCACTTCGGCGCGCACCTGACGCACGCTCCGGCCGGGGCACTCTATTATATTCCCCTGGGTGTACGGCAGTAGGCCGAAGGCGAAATTTAGCCAAATGTAAATAAATAAAATCATTTTATTCGGCTTCCTAATCTAATTTGAGACAAATATTGTAAACATCTGATCGCACAGTGTGCAACAATTTACAGCACTGATAGCAAGCTAATCGACATAAGTGTTATCGAAAATTATTTGCGTCGCCAAAGTTTAATTCTCAAAATGCAAAAGTCTGATGGAAATTGGCAGGATCTTAAGTAAGTATTAAAGTGTTTATATGTGCGATCAATAAACTGGAATTGAATCTTTTCAGACCACGGGAACGCATGGAGTATTTGCTCAGGACCGGTCATTTGTCTGACTGTAGCTTTGTTGTTTTTGCCGATGATGGAGAAAAGATTCATCTAAAATGTCACAAATTCGTACTAATGAGGTAATGAGGTAAAAGCTGTCTAAATATTCAATTAAATGTAAACACAATCATTTCTAGCGCTTCGCCGGTTTTTGAGCGCATGTTTGAGGGCGATTTTGAGGAAGGGAAAACCCCGGAAAACATTGTACTCGACGATGTATCCGGTACAGATTTCCAGAAGTTTATTCAATATTTGTACTGGCACGACAACAAAAATCTCGATACCTATGACCTACAGACACTCCAAACTTTGATTTACCTAAGCAAGAAATTTATGGTGAATGCAATGTGTGCTGCCTGTATTAATTCTATAAAACGACGTCTTGATCATGGGATGGACGCAGATGTTACCATTGACTTGTTCGAGTACGCGCATCAAATCGAAGACAATGAACTGATTAACGCAATACTACATGTAAATATTCAGGAACTATTATTTTTTAATAACTTGACTTATATTTTAATTAATTTACAGCAATTTAAATTCTGCTACCAAAAATATGTCAATTCACCAGCCGTTTACGATTTAAGCTCGGAAATCTTTCTAAAATTTATTACTGAATTCAAGAGTTATGTAGATAACAAAAAACGTTTTGATTTAATAGATCAGTACTGCAAAATTCATGGATTGAGTATAAACTCATCGCAAACAACAACAGCAGAGAAAAAAACCGCATCCAGCAATGAACAGAAAGATATGGATCGATACAGAATGAAACGATGGGCACTATCCACGAATATAAATACCGCAAGCAGCGAACCATCAAATGAAACAGAAACCGTAAAGGATGAAAATCAAAATAAAATAGATGAAAGCAAGGACTTGACTGATAAGCCTGCGGACAACAATGCACCTATGCCTAACGACGATCTTGAGCAGCAGAAAAGGATGGAGTATATAACTAAGCTTCTTCAAACAATCAAGTTCACAGACATGACGTCATATGATTTTTGCTCTGGTCCTGGTTCCTCGGATCTTTTGTCTCTGGAAGAGAAGTACCAGTTGCTATCAAGTATTTGCATTGCTGTGCGCAAAGTAAACTTGTTTGGGTACGATAAAAAATAAAATATGGTTGATTACTGTTTATTCAAAAGTATTTTATTGGACGGAATGATATGAATGTATAAATACATACAAATGTAAAGGTTTGCATAACTATGTAACTTGTATAAATTGTGTTTCTTGTATTTTTAAAGACACTTGGACGACTTACAGTTAAAGGCACGGAATGGTTTTCGTCATAAATTGATATGAAAGCTGAACGATAACTAAATATATAGTGGCAATTTTGTACTGCATATTCGAAAGTATTTTAGCAAAAACTATTACAATTTGTATCTGTTGTTTGTGCTTGTCAAGAGTTAGTATGGGATTGATAATTGAAAACTTAGAAAACTACGTTAGTTAAGGTTTGGTAAACATATAAAAAGCAATTGCATTAGGTGCAAAAGAAAAATGCGTACAAAATGTTATGCATAGCTAATCTCATGCTCATAGGACTTATCCCGAATGTCGTGATTATCCGGCAGAGCATGATGACGCAGACCGCATAGTCGTGGCCCATAGCGCAGCATAACAATGACGACTCCAATGACAAAGAGCGCCAAAGCTGCTACGGCAGGATATAGAAAATAAAGAGCCATTGTTTAGATGTCGCTTTCGCGCTTCTGCAGCTCCACGTATTCTTCGCGCTGGCGCTGTTGATGCAAAGTTCGGCCCTCCGGACGCGGTGGTCGCTGGTGATGCGCTTGATGCACGGGCTCTAAGTCGTCAACGGATACGACAACGTCGCTGGGGAACACTTGTTGGTGCGTGGTGGGCTATATAAAACAATTGTTTTTATTTGTGCAATATAAGTGGGCAAATAACTCACATGGAAACGTTCGAAATAGGAAGCGTCCTTCAGTTCAGTAAAGTCCAAAGGCGGTTGCTTGTGCGGCGTTGAAGACCAAATGGAAACCAACCAGCGATTTCCGGAGTGCCTGTCCTGCCAATACTTGCGATGCTTGGAGCAGCAGCCCAAGATAATGTTTAATATAATAATCGAGCCGAGAACTACTGTACAAATGGCGATTGTCACATAAAACGGCTTAAAACTGCCGAAAATGTGACCCTTAAAATATGGATTATTTAAATACGCTTTGCGCTCGTCGTCGATTGTGGACATAGTCCCACAGGATCTATCTTATTATGCTTATGGGTGTGGTTAAAACGCCGCTATAGCTGCTGCGCTTGTTTATAAAGGGTGTAACCTCTGCTTCAATTAACCACTTGCTCTGGCACGACTTCTTATTGTCTGCAATGAAGGTAAACAATTATGTTGCTGACGACAACAACAACACTAACAACAATCAAGCTGCTTGCAACCCCAATTTGCCACTTGTAATTTTCCTTGGGTGTGGCTGTAGTGGCGTTGCAATTGGAGACACGTTTTTGACTCGATTTCTTGTACTTACCATTTGCGCTTAGTTATAAGTAACTGTAATAGCAAATTGTGGCACTTTAATTCAACTTTTGCACTACACATAGATTCGTTTATTAATAAATATAAAATTATATGCTTTACAAGATGCAGCAAAGAAAACAACGCCCAAAGCCAGGCTCACAAATGAATCGATCGATACCGATATGTTATTGCGTGAATGCGAAACGTAGCTGCTCGATAAGCTCGTTCGATAACAATGCACATAAAGTAGTTCATTTGTTGGCGGGTATAAAATATATTTTCGAAATTAATAGATAAAGAAATTAACATGGTTTATAATAAAGCTTTTTTCTGCTTGCATAACAATAATGATTAGCTATTTTACGATAATAATGAATAAATGCCAATAGGCCTCTGCCAGCTATTCAATAACCGACTTGCTCTCACTGATCATAGCTCAGGAAATTTTCTTGCTGCGTAAAGTGTTGCGCCAGCGCACGTCCCGCATCTGTCGGCGTACTAAAAGCAATGCGATCCCGCGGTATATCACTACCCAATATGGTCTGGCTCTGCACAACTCGCAATAATTTAGTGGCAATGCCTCGACGTCGTTGAAGCGGAGTTACCCAAATACGCGAGACGCCACAGCTAAAAGCAATAAAAGTAAATAAAAAGATACATCTAAGGTTCGTATATAAGACTCACCTAGCCTCAAAAGTCTCCTCGCTAAAATAATCAGTGCCATCAACTTGAATAAAGCGGTACGCCTGCGCCAATGGTTGGACCAGACACAAGCCTACAATTTGTTGTTTACGCACCGCAAAGTAGGCGACAAATGTGGATGGCACAATATACGAGGAGTAGCCCAGCTCCTTGTCCACCACTATGACTAATTCCTTAAGCCTTTGTAAGCGTGCAGCGGGCGCACGTTCTGTTATGCGTATAATACGCCCATCCGGCGCCCAGTCCGGACAGACGGCCACAATGTCTTCGTCAATCCAACCCTTAAAACGCAGTACATGAATTGATTCGTGGTATTCAAGATGCAGTTGCTCCTCCTCAGGTTCATGCACCGTATAGACTAAGCCACACTGGTGGCACTGCTTGGCTCCAAATGCCTTTTGTCCGGCATCTATCTGAAGTTGACCAGCCCCAGAGGCAGCGCTTGTAAGACGCGTAGAGCTGCTCAACTTGCGACGTGATGGTGGTAGCTGTATGGGCTGCAAGCGCCGTGTAAAAATGGGAAACATCTTTTGCTGCGACTCGCAAATGGACGGCACGGATTGCATGGCAGCTGGCATCACAGCTGGATCAGTTGACACCTCACTTGGAACAGTTGACAACTCATGCTGAGCAATGGGTAGCTCGGCCTGCGTTGCAGGAAGCTGCTGCTCCATTTCCTGTACATTGATAGCCATAAACAGTTCATCGACTATGCGCTCAGCTTCATACCTATGATTCTCTGGATCTCCTATAAATATCTCAAAATTCTCATCCGTGCATATATTATTGCTAATAAGAAACTCAAGCAACACATTCTGTTGCTCAATGGTGGTGAGATCATCTGTGTTATAGGGCAGGCGTTGACGATATGCAGCATATGGATCTGCAATAGTTGCTACCTCAAGCTGCACAGGTGTCGGCGTTGGTTCCGCTTCAATTATCTCATCGATCACGGTGTCATCCAGATTACGCAGTATAGCATCCACAGTGGCCTGCTCAGCAGAGAAGATCGTGGATGATTTTACGCGCAGCTTACGAGGCTTCCTAACTGGCGCCTCAACTAGCGAAATCTTGCCGTGGTTAACGCTGGCGCGTATGTTATCCGTAATACGTACCTCCATGCTGGTTGAGCTGCGATTTCCCGACTTAAAGAACTTACGTTTGCTATCCGTATTCGTAGTATTGTCGGTACTAGCTGTGTTCTCATAACGTATTAAAGGTATAACGGGCTCCACAGGTATAGATTCATTTAACTGTTCTTCATCACTGAAATCTGAAAAGCCCATTGTTGTGTCTGCATTGGTATTGTTGTTATTTGCATCGTCCCCAGCCATGACACTCAGCGGCTTTGCCATTTTAATGGGATCTTTGGCACTACGGAGTATTTTATGCACTTCCTCCGCCTTGGCACGCTCCTCACGTTTAGTCGTTATAAGACGCAGCAACTTTTCATTGCGCAGCGAGCCCATAATGTCATCGAGGTCCACAGCAGTGCCTGTCATAGGACGTTGCGGTTTTCTTATTTTATGTTTTACACCTCTACCGACGCCCAATCGTGGACGCGACGGGGGCGACACAACTCTAAACTTTCTAGGCTTTTTAGTTTGCCTTGCCACAACAGAGCTGAGGTGCTTCGTAGCCTGCGATGTGCTAGCGTGTGAATAAAATAAGCCAGTAGGTATGCATTCCTCCAACTTTCTGCGCTGTTTGCTCTGTGGTGACCCAGGCGAGGAGTCAGAAACAGATGTAGGCTTGTGTGCACGCTTTACTGCGCTGCGTTGCTGCACATCATCTGCCGAATTTGAGTCACTGGAGATGTTGATCACAGAGTCATTCTTTCTTCTGGGTGTGCGTGGACTTGAGGTCTGGCTGGTGCTGCTGTTGCTGTTGATACGCATGGTGGTTGTAAACAAATGAGGCAGCTGTTCGTCAGACACAGCCATAGCACCGCCGCCACGTGTGCCTCCCCGCATTAAGCCTTTGTTCTCCTTATTTGTCTCCGGTGAACTACTTGTACTGCTGCGTAGTCGGAACCTATGTGCCCCAGCATTACCAGCAACGTCAAATAAGTTGCGTATTTTGTTTAACTTATCACTGTTTTCAGTGACTTGAGACTTTGGTCTGAGTGGTTCTATGCCCAGTAGAGGATCCATGTTGTCGTCATCGATTTGGTCTAGCATGGAGCTGCGACTTCGGAACAATTGCTTCTTGCGCTCCGAGAGCCTTGGTGTGGCAACACGACTGGGACGCGTTGACGGTCCCGTGGGTGTTTCCATCATTTCGCGTCCTTCATTAAACAAAAACAGATTATGTCTTTCCCGCTTTTTTCTTGTTGTTGTATTTGAAGGCGCGCAGTTTGGTGTCATCGATAACCGACTAGCTTAAATTTCAGCTCTGTAAATGAAAATACTATCGGTGTACAACACGGCTTGCTGGATAATTACATCACCGTTGTCTAACACTGTTGAAATTTACTGAAAAAACCGCACGCATTTGTTTGTGCTGCTAATCATTTACAAAAATATTGGGGAGTTTAACAATATATATCATATTTTGATTTTGCCAGTGAGCACAGGTAAGAATATTTTACACGCTAATGTAGTTAAATTGCTATTGGAGCCTCGTCGTCCACGTCCACTACTTCAACAACGGGCACGGGTTTGGCTCGCCGCCGTCTTTTTCGCAGTCGCCGCCATCTTGTTTTGCCTAATGAGTTTGTGTGTGTTTGAAAATTAAAAGTATTGCATGTAGACGCGTTTAGTTTCCTTAAATATAAAAAAAAAAATGCTTAGCTTGCTCCCACAGCCCTTGCCTAAGTTCAAGATGAAAAAATTGCAATGCTTCTTCTTCCTTTTTAATTTTGAGGTCGCGATCGCCGTCTCCGTATCCGTCGTTGCCGCCTCTCAAGCTGTGCGCAGTGCAACAGAACGCGTAGAGTTACGTAGAAATATATCGCAGTTTGTTATTTGATAACGGAAGAACCGTGGAAGACGCCGTAGCCGAAACCGTCGCCGTGATGCCCGGAGCCGGCACGTTCAAGTTATTCATCGGTAATCTCGATGAAAAGACGCAGGCAACCGAGCTGCGTGCGCTTTTCGAGAAATACGGTACTGTCGTCGAATGCGATGTTGTCAAGAATTATGGGTTTGTGCACATGGAAACCGAGCAGCAGGGTCGCGATGCCATACAAAACTTGAACGGTTACGTGCTGAACGATAACGCTATCAAGGTGGAGGCCGCCAAAAGTCGACGCGCTCCCAATACGCCCACAACGAAAATTTTTGTTGGCAACTTAACCGACAAAACGCGTGCGCCCGAGGTGCGTGAACTTTTTCAAAAATACGGTACTGTCGTCGAATGTGACATTGTGAGGAACTATGGGTTTGTGCATTTGGATTGTGTCGGTGATGTGCAGGATGCAATTAAGGAGTTGAACGGTCGCGTTGTCGATGGCCAGCCGCTCAAGGTGCAGGTCTCAACCAGTCGTGTGCGCCCGAAACCCGGAATGGGCGATCCGGAGCAGTGTTACCGTTGCGGCCGTTCCGGTCATTGGTCGAAAGAATGTCCGCGCTGGACAGGCGCCGGTGGTCGCGAGCCGCCACCACCGCTCAGCGCTGGTGGTTACAGAGATCGCATGTATAGTCGTGATCCGTATCCGCCACCACCTCCACCGCCGCCCTTCCTGCGTGATCGCATTATGGACGGCTTTAGGGTAAATTTAAATTTTTAAATCATAGAGACGGGTCGCTTAACAATAATAAACAATAAACAAGCCTAAACGGCTGACGAACTTGTTTGCTTAAACGACCCGGTAAAATTAATATTAACTTCTTATACAAGCAAAAGTTTATGCAAGTACATAGTTTCATTAAAAACTAATTAACTTTTCTTTATGTGCCTACAGGACTATGATTACTATGACCGCCGTTTTGAAGATACGCGTGATCTGTACGAACGTCGCTATCAGTCATCGCGTATACGAGATTTTCCACCACCGCCCATATCGCGTCGCGAGCCCATGCCGCTGCCCCCACCGCTGAGCGGCAGCTTGCGCAGCTGCAGTGTATCACGTGGCTACGATACCATGTTCAGTCGCCGCTCGCCGCCGCCCCCACGCAGCAGCAACGGCATGAGTCGTTATGGGTAAGTTTCGAATAGCGATCGATAGTATAGAAAATTTAATAAAACTATTTTCTCTTTGTACACAGCTCCCCCACACCGCATGGCTATGACGACTTTAGTCGTGACTCGTTTGACGAGCGCATGATATCGTCGCGTGGCATGCGCGGTCCATCACCGCCAGGTCGCCGCTATGCGCCCTACTGAGATGAGTTTTATTACAACGGCAGCAGCTGAGTATTGGCACAGCCGCTACCGAATTGCACATGCAACACCCTCGGTGATGAATCAGGTTGGCTAGTCCACTTGCCAATAATGCAACATCATCAACATCTGTATCATGATCATCTTCATTCTCATCCACATCAACTGGAACAGTTGCCTATACTACTATTGTGGCTGCCAGCGCCTTGGTAGAGCAGCACACATAAAAACACCGACTTAATTTTAGCACGCATCTCAAGGCAATTCTATTCTCATTACTAATCATAACACATATATATTATACATGTATGTAGCAATCACTGTCTGACTTGATATAATGTGGCAGCTCGCATCGTATTAGGTTGCAACATTATCTCATGATATCTAAGCTTAAACAACAATTTATTGGATTTGTACGATGCGAAAGTATACCAATAAAACTTAAAATCAAATTAAATTTTTATAAAAAATATTGCTTTGTGAACTATAAACTTAAGGGCAGTATTGTATATAGTAAGTTATGTATTGCAGTCTATGCCTTGCTACTAGGTATAAGGCGTACGGTCTTGGATGCAGCAGCCAGCAGCACGTCCGACTCCTCATGCTTGGGCGATGCTGTATCTGCGTCTAGCTGTGGCAGTACTTTCATCTCCACAGCTGCTTCTGGCTTATCAAAAGTGGGAGGTATAAGTAATTTGCTAAAAGATTCAGAAGTTAGTTGGCAACTTGTAACGCAGTCTTAACTATTTATATCTTACTTGGTGTATAGTAACCAGATCATGAAGATAAGCATCATAGAGGAGGTAACACCAAAGGTCCAGTAGGTGCCCAGGCGGGTGTATATGGAGCCCACAAACAGAGGACCCAAGACACGCGACAAGCAGCCTGCGCCAGTCATCATGCCCATCCAGACACCTTGAGGTCGCGGACCCAGCACTTTGGAGAATATAGTTTGTATAAGCGTCACACCAATGGGATATCCCACCGACGTTAGCGCAAAGCCAACGATGAACTGTGTCAATGTAAGCGCAGGCAGTTGACTGCACCAATCCTGCGTTGGTGGACAGCCCAAGTAGATAGGATCATCCATGCTGAGATTGGCGCTAGCATTATAAGCAGCCGCCAGCTTGGGGGGATCTGGTCCCCAGGGTATGTAGAGCAGGCGACCCAGCACCATTAAAGAGAAGCCGCCCCAGATAAGCACATAACGTTCCGCAAAGAGCCCGCATAACGGTTTAATGAGCAAGAATGTGACCAGCGATATGATAGCAGCTGCGGCCATCATCAAACCCATATAACTCAGCGCCTGATCGTTGGTCCAGGCGAACATGTCCATAGTCAAAGAGGTGCCCAGCCTAAGCAGACGTAAGATTAGCATTCCTAGAGTTGGAGCAAGCTTTATAAGCAGTACTTACGTCTCGAGTAGCACAAAGTTAAACACCAGCACAAAGAAGGCTATAATCAAAGACCAGGCGGAGAAGTAATTCGGTTTAATGCCCTTCCAGGTAGCGCGCTCCGAGGTGCTGCCCTGCTTGACCATAATCTCACGTGCTGCAATTTTATGCTCCTGGAAATATCGCGGCAGAAACAAACAAAAGTTCCACATGCTCAGCAGCACGTTTATCCAGCCAGCGGCTGTGTACATATTGAAGTGCATTGTGCCCCAAAGCCAGACATGTCCATTGCTGCCCAGCGGTGTCACCAGCGCTTGAAGTCCCGGACCTATAATGAATCCTAGCACCTGTGCCAACGACACCATAGACACAGCATGCGTGCGCTCGCTTAGACGCGTTGCTGCCGACAGATACGAGCGACACAGGGCTATGTTGGCAGAGCTGACGCCAATAAGGAAACGTGAGGCAAGCATCCAGTACTTGACATTAGGTGGCTGCAGCTCCAGCGAGGAATACATGCCGCTAGCAAACGTAAAGAGCGCCAATGAGATCAACAATGGCAGGCGTATGTTGCCCAGCTTATTGCCCCACCAGCCAAATATGGGGCTAAAGATCATCTGGCCCAAGGGATTCGCTGCCACAACTAGACCCATAAACTCTTTGCCCGCATTGGGATCTAGCTAAAAAGCGTAAGTTTGTTAACTGTCACCATGCACATTCTCTTTTTCAAATACGCACCTTGTTAAGAAATGGCCAAATGCCCGTCAGGATAATGCTAAAGCCCAAGGACATAAGGAACATGGTAAAGTAGATGATGCGTACAGAGCGCCAGCGCTGCGTGTACTCCTCCAAAGTCTCCAGTCCATCGTCGACATCCTCAGGCAGCTTTGCGGTCCGGCGACCTGCCCGCCATTTGCGCCAGGCTTCCATTATTGGAATTTATGGATTTATCGCTGAGTGTGGGTGTATGGGTATGTGCGATTTAATACATGCTGTGGATTAATATAGATAATAAAGAACAGTTTGCTTATTTCATATATGTATGTATGTGTATATATTTATGTAAATAAAATACACACATTGTTTGATAAAGTATTCAAAATGATAAGTTCTATCTTTCAATTGCTTCAACTTAAGATAAAACTGACCAGTCTTCGGTTATATCTGTATATAGGATAAGCAGCGATATCAATATCTAACTTTTGAGTAAGCTGTTGCCAGGTTTAAAAATAATTATTTACAATCTGTGCATTTAGCAATCTCATGCTTAATGTATTTCAAATAACTTTGACTAAATTACCATTACTCAGCCCTATCAATGATAAACAATAGACGCTTTCTCAGCTGTTTTTTCTTCCAAACAAATCCAACTGCTTATCGTTAGCAAAAAAAAACAAACTTTATTGTACATAGTTCATAAATAGTTGAGTACTTATGTATTCGTTATCTTTTATCGCAAACTTTTTAGTCGCTGGCTTCGTACTTGTCCGTTAGTTACACGACTTTTTATATATAGTACATTTTAGTGGCACTTCAATAAAAACAAATTCACATGTGCGTTTCTAATTGTACCATATATATGCTAAATTTAACAACTCATGTGTAAATATATATAGCAGATTTAATCAATTGTTTCAGTTCGATGCACTTGGCAATCAATTCAAATTGCCTAACAAATTTTAATCAAGCCAAGCGGGAGTCGTTTTGAATCTTTACACACACACACACACCCAACATTTACTGTTCTGTATATTAATTGTAAAACAAATATTTATCACAGCTGATGCTACTGTCACGCCTTTACTCTCAGCATTTCTTTTTGTTTATCTGCTAGAGTTCACTTTTCTTTTGTTTTTACGAAACGCCAGCAAAGCCAAGTGCGCAGACCAACAGAGCGCGGCAGAGGCAAAGTAAAAATATCTGTAACATATACATACATACAATTTGTATGTATTTATGTTTGTATGTATTCTGTATACATTGTTGCACTTTGTAATATTGCGATTACAAACAAAAGCGTTGACTTGCTTCGCTTCGCTCTTCTCTTCTTCTTTAAGACAAAAATGTTTTTTCAACTACATACACATATTTTTTTTTGTTTGTTTGTGATTTGCACTTTTAATTCTTGCTTTGGCTACCTGTTGGGACGCCTCTTTAAATTTCGCTCGTACAGCAGCAACAAGTGTATTATGGATACGCACTGTTTAGCTTCCAACGATCAACTGTTAATTTTTGTTACCAATGCCACTGTCAAATAAGCGAGCCTCGCGCTCCCGATCTCTCTCTCGCCCGCGCGCGCGCTCATATTCTCTCTCATAGTAATGCAATCGATAAATATATGTACGCTCCTCCACTTGTAGCTATTTTGTTCATTCCTAGAAGTCGGCACTATTTTCCCAAGAGCAGCAAGTACCAGTTCAAAATTAAATTTTCTTTGCATAAATCGAGCAGCATTAAAACAAATCTTATTGTGGAACTTTAGTTTGCTGTGTTGGAAGGTTACCAACGTTTATTATTCAGTCGCTTGTTAACAAAACAAAAAATAAATTAGATATACAAATAAATTAGAATTTACAAACTTCTTATTTATTCGCCGCGCATACGCATAAGTCGTCGCTGGCGTAACCAGGGCAAGAGTAGTCCACGGGGCGCGAGTGGAAATGCAGGCAGCGCTGGTGCTGGCGCTGGTAGCTCAATAGGCGCAGGTGTTACAGTATATGCTGATCGTCTGCCCACAACACTGTCTCGAGTGCGACTCCTTCTTTTGCTGCTGGAACGGCGCGGCTTGGGACGTTCCGTGCGCTCAGCTGAGTTGCCACTTGGTAATACATCATTCATAATGTTTAAACTAAATACATCGCCATTGTTGTTGTCATTGTCAGCGGCCAGATGAGTAACCGTATCCTGCAGCACGCGAGGAATACGCTCCACTACTTGCAAAGCATCTCGAAATGGGCGTATTTCTGGTTTGGCCTTGGGGGCTTCAGTTTCTGTTTCATCTTCTATGGAAATGGATTTTGTTCTTTTGCGTGTTGAGCTGTGTTTGGATTTCCTGCTACGCGGCTCCTCCTCGCTCTCCTCCTGGTGGCGTTTGAAGAGCGGCGCTGGTCGTGTAAGCCGAGACGCCTTTTGCTCCAAAAACCAAGGTTCGCGTTGAGGACTTGGCAAACGCTCTGTGGTAGCGGCTTGACGTTTGGAAGCACGTTGCTTATATGCATTGCTGCCCAAGGGTGAGGGACGCACGAAGCTGTTGGCAAAATCATTAAACCATTCAAGATGTTCCACAGAGCGCTTGTGACGCGCCAACTCTGATTTCTTAGGCGTGCTCAAGTCCAAGGCATTTAAGGAAAAAGGGGCTCGCTTACGATCTGTTGATGGCCTATAGATAGTAATGGTGGAGCGACGATTGCGCCGATCGGCATTACCAGGCTGCTGTTCGAATTGCTGGGCGTTGCGCACAAAGCGATTGCTGCTTGGACCCTGGATAAGTATCTCAAAGGGTGTATTGAGCGAGCGCGCATTTACCTATCAAAAAAATACCTATGGTTAGCAGGAGTTATGGCTAGAACTTGACCTCGAACTTCACCTGCATGGTGTGTATGCATTCAGTGTTGGAGCTGTCGTCGTTGCACTCACAAATGCACTCCTCGCCGCAATAGAAACCTAAGCAACCGCAGTGCTCACAGATGGCCTTGCAGTTACGTTCGTGCTTATGCTCCAGCAACGGATTGCTATAACGGGAAGCGGACGTGCTGCTGCTGCTTTGAGTAGTAGTTGTTGTTATTGTTGATGCTTCCGTTGTGCTGCTGGACATGGTAGCTGCGGCAGCGAGCTGTATGAGCAGCGCTAAGCCAAGTACTTTAAGCGTCATTTTCCGTATTGCGTCTTGGCGTTGTTCCAATTGAAGTTTGGCGCTACTTGGGCAACGCGCAGAGGGTTTTATACGCTGACTGAGTGAAATCGTAGACGTTGCTTTGGAGCTTTTCGTGACTGACAGTCGAATTTCGATTTGATTTTGTTTTGCGCTTTAACTCTTGCCAGAATTTTCGCTGACAGCATGTGATCTTGAGACATTTTCCAATTGAGCACGGGCTCTTTAAATACTAACATGTACACATACTCATATATTAACTAATTTAGTTTATGGGGTCATCTCTGACATATGTATACTATGCTAAATACAACAATATTTGCTCAAGGCCGCATTCTTGCACTTGAACTTAACACATTGCGATTTATTTTATACATTGTCAAATATTTATTACAAGAGAACCAACTTAACAACTGTCAACACACCATTCAACGGCGCTTGCCTTTGCCTTTCTTGCCACCACCGCCGCCGCCGCCACCAGCACTACTAGCAGCAGCAGCGCCGCCGCCGCCGCCAGATTGCTGCTGCGCCGCTGGTTCGTTGGGTTTGTTCTGACGGGTCTTCAGCTGCGGTATTTTGCTTGCCACATGCTTCATGACTGACTCTCGTGTTGGGAAGTTTGGGTTGCACAATGAACCGTCGGCGTTGCGCAGTTGCACGCGTACTCGTCCGCGGAATTGCAGCTCACGGCTTTTCTCACGGCAATATTGTTTGTTTTCTATGACAAACTGCATGGAAGCTACTGAAAGTACATCGCGAATTTCCACATAGGTTGGATTGTCCACGCATTCATTTTTGGCTAGACGCCTGCCTTCCTGACGCGTCTTTTTGCTGTTTATATACGCGGGGTAAAGACAGATCCAGCTGAAAACAACAACAATGCAGTGTCAAGATCTGATGTTTTTATGGGTTTGGTCACTTACCGCTCCACGTCGCTGTGTTTCATATTGGGATGCCAATTGGTACGTACGGGCGATGCAGCAGCCATCTCAAGTGCTACGCTTGTATCTTATTTATTGTAAAAATGAAACAAAATCCAGCTGAAAGTTTAATTTCCACGCAGGCACCTGTTTAGAGATGTGTAAAATGGAATCGATGCCGATAGCAAGTGGAGGCCGGCACACTCGGCGGCAGGTCGATGCACTCGACGATATATTAGATTTTGTTATTGTCACTTGTTTGCCATTCTCTCTTTCTTATTTCTCTCATTCTACGTTCATTCCGAAAATTGCCGTCAAATCGTGAGCACGTCGCACGCGGAAAAATTAAAAAAAAAAGCATTGCACTTTTTGTTGTTGTAAATTTGGTAAAAAGACGCTCGCGTCGGTTGGCTTATAATTAATCCTGGACCACACTTGTCGAAGGTCGCGAGTGCGTGCACTTTAACTTTAGTCAAGTATAAGTAAAATGTTTGAGTGCGAGCATTAAACGAATTTAACTAAAGGCAGCTCCTGTGCAGAAAAAAAGGTGATAAGCGCGAAACTGGCGTTGCGTGCATGTTTGTCTGAGTGTGTGTGTATTTTATTCAAGCAAATGTTGCCTTGCTAAAAATTCCAATGCAGCAGTAAAGCAACCACCCTGAAAAAGGCGCATTGAGCAGTAATCAAATCGCGTACATATAAAAATATAACTGATAAGCGTGCTAAACAACAACAAAAGCAACAACAATTGACTGACTGTGCGTGTGTGAAATTGTTGTAAAAATTCTCTATAAATATAATTAGCAATGTGCCATATATTCCTTGCCTGTGATTGCTGGTTAGGGTATGCAAGTGAGAGCTGACAGCCAGATAAGGCATTTCGCTGTTTCGCAGATAAACAAAAGTCCAAAGCGCCAGTACAGCGAATTCTTTTTTATATTAATAAATAAAACTCGCACAATGTCTTGGCCAATGCTTAAGGCAATTTAGCTAAAAGGGAGTGTTGTTTACATGTGGCGTGGAAAATTGCCATTTTCCTCAACACATTGGCCTTGCGGTGGTTGTCTCTCTGTATACATATGTTCGTGCATGTGTGTGTGTGTGTGTGTGCTAGTTGTTTACTAATTTCGATAAGTTGCTGTTTCGCATCATTTCCTGCGCACAAGCATCATACACACTCACACGCACACATGTATAGATTCAAAGAGAGACACATGGCAAACAGCCTTTGTGCATGTCCCTGTTACGCCCCCCGCAGAGCACTCAGTTAAACAATCTACAAAAAAAAAAGAACTAAACAGTGATAAAATAAAAAGACAAATTTTCAGCTGCTTCGCGGGCGGCACAGTCACAATAATTTATTAACTTTTAAGTGGCCTCTGCATTAAGCCTCAACAGGTGCAAGTGTAATTTGTAACAAGACGAAAAAAAACAGCTGCTAACTTGCTCTCGCGCCTCTGCGCCTTCTCTTTCGCTCTCTTGCAGCTTACAATATTAAACATATAAAGAAAAGCATTTCAAACATTTTAAATACATAATTCCTTAACAAAATGGGCAAATTACTGAGTCTGCTATCACGCGACGATTCAAATTGTTGTGCTGCTAAATCCTATGACGTGTTCTTGGATTTTGAAAATGCAGCGCCTACGGAAACGGAACGCGAGATCTACGATGAGGTGGATCGTGTGCTCAAGGAATCCGAGGTGGTGCTGGATGAGATACAAATCTATAAGGTGAGTGCGTCATTCAATTTGAGGGTAAAGTACCCCGCGCCTACAGAGAGGCTAACCGGTTGTTGTTGGGGCTAAGTTTTTAAATGGAATTGCTCGTAATTGGCGATTTGTTGCCATATTTGAACAAGAACAGTTTAAATATTTAGTGTGTGTGTGTGCTCTGTCTGCTGCTCTCTCAACTGATAAGTTTTGAGGCCCCAGACCAGGGCAGCAATCAAACGAAATGGCAACAAATTGAGTATTTAACCTTTGCTTCTTTACGCTCTTTCTCGCTCTTGCGCGCTCTCTTATGTGTATGCGCTCTGGTCTTTGACTCTGACTCACGTGTGCTCTTGCCCCCCCCGCATGAGTGTCGATCGACAATGGCTTTCTTTAAAACATATCGCTGCTCGCTGCTCTGACGTCACTAACTAACATTCTGCCCGCAGTTTCTTTTGCGGTTTCTTTGCGCGCTGCTTCTTAGAGTTCTTAGTCAGCGCTCAGTAGACTTCGTTGTTGTTGCTGCTGACCTTTTCGCATGGCGAGCTTAAATTCGAACTCGAATTAGATTTTTTTTTGAGCGCCCGTCGTGCGAATTATAAATTGAGTTACATTCGTAACGTAATGAAATTTATTTCTTGTCTGCCAGGGCGTTAATCAACGCAAATGAACTGCAAAATGTCAACCAAATGAGCTCATTTCCTTTGTATGCGTGTGTGTGTGTGTGTGTGACCCAGTGGTAAAAGTGACCAAAAGCACAACAAAAACGACCTCGTAACCATTTTATAAAAAAAGCCTTTATATACCATCCCTCCCCCTGTTTAGCCACCAACAACTTGAAATGCGCTCTCAATTCTTTTTGTTGCTGCCCGTGCACAAATTGTTTTTATTTATTTTCATTGCAATTTTTATTTTTTTAAACGGCAAGCAGTCTGCGGACTGTGGGTGATGAACTGGTTACCAATGCAAAAACACAAAAAAAATAAAACAGTCAAACTGGTTATTTACCCCAAACGAAGAGATCCCCTCCGTCTTGCTTATAAATCTGTTTGGCCGGGCGCCAAAGAAAAAGGAAAATCTTTACGTTCTCTCAACTTCTTTGCCTGGCTATAAATAGCAGTGAAAACTGAAACTGCAACTCTCAAGTCAAACAAACAAAAAAATAAGCAAAGAGTTAAATAAATAAAATGGCTCAAAAGTCGTGCAATCTATTTGTTGTTGCTATTGCGCTTTTCATTGCGAGTTTTTGATAAGCCCAGAGAAAGCAAGCAGTCCAATTAGCGACTAAAATAACAATAACAGCTTAAATAGCGCTCGCATTGAATAATAACAATAACAAGTAATACAATAAACAACAGCACCTCATTTAGGTAGCTAACATATTGAGGTTTCCCCCCAGTTTTGCCGAAATTCTGCAAATTCTATAAAAAACGCCATTGAAATTTGATGAGCTCAAGCCGTAGGAGGCCGGATACCGCACAATATGTGGTTAATTGTTTATGGCAATAACCAACGGCAGCTAAATATTGTAATTATAAACGCTTTACCTACATAGCTGTGTGTGTGTGTGTGTGTGTGTGTAATCAGACCAGCTCCAGCCTTGAACTACACTTGCCAGCTCAACATTTTGCGGCTTGGATTTGAATTCGACTGTTTATGCTTATGGAGCCAAAGCCTAATGCCCATATAAAAGTTTGTTTATATGCACAAGAAGTTGAGTCATCCATGCAAGGTTTTGTTGAGGTTCTCCCTAGAGCGTAGAATTATGATTTCACTTTAAATTATATTAGTAGACGTTTGTTAATAAGAAATTGTTGAGTGTAGAATAAAATTTAAGTACTAAAACGCCTATAAATATTTTCAAAAGTGTAGTAGGTTAAGATAAAAGCTTATTTTTTTTTAATTACAGTTTGCTAATCCAAAAACTGCAATTTAACTTTATTAATATTTGCTGTTGCTTATTTTAACTTAACAAAATTTGCAATTAAAGCTTAAGCTTAAATAATTCCAAGTACATACATTAGCTAATTCTGAGTTCTTAGTTAAGCTGTTCTGTTTATTATAAACATGGCATTAATTAGCTGCCAGCAGCGACCTATTTACATTTCACATCCCCCACAGCTGTTCTACATTTAAATCCAACGCTACGCATATTTATGTAAATATATTTTTAAGCACAAAAGCCCGCAAATGCTGCATGTCAATTTTATAATGAAAGCGACAGGCAGGCAACAATAATCAAAATAATGACAAAATGAGCAGCAGTCATTATTAGAGCGAGAGCAGCTCCCTAAGCCCCATTTGCAGTTCCAGTTTAGCGGCTATAAAAATCAATGGGCTGCCGTCTCGTCTCAGTTAGTTCCACGAACAAATTTAAACGTTTTATATAAAAATATTTTTCAAGTCGCGCTGTGGCACTTCCGGTTTGGGTTTGTGGCAGTCAGTTGGTCAGTCAGTCAGTCTACTCAATATGCATATGTATAAGTAATTGATATAATGTGCGTGCTCAGTGCGCGTGTCTACATATTATAATCCGTACGTCTGTCCGTCCATCCGTCTAGGCTGCCTACTCATGTTTGGGGCTAAACCTTTTGTGTCTGCTTCTAAGCTTGGTCAAAGTGTTGACAACTCTATTTCCGCAAGTTGTCAAATGCAGTTGCCAAAAAAAAACTAACTAAGCTTTTTATGTATTTTAATTGCATTTTAGCTGACCTTAATGCATTGTTTAAGCCTTTTACAGTTTTTTATTGATTGCACATTTCAAAATTTGTAATGCGTTTTCACTTTCGTAACATTTTACGGCTCATTTGTTTGTACTTTTTTGTTTTTTTTTTGCTTTTTTGGCCAACAACTGTTTACATATCTGTAGCTATGTATGTGTTTGTATTTATTTGCGTATGTTCAACGTCATCAGAGCTACAAATTAATTACGCCGTGTAGCGCAGGCAGCAACAACAATTATAAAAACACATATAAATATCGTTGAGTAAACAGTAATTTTTAAGACAATTTACAAGCGGCAATGCGAAAATCTTGCGGTCCATAATAAATTTGTTTATTTTCGCCAATGTGCGCCACATACCCTGTAAATAGATAAAGCACAATGGGTAGCTGTAGCTTCAAATTGTGTTAAAAATAAAAGCTGCCCAGAGTTGTAAATGTAACGTAAACAAATTGCATATATTTGTGATTAAAAGTTGATTATATTTTGTTAGGCTGCCATCAAATAGAATTTTTAATATGCTGTGTAATTAGAAAAACGCCGCCCACACCTGAACGCAAGCAGCACTTGAAATACTTTAGCTGCCACATTATGTTGCCTACCCACACACACACACATACTTAGACACTCAGGTGGCAAATGCGCATGAAATTATTATGTGGCCTACGCCCCAGTCCGAGTCTCTACAATTTGTTTGCTCAATTGAAATGACACTGGGCGCCGCGTACTTTTGGTTAAACAAATTTAAACTCATTTCAATTGGAATAAACTGGCGATGATTTTTGCAAATGCTAAAAGTCAATTATGTTGGGTGAGTGGTGGGTGGACACTGTCTAGCTGTGGGATTAGCTTTTATGCTAAAGGTGCATTGAACTAAAAGGAAGCCCTTGTCTGCGCCCTTGAACTTTATTGTAATTGCTTTTAGCCCTAACAGCATTCAAGTGCCACTAAAAATGCCAATGGCCATTTACAGCAGCAGCCAGAAGCCAGTAACAGTTAAGAGTGTGTCTAACTTCTGGCAATGATGTTGACTTCTGTTTATTTAAACTTTAAGCTGCAAAATGTTAAGACAAATGTGTGCTGCTTTTGTTTAAACGTCTCTCTGTGTGTGTGTGTGTGCGTGTTTGTAATTTGCGCAGAATTATTTATTTGTGGTTGTTGGCCTTACGTTTTGTGCTTGGGGCAACGACAGCTGGAGCTGCCACTGAGGCAGCTGAAATGGCACAGGAATTTTATGTCGTTTTCCTTAACAACGTGTACGTATTCAGATTTTATATATGCATATATAGTTGAGTGTGTGCGTGTCGTCAAAGTCAATTAAAATAGCCCACATTGCTCAGTTGATCTTTTGTTGCCTGCATCTTAACCCAGTTTACCAAACAGCTGCAAGTGTAAAAAACATTTAAATGTCTGTCTGTCTGTTAAACACAAATAGATTTAAGTGAGTAATTTCATTGTAAAACAGAGTTCATTAGCTACTAGTATCTTGTTAAGTCAGATGCTCGTCAGAATAGGAAAACCCAATAGTTATCAATTGTAGAGCTTGCTCATTATTTATCGCTCAAATTTGAGCATATTCAATTTGTCATATAATATTTATTTTCATTACAAAATTTTATGAAATATAAGAGCTATCAAATTTAGTTTTAGCTAATTAAAATTAAATAATTAAACTTCAAGTGTAGATTTAAAATTATTTTTTCCTTAGCCTTCAGTGCAATATTTTTAATTTAGACAAGCGGGAATTCCAATTACAGCTCATTATTCTAAATTCATATTTGAGAATATATTATTTGCAACTCTTAAATTTATACTTAAAGTTTAGCTATAGCCACGCGTATTTACTTTAATAAATATATAATAATAAAGTGGCAACGCCATTGAGTGTGCAAAAGGGAGAGAGAGAGAGAACGAGAAGTGCAATGACCACCCACATTGAAGTAAAATGAACTAACACATGTTGGGCTATAACATAATGTTTAACGATAAGACTCAAAACGATAATTAAATGCAATCATTGAATATATCATAAATAACATGCGACGTGTTGGCAACTGTTGCGCTTTTTTTTTTTACTCACTCACACACACACTTGCTTGCTAGCTGATAAAATATATACTTATCTTATCTTTATGACAGGCGTTAGTTGTTGTTGTAGTTGTGACTGCACTTGGGGCTGTGTCCGCTGCTTATTTCGATTATCTTGATAAAATACGACGCTCGTGACATACGAGTCGGCGGGATTATAACCTTTTTTTTTATAATGTTATTGTTTTTCCTTTTTTTTTGATGTGAAGTGCGTTTTAATGGCCCATTGCCCTTGAATTGAAGCAACAATTTACGTAAAAATTAGGCCACAGACGTTTATTTTTAACTTTTGTGTTAACTGAAAGTTTACGCATCATTTACACTTTATGTGCATGTGTGCATGTGTGTGTGTGTGTGTGTGATTGGGCACTTAAATTAGCATGTGCTTGTTCAGTGGCTTTGCAACTGCTTTGTTCTCATACTAAAATCAGCTGCTGCTCACGCTTAATATAAACATTATGTATAGATTGTTTAGTTAGTCAGCAGAGAGTGGCTGGCACTACAATTAAAACTGCAGCGAACAGCATCAGCTGATTGACTCAGACACAGACTCTCAGTTTTGAAGTCTATTCAATTGAAAACAGATTACGCTTAACTATTTATAAAGCGCTGCCTCACACCTGTGACAAGTGCAAGACTCCAGAGTTTGTCATGTGGCAATTGCAATTGCAATTGTAACCACAACAAAGCCATAAATGCCGCTTAGTTTAATTTAGTCAATTGCACTTTTACACTCTATGACTCACTTTGTTGAGCATTATTGTTCGTTTCGCAATATGTAAACATATGTTTTCACTACATACGCTATATAGTATATTTCTTGCTTGCCAAAGTACTACATTGAATAATTAAACAGCGGAAGGCAGCGCATAAGAAATAATACAAAAAAAAATATATATATGTGTTACGAAATATTTATAATTATGTCGACAAGCAAGAGTCAAAGAGCGCTCCCCAGTCTCTATCATGGGAAAATTGTGTGCAGTACTTGTCAACAGTTGGGCGGCCCAATGTCTGTGGGAGTTTGTTGTTTCTTTTTTCTCTGAATTTCATTTAAATGATTAATAGTCATCAGCTGGTTTCAAAAAAAAGAAACCACTAACAAACAGTCAGAGAGCAAAACATTTGCATTGATTCGCCTTTGAGTATCGTATGATAATTCCTCATGCGATTTGTTGCTTTGCTACTTCTGCTTTTTGCCTTAAAGTAGCAAAATCATTTGTTCATTTCATTTCGTGACTAGAATTTCTATTTGTCATTTATATCAGAGTCTGATGTAAGCCAAAAGAAAATTGACAAAAATGTATTTTCATTTTACAGATTTTGTTATTGATAAAACAATTTTTGATTAATAGTTGCTAATCGCGTGACTAACTAAATTAAAATGCTCAGCTCAACTGTCACGGCGTCAAGCATACAACATTCCATTGAGAAAGAGAGAGACATCATCTTGTAAGCTTTTGTTTGTACAAAGTTGAACTGAACGACTAAGCAATACGCTTTGCTTAGCAAGCAAATGAATACAAGCTTGTCTACTTTTTGATTGAATAACAAGCAATTAAAATTTAATTTATACTATGTCATGGGTTTATCTATAATATGTAGTTTATACACGACTAAGTAATACGCTTTGTTCAAATTGAACCAAAATGGGAGTTGAATAAGCATAACTACTTTAAGAAAATGTAACTAGCATGTACAATTTAAATTATATTATACCATGTCTTTATAACATTCATTATACTATACCATGTAAATTATACACGACTAAGTAATACGCTTTGCTGAAATTGAACGCGCTGACTAAGCTTGAAAGACTTTAAAGCATTAAATTTGCATTAAATGTAAAATGCATAATATAATTTAGCTGCGCTTTAGCTAATGCATCTACCCTTTCTTTCTAAATTTGTTAGAGTATGCCTAGCAAACATTTCTGCACAGCGAGACAGACAGGCAACAGTAAAAAAAAAGTAACAGCACAGCAAGTTTTGCGACATGTGTGACAACAAATGCATTTCATGCACGCTTAGTTAATATGTGCACACACACATGCATACATATTTATATGAGCATAGCACGCCCACACTTTCCTGTCATTGCTGTTTGCGTTTGCTTGAGTAAAAATGCTGAAATTAATTTTTATTGCGGTTAAACTGCGTCGTCGTCGTCGTCGTTTGTTGTGGGCGACAGCAGTGCAGTGTTTTCGATAAGCAAGCAGTTGAAGTTGTAATTATCGATAAGCAGTAGTTAGCATAATCGAAACAACACTGCTTAGCATCAAAGTGAACCGTTCATTTCCGCATTGAGTGCGAGTGTGTAATTAAATCTTCAATTAAAGCCAAAGCGGCAGCAATAGAGAGAGAGAGAAAGAGAGAGAGAGAGACTAGCTTATAACATTAACAACGCTGTGGGCAAGCTGCGCTTCTATGTGTGGAAAATTTGCAAAAGTTAATTAACTATGCAGCAGTCATGGGTACGCTCTGCATAAATGAAACGCTGGGCTGATTGCGCTTTCAAGCAGCGCTAAGTTGGGCGCATTAAAGTGTTAATTAAAATGAAAAAGAAACAGTTACAAAACGTCTAATGTTTTTACCACGCAATCCAAAAGTCATGCAAGTTCAAGTTTGTTGTTGCTGTTGAAGTTTTTCTTGCTAAAAATGAATGAAGCAGAGACAAGCGGACACAACAGACAGCACGTGCTTTTGTTATTGGAGCATGCAACGTTCTTTGCTGCTGCTGCTGATGATGCTGAGAAACGCGATGAATCAACAAATATTGAATAAACGTGTGGCAAGTGTGCGGGGCGACGCCTACGTATCTTTGTTGCAATGTGCGATAAATGCAACATGAAGAGGCACAGACTGAATCACATACAAACAATCCAAGGCCTGCCCACATAAGCAGGCAGCTGTGACTCTCTCTGCCGACTCTGCTGGCAGCTGCAGCAGGAGCGCAGTTTCCGTTTCACGACCGACCGTTGCCAAAGAGTCCTTAGAAAGTCAGTGCCGTAAACGAGACAATGCGGCAAACAAAGCTGCATACTTGCTCTGAATTCTTACATGGCTACAACTTATACACACATTATATACTTTAAAGGGTACTTTAGCTATGCGATTGAAGTTGTGACATGCGCTCAAGTGCTTTACTTTTTTATAAGTTTATAGTTTGTATTTGTTTCATGCTTAAGGCTTTCGCTTTGGTGCAGTTAGCGTAATAAATATTCGCATTGCTTTTTAATTTGTTTGTTGTTTGTTGTGCTGAGATTCAAGTGCAGTCAGTTGCCAAGATGCCCAAGGACGACATGGCTTGACTTTATAGCCAAGGTGTAACTTCCCCACACACACATGTGTGTGTGTTGACTTTGTTGCAGACAGTTGCATTTTTATTATGCCAAAGCACTCGGCAAACAAAAAACCAAAACAAACAGTCGACGGGTGGCAAAAGCAAAAAAAGCCTGAGTGCTTGGCTAAGTGTGTGTCTGCCTCTGCCTTTGATTATGTTTATGTTTTTCCGTGCTGCAATTTAATTATAAACACACAACACGTGCTAAGCAACGCAGAGCGAGAGAATTCTTTCAAATGTAAGCAGTTGCAGTTTGAAATTATGAATTAAGAGATGCCAGCAGTATAAAAAACACAACTTACTGTTTGGTTGTTGCCTCAGACACGCGATATGCGGACATATGCGTAATTAAGCCAAAGGCAAAGCAAATGTATGCAAACATGGCATAGTTAATTTGTAGGCGTGGCCGTGTATTAGCTAATCAACACACACACACACACGAACACACACATGCATAGCAAAAGCTTTGCGTGCAAAAGCGAGTTAAATGAACTGTGCTGGGCTGCGCTGCTTTCAAGCCATTGAACTGCTTGCACTGCTATCGATAAATTGCACTGCTTGCGCACAGCAGTTGAAGTTTATGCAAGTTCAAAGTGTTTTTCAATTATAAAATGCACATTTAACTGCCATTAACATGCATTAGAGAAATTGCAGCACTTCAATTGAAATAATAAACGCCATTTGTTGAAAAACTTTTAAAATCAACATGCAATGAGTGTTCGTTAGTTTGATTGTGCCTGTTTTTAGATCATAAAGCGTCGATAAAAATCGCAGCAGCGCGTTGTCGTTATTGTTATTGTTTTTTATTTTTGTTGCATGCGACATAGAAATAATAAAAGTTGAGCTACAACAACCACAAAAAGCCGCAACGCCTCGCAGTTTGCTGCGATTCTGCATTGCTGTTGTTCTTCTAATCAAACAATAGCCTGAATTGTGTGGTCAGCGGCAAAGAGCGAGAAATCATTTACAACATACGTTTATTATTGTTTGCATGCCAAGCGCACATTTGCAAAAGCTTTTCAACGAAACTAATAATACAAAAAAAACTGTTTTCCGTTTTTCTTTTGCTTTGCACAGGGCGCCAACAAAGAAATCCGCGAAGCCATTGCCGATCCCTCACCCGAGGTGCAGGGCAAAGCCTGGTCAGCCGTATTGCCTTTGGTCATCAAACTGAAGCGTTGCTACGAGCATTCGCTTGAGTTGGATAAAATAGTGCCCAAGCTATTGGGTCAACTGGTTGGCGGCAAACTGAATCCCACACAGCATTTGGAGACACAGCAAGCGCTGGTCAAGCAACTGGCTGAGATACTGGAATTCGTATTGAAATTCGATGAGTACAAGGTGAGTTACAAAACAAGCAAAACACATGCCTGATTACAGGTCTATGCCTTATAAGGTTTGCTTTAAGCGTGGGTCAGGCGGCATAATGTCTTCTTTAAGACTAACACTGAAGCTTGACTGGCTGGCTGGCTGGCTGACTGACTGACTGACTGACTGGCGTTTGTCATATTGTTGACCATATGTGGGAGTTGGAAGTAGCTGCCAGCTCATGGCGCGCGTGGTTGCATTTTTAATTGGCTTGACTCTCTCGTTTGCTTTTCTGCTCTTGAAGCACGCGCTTGGCTCATTGATGAAATAGCTCAGAGACTGCGATTGCCTGCATGCTACAGTAAAGTCTCATTAGCGTCTCTACACGCATACAATGAAACTTTAGCCAAATTGAGCAACTGCTATAAATAGCAGCGTAGTTCTTCTTAAATTTTTTTTGGCTATAACCACTTGGCGTGGCTGTAAACTTTTAACATAAAACAAAGTCATGTCATAAAGCTATAATAGCGCACATCAAATTTACAGATAAAATGTTCGACTATTGTAGCTCAATGTGGGTTAAACTTCCACGTTTTGTAGTCGCTGCTGTCTCTGTTTGCCATTGATTTTGTATTTCTAATCGATTTAGTTTTGTGGCAAATCTGTTTGTCTGCGCTTTTTTCCCATGGCTCGCGTTTCCGTTTTGTAAAAGTTTTATATGACATCGTAGCTGCGCCGAGCTTAGCTGCCAGTCAATGTTTGGTACGCTTTTTGTTTGCAATGTGCCAAACATAATAATGAAGTTAATAATAATGCTGCTCAACTTTTGCTTCTTGCAGTTTGCACACGTTCAATGTGTGTGTCTAAGTGTTAGTTACTCACACACACACAGGCACTGATAAAAAGAGCACAGACGTGCTTTGGGCCAACTAAACTAGCAGCTAACAGCTACTTCCGTTTTCGAAGCAGCGCACTGCCCTCTCGCACTGCTTGCCTATGCTCTTATGAGCACCGCAAAGTATGCTTTAAAATGTATTGACTTTTGCAGCGCAAGCAGTGAACTCGACTTCAAAGCAAAGCAGTGTTTCTAAGTGCAGTATTGATTTCACTGCAATTCACTAAAAAATGCATTAACATTAGCATTGGTTGAAAGAAATGAAGACAGTGTATAAAATATTTATGTTTTTATTAATGTTTTCCTAACTACGACACCAATTTGGCAGCCAAAAGGCAATGAACTCAATTCACTGCTCATTTTGGTTTCTACAATCGAATTGCTTGTTAAACCAACGACCATAAGCTTGAACATTACTTTTATTGCAACAAATTCACTTGTCCACATATGCATTCCCACTGTTGTACAACGGCTGCAGTCGTCGAGGATATTTTCGCAAGTAGTCCGCAAAATGTTTGGCATAATTTGCTGCCAAATCGCGTGGCTGCAAATACTCTGCAGGCGCATAGTAGTTGTTGTTGTTGTTGTAGTGGCCAGGTGGAGTGGGCGTGGCTAGAGAGTGAGTGCCGCCAATGCGCACCACTTGCTCCTCCTCGCGACGCGTGTCGGCCACAGTCAACAGTTCACGTTGCTCCAGTTCTTGTTGGCTGGGCGCAGGGCGGCTCGTTTGAAAGTAATAACCAGGTACATTGTTGTAATTGTGATTGGCAGCACGTGTTGTAGTGGGGAGTGGGTTGTTGTTGTTGTTGTTGTTATTCAAATGGGAACTGTCTGGCGCTCTATTGTTTGGGTAATTAATGGGCCAATAAGCTTGTTGTTGACGCCGTCGCTGCTCCTCGAGACTGTTGGGCTGCTCATCAAAGACCATAATGGGTGCGCTGGACCATATGGACTGCACATCGGCAGGATACTGGTGGGTGTAGGTCACTGGAGCGTATGGCCGATGTATCTGCTGCTGTTGTCGCTCTTGTTGCTGTTGCTGCAATTGCTGCTGATTGTTGTAGCCGTAATATGTTGATGACGCATATTGTGCTGTTGTTAGATAAGCTTTTAATAACAACAACAATAGCACTTGTAACTGCAATAATGCATTATTCAAATTATTAATTCATTAACCGAGTTGTAAGCTATAAATAGTTGGGATTATCGCTCACCCACTCAGCGCAGTTGCTGTTCCTTACTGTTCGTCGCATTGTTTGTTACTGTCAGCTACGATTTATGCTAATAACGTATTTATATTGAGTTTCGTTAGCAATATATATAGCATATATACAGTGCCAAGGTAAGAGATGAGTCTTAACAGCTTAGCCAGCTGTCGGCACTGCTCAGAAGTTTTGAGTTTTTCTCACGCACGATTTCGACTGCAGCCCTGACAGCCAAATTGACTTCAAATGTTTGTTAGCTGGCGTTGCCTGAGTGACGAGACTCTGGGCCGGGCTATAAATTGTTTGAAATTAAGTGAGATCGCATTGCTGATCTCACGTACTGCAATTAGTTTGTTGGCAATTAAATTGGGAGCTAAGCAGTGCTGTCAAGCAGTGCACGCTAACTGCTTTAAATTGAACGCCGCTTACATTTGAATTTTGTTTCTTGCAGATGAAAACACCCGCCATACAGAACGATTTTAGTTACTACAGACGCATTGTGAGTAGACAGCGCTTGGATAACATGGAGAACATGCTGGTTAGCACAGAGCTGGCGAATCGCATGTCCTTGTTCTACGCCCACGCCACACCCATGCTGAAGGTGCTCAGCGAGGCCACCTCCAAATTTGTAAATGACAATGCCGACGATGTACAGAACACAACCGAAACGCTGGGCACAATGGCCAAAGTGTGCCTACGCATGCTGGAGAATCCGTAAGTAGACAAATAAAATTTGCAAAGCGAATTTGCCTGACATCTGGTCTCTCCTTTTAGTAAGCTGCTGCAGCAGATTGAGCGCGAGGAAACACAAATGCTGGTGCTGCGTGTGATGGTGGGACTGGTCATACTCTACGATCATGTGCATCCGGTGGGCGCATTCGCACGTGGCGCACATGTGGACGTCAAGGGCTGTGTGCGTTTGCTGCAGGCGCAGCCGGCGATAAGAGCTGAGCCGCTGCTCAATGCTTTGCGCTATACGACGAAGCATCTGAACGAGGAGAATACGCCGAAGAACATACGCATCATGCTGGCCCCATAGTAGTGGCCTCCATTGAGGAGGGCCTAGGAAGCCAAAGCCAAATGCGGGAAGCAGCCCACAACAAACCGTTTTTGTTTATGTGTACAATTTGTAACGTTAACGTTTTTTGTTTTAAAGATTTACACGGTTCTCTTTTTATTTATGTAATTAATAGGCTTCTACAAAGTATATACGTTTAATGTTTATGATTATGTTTAATTTTGGAGTATGAGAGTGTTGTGCATAAAGGAGGCAGCCTGCAACTTACTGTTAGTTCTATTTATGCAAAGCCAGCATTTTGTCGTATTAAATTGTATTCTTTAAATGATCGTTTAGCGCCTCCTTGTGAAGTAAATATATATCAAAAACACCAGCAAGAAAAACAAAAAACAAAAGGAAACAATATTTAGCTCATAATTTAGCACTATTATTAAGTAATGAACAAATCTATTACAAATTCTATGATAAACAATAACAAATTAGCGCAAAGTATAAACATTCTAGATGATGATATCCTAAAATTTCAATTTCAACTAACTAAACAGAGATTATTATAATAAACAACAATATAAAATACATGCATTTTTTAAAATCAATTTTATCATATTTTTTTGTACATGCTATCTATGAAAAATTTAAAACAAATACCAACTAAAAATTGCCTGAAACTGAACTAAATAACTGAACCACTCACGCAGATGCATTTATATTTCCACATTTGATAAACATTTTATGTCTGAGAATGAAAAGAAAACTGCGCAATAATATTACATTTTAAGATTTACAAATAAAAATTTATAAAGCGGCAACAAATTTGTAACAAAAATCCTTAAAAAAAAATGAAGTAAACACTGAAACTGAGAAACGAACTAAGTACAGTTTTGATTGTATATGGTATAAGAGCAACAACAACAAAAAAAAAAAAACACTAGTGAATGCTGAATGAGAATAAATAGTTATCACACAACCTACAAATAATTATTTCACACATTTAGCATTTGTTTTATTTCCTTAAGAAAACACTTGTCGATAGTAAATAAATATTTTAGGGCGCCATAAAGATTAGCCGAGTTTTTTCAATTTGTTGAACAGCTGAAATTTAAAATAATTATATTATACAAAAACTAACAATATTTTTGAAAAGTCTGTAACTTTTTATCAAATCTGCATTACAGGCTGTTATTCCTGCATTTTGTAGGCTCAACACACTGCACATACAGGTCCTAGAACCCAATCCTTAGAACTATTTAGGATTAAAAACGCCATAAGATTACTTTTTCAAAATATTGCTTCTTTATTAAAATTTATTAGAACTGGAGATTGAGATTGATAAACACTCCAGTGCTGTTGGTATCTGAGCTCTTAGCCGCAGCAAGCTTTTGGCGAGTCCTTTTTGGGGATCGTATCAGCAAGCTCAGCATCCTGGAGGCTGCGCTTAACGTGCTGATGATGCACGGGCTCATCAGCAAATGTCTTCGCTTTTGGGTTCTCGCCTGTATTAGCTATATTGCGGGGTCGAATATGTATTAACCTAGAATTAATAACTGGTACTGGTTGCTCAGACTTGCCTGCAGACACGCAGAGGATAAGGCTTATTAAAGCAATGCAAAGGATGAAGATCTTCATGGTTCGGCTTTGTTGGTTGACAACTTGATACTGATGCCTGTTCCATCGAAGTCGGCAGTATTTATACTCCTCCAAGACGGTAAATTGTGAACACTTGGGCATTTCATGAAACAGATTTCAATTTGAACGTCATTTTATTAAAATGTTGCTCGTTGCGGCAGCAGAGAAATTAACAACGCCATAACTAAACAGATGAACACGCTTATGAGCAAGGTATTTTGTACATTGGAGCTTCTATATAATTTTAACCAAGTGAAAAGGTACTTAAAATTTTTAATTATAGGATTACATTAAACTTAGGGTGTTGGATGCGATTAAGCCGTCATCATGGAAGTAGGCATATCATAGTCGTCATATTAAGAGGGCAAGGCGCTAAGAAGTCGTATTAACTAAGTCCATCTCACTCGCATCAGTTCACGAGTTGTTGCCATTGTTGTTGCTTTGACGCGGTTTAAGTATCAATTTGCCAGTGTGGGGCTCTAGGTCCAGGGCAAAGTCTGTTAGCACTGATCGCGTACGTGAAGTTATTATCTGCGGCGCTATCACTAACTTTTGTATGCCCAATATAAAGAGCACAATTAACGTAACTGTGGCTACTGTAAATATCGGATGTATCCAGAGTGATTCCGTCAGTGGAACAACCGTAGTGCGCGGGTCTCGCAGCCAATACCAGGCGCTGATTGCAGTGCAGACAGATAGAGCGGATAATATAACTGAAAGAATTATATTACACACATGAGAATACAAGCGAGTTAGCGTGAAACTTATGTATATATAATTACCGCGCCAGCGGAACGTAGATGGCCTGTACGAGGAAATTACTTCGGTCAGACGCCGCTCAAACGCTTTCAGATCTTCACAAGCCGATGGTTCCATCCCGGCGATATCCTCTTCTGTGATGTAATTGTGTTTGAACGTGTCCAGCTTATTTTTGTAATTTTAGGCTTATTTTGATAAGATTTACATTTGTCCGAGTGTTGACTAGTGAGCAGTGCTGCCAATTTGGATATTTTCCCGCCAGATTTGGAGCGAGACTATTCGTAGCTAAATAATATCGGACTGTGCAACCCTTACACTTGTTACTTGTGGTGGCTTGTTGATTGTGGATAATACTTGCCGATAGTGAATACATATCGATAGTCAGTCTAGTTTTTGCAGCTCTAACGTGTGTTGTTTTCGCGGTTTTTAAATCAAGAAAACAAATTAAAAGGCTTTGTTTGCAATTAAACATGAGTAGCAAAGAGTGGAAACGTCTGGTAAAGTTAGAGTATATGAAAATACGACAACAGAAACGCTACAAACGTGCCGACGAAATCAAAGAAGCGTGGATAAAAAATTGGTAGGGCGCACACAGACAAAAATTTGCAGCATTGTTAGTGTTGTTTTTTCATTCGATTTTTGCAGGGACGAGCATAATCATAATGTGCAGGATTTGTATTGCGAATCGAAGGTTTGGAAGGCAAAGCCCTATGATCCACCGCATGTGGACTGTGTCAAACGTGCTGAGGTGACCAGCTACAATGGAGTCAACAGTGGGCCGCAACGTGTACCCATTTGTGTTATAAACGCTGTCACGCCCATACCAACTATGTACACCTGGGCGCCTACACAACAGAATTTTATGGTTGAGGATGAAACTGTTTTGCACAACATACCCTACATGGGCGACGAAGTGCTCGACAAGGATGGCAAGTTCATCGAGGAGTTGATCAAGAACTATGATGGAAAAGTGCATGGTGACAAAGATCCTTCTTTCATGGATGATGCGATATTTGTGGAGTTGGTGCATGCACTGATGCGTTCACACAGCAAAGAACTCGAGGAGACTGTTGTAAAAACAGAGACGTCGGCATCAGAAAAGCCAAAGGAGGAGGACGAAAAGAAAGAAACGTCCGAAGCTGCAAAGGATGATAGTACTGTGACTGCTGAAGCCGCAAAAACAGCTGCAGTTGAGGAGAAAAAGGAAGTGTCGTCTGCTGATGCTACTGAGACCAAACCCAAGGTAGAGGAAGTTAAAGAGAAGCTGCCGTTTCCTACTCCTATTATATTCCAAGCAATTAGCGCCAACTTTCCGGACAAGGGTACCGCTCAAGAGCTAAAGGAGAAGTAGGTGAAAAGTGTGCTTATATAGAAACTTTTATTAAAAAACTAAACTTCGTTAGGTACATTGAGCTGACTGAGCACCAGGACCCAGAGCGCCCGCAGGAGTGCACACCAAACATTGATGGCATCAAGGCTGAGAGTGTTTCCCGTGAGCGCACTATGCACTCATTCCACACCCTCTTTTGTCGTCGCTGCTTCAAATATGACTGTTTTCTGCATCGTAAGTTGTTTATGTGTGCTTTATGTACTGTTGGGCTTACTCTTTAATAACCTTTTTTGTTTTTTGCTTTTTCTCTTTATTTGGAAAACAAACCAAACAAATTTCTATTGTCCAAAAAAAACAAAACTGTTTAAAATTATGTATAATTATAACTGCAATTTAGGTCACCATGTACAGGGTGAGTCGTTGTTGTAGTTGTTGTTTCTCGATAACCACACGCACACACTCTCATGCCGCCTAGGCCTCAATATGTTGTCTATGCTATCCACATCATCATCTTTCTGTCTATCTATCGCCTTTTATAAATGTCTATAAATAATTTTAATGGACTCTATATGTCTCTGTGGAAATTGGCAAAAAAAAAAAAATGTCTTGACTCAAAATTATCGTTGTTGGTGTTACTCGCCTCATTTCGTACGGCTTTAGCCTTAAACATTATTGCATCTACTGTTAAGTAACGTGTTTGCCTCATGCGCTAACCTTTCAGCCGATTTCATAGTCATGCTTAACAGCAGCGCATATAAGTTAAAATTCGATTTATAATATCTTGTATTTTATTTAAAAAAGGTCTGCAAGGACATGCTGGCCCAAATCTGCAGAAGCGTCGCTATCCAGAGTTGAAGACCTTTGCGGAACCCTGCAGCAATGCCTGCTATATGCTAATTGTAAGTTGTTTATGAACATATCAAGCACATTAATTTAAAAATGGTTGCTTTGCAGGATGGCATGAAGGAAAAGCTGGCTGCTGACAGCAAAACGCCGCCTATAGACTCCTGCAATGAGGCCAGCTCGGAAGATAGTAATGACAGCAATAGTCAGTTTAGCAACAAGGACTTTAGTCACGAGACTAGCAAGGATAACGGCATTGCTGTAAATAGCGCTGAAATCAATTCAATTATGGGTAAGTCTATAGAAGACTAGAAGCCATCAAATAGCTTTAATTAAAATGTCACTTATAGCTGGCATGATGAAAATCACCAGCACGCAATGCGTCTGGACTGGTGCAGATCAGGCGCTCTTTCGTGTGCTGCACAAGGTCTATCTGAAGAACTATTGCGCCATTGCGCATAACATGCTAACCAAGACCTGTCGTCAGATCTATGAGTTTGCACAGAAAGAAGCTGCAGAGTTTAGCTTCGAGGATCTGAGGCAGGACTTTACGCCGCCGCGCAAGAAGAAGAAGAAGCAACGCTTATGGTCGCTGCATTGTCGCAAAATTCAGCTCAAGAAGGACTCCTCCTCGAATCATGTGTACAATTACACACCCTGCGATCATGCCGGCCCCTGTGACATGAACTGTTCCTGCATTCAAACGCAAAACTTTTGCGAAAAGTTTTGCAACTGCAGCAGCGATTGTCAGAATCGTTTCCCTGGTTGTCGCTGCAAGGCGCAGTGCAACACCAAGCAGTGTCCTTGCTACTTGGCTGTGCGTGAGTGCGATCCGGACTTGTGTCAGGCTTGCGGTGCGGATCAATTCAAGCTGCAGAAGATAACATGCAAGAATGTGTGTGTGCAGCGAGGATTGCGTAAGTAACTTGAGCTAATCAAATAAGTACAGTTTAAAAATCCTTTTGGCTTTCAGACAAACACTTGCTAATGGCGCCCTCGGACATAGCTGGCTGGGGTATTTTCCTCAAGGAGGGCGCGCAGAAAAACGAATTCATTTCCGAGTATTGCGGCGAGATTATATCGCAAGATGAAGCGGATCGTCGTGGCAAGGTCTATGATAAATATATGTGCTCCTTTTTGTTCAATTTGAACAATGATTTTGTAGTAGATGCCACGCGTAAGGGCAACAAGATACGCTTTGCCAATCATTCCATCAATCCCAATTGTTATGCCAAGGTTATGATGGTCACTGGCGATCATCGCATAGGCATCTTTGCTAAACGCGCCATACAACCTGGCGAGGAGCTGTTCTTTGACTATAGATACGGACCTACCGAGCAGCTCAAGTTTGTGGGCATTGAACGTGAAATGGAAATTGTTTAATGCATTTATATACTTACACTACAATACAATATACTACAAAAACTTATATCAAGCTAAACGGACTTTGCTACATTGGCTATAATAGGTTTGGGCCGCGATTTAAATATTAGTTTCTTAGTGCAAATAGCGCGCACTGTGTACTCTGTGCGTTGGCGGCTCTTATGCTCTAGTGCGACTGTTTCATCCAGCAGAGTGCGCTCAGCGCCAGCGGTGGCATTTAAGCTGCTGGCATCCAATGTGGCATTGGTCAAATTCAATAGCTGCTGTCCTTCATTTGTCTTTGATTTTTCAAGCACGGCAAACGGCTTGTCCAGCTTTTGCTCTCTACCTTGGAGTATATGATGGCCTATAATAAGTATCTAAAAATTTGAAATAGTTAATTTAGTTTATAAACTGCGTGCATCTAGACTTACAGGTTGTCCATATTTGTTGTAGTAAAGATCACCAATGAACTGTTCGTGCATATTTTGGTTTTGGCGCACCTCCAGATCACCTTGCAGCTCAATTATAGCCCATTCGCCAGTGCCAGCACTATTTCTGTAACAAAACAATGTAATAACAATTGGAGTTTTAAAAATCTAATTAAGAAGGTTGCCCATTAGGAAATCCAAAACGTTTATAATCGTTAAATCGCATCGATTTTATTCAACAGGCTATACAAAAGCAAAGCTTATCCTCTAAATTTCTTAAACAATGGATGCACGCTGCCAGTATTCTTGCGGCGATGCTCATAGTAGATGGCATCATCGCCACCCGACATGGAACTGAGTGCGCCTGTGCGTTTTGTAGTGCCGGAGCCGCCGGGACGATAACCTGGCTCGCCCGGCACCCTTTCATCTTCGCAATCCAAATCTGAGGCAGACAACACCAATTGCAGTAGCTGCCCCTGCTCCTCCTGCGTGTTATACATCAACTCCGTAGAAGTATCCATGCCCTTAAGATGTGTTATAACCTTATAGCTGTAGCCTTGATTCACCAAGAAACGCTGACGTTTGCGGGAGTAGCTCATTTCCATGGTGTCCTGTGAGACGAGTGTGTAGAAGAAGGCGTTGTATTCTTCGGCTATGGCGCCCTTCTTAGCGCGCAGAATACGACCCAAACGTTGGGCCTCCTGACGACGCGAGCCGCCATGCGAGGAAATTTGTATGAGCACATTTGCCTCGGGCAAATCGAAACTGGTGTCGGCCACTTTGGACACGAAAATAGTGTTGACCTGAAGTATAATGTAGATTTAAGCAAAACTATATATACGAATTAACTGCACACAGCTCTTACCTTGGCATTGAACTTGAAATTCTGTAAGATTTGTATACGTTCATTCTGTGAGGTGGGCCCATAGATGAAAGGCTTGTTCATCTTGATGGCATAGTGCTTCAGCGCGAAGACATTATCGGAGAAAACAATAGTCTTGTCACCACGCTGCTCATGGTATTTGATGAGAAATTGGCAGCTGCGGAACTTTGATGGATTCATTACATAGAGTAACATTTTCTTGGAGGTTTTGGTGGTCAGATATTCGCGATAGAACTCCGGCGACATGGGACACCAGACTTCAGCGCACTGCACACGTGCTATGTAGCCCTTCTTTTGCAACTCCAGCCAGTTGGCCTCGTATAGCTTTGGACCGATTAGGAAATTCAAGTCTGCAATTTTATCGTCCTCACGCAGCAAAGTGGCAGTCAAACCCAACTTGCAATGGGACTGCACAATTGTAAGCACACGTCGGAACATTTTGGCAGGTATGGTGTGCACCTCGTCCAGCACCATAATGCCCCATTCCTGCTCCTGCAGCCAGCGCATAGTTTGCTCCGCCTCCCAGGAACGCTTCTGTGTGTGCGTTATCATAGAGTATGTGGTGACCAGTATGCCACAGCCCATTGGCTTGTCTTTGGCCTCTGAGGTAAAGCGACAGATCATGCTATCATCCGCTGTGGACCACATTTTAAACTGCTGCTTCCACTGCTCCACCGACACACCACTGTTGCAAAGCACCAATGCGCGCTTACGCACGGTGCAGCAGGCGGTCACACCCACCAGTGATTTGCCAGCTCCGCAAGGCAACACAATAACGCCGGAGCGTGCGCGCCCATTGCCGAACATTTTGCGCAAGCTCTTCTCCTGATATGGACGCAGCACAGCGGCTGGCTTGAGGTCAATGTTGATGTCTTGATTGACGGTATCGTTGCGAAAGTCATACTCTGCCAGTAGCGGATGTTCAATCTCAATGCAGCGCTTCTGTATCAACTCAATTTTCTCTTGGGCCACTTCAAACGAGACTGTCTTCAGATTCGCTTCATCTTCGTCCTCTTCTTCCTTGTCAATCTTCTCATAGAAGTCAGTTATGTCATCAGGCACAGCTGCGGCAGCGCCATCTGTACCTGGGGCTGCAGCTGCCGTCGAAGTTGTGGGCGTCTCCTCGGCAGGCTTATCCGTCGCTGTCGGCAGCTTTGTACCAAACTGTGTAATGGCTTTGCCATCCAAGGTGCCCTGTATAAAGGCCTCACCCTCAGCTTCACTGCGTATAAGGCGACATTTCTGTATGACTGGATCCTTAAGTAGCTTTTGCAGAACTTCTGGATGCGGTGACTCAATAAAGTATTTGTTGTGCTTCAGCACCAGCTTCACCTTGCCATATGAAAGCGTGCAAAGGCGTATAAATTCCAAGATGCCTTCTGGAATGCTTGTCTTGCTCAAACGCTTTAAGTATTCGACAATGTCATGTGTTTGCAGGCCCACGGATACGGCTGCATACAAGCTGTACGCTGTCAGCTTATACTCGTGTATGTGCTCTGGACGGCAGACGGGCTCCGATATGGCAATAAGAAAGTCATGCGCATGCTTGTAGACTGGCGAAAAAGACTCCAAGAACACATGCCCATTGGGCGCAACCCAAAGTGGCCTATTCGTATGATCAGCGCGTAGCTGCATTTGTGCACGATAATCCTTGGCACCGTACTCGTCAGTGTTGATATTCTCGTCGTTGGTCTCAGCGTTTTTGGACGCGGCACCAGGCACTCCGTCCGACTCACTGGCATTGTCCATGCTGTCATTGTCCTCAACAAGCTGCGTGAACGCTTCATCTTCTGCACGACGCTTTTTGGCTGCATAGCAAGAGGCAAGTTATACAGGCGCTGGCACTTTGACAACCGGCTCGAACAATGCTTACCAAATTTGTCGCCTGCCCCGCGCTCTTTCTTATACTTTTTCGGTGGTCCCATGATTTATGTCTGTTATTCTCTATAAGTATCCACTCGAGTGGAATTATTTAAGCACTTTAACAGTTTTCACGTAAAAAAATAATTTCGCAAATTTGTGAGCTTAACAAAACAGAACAGTGGTGCTCAGCAACTGTTCCAAGAGTGGAGGCAGGTAAATTCAGTGTTGTAAGCTGCGTCACAAAACTCTAAACAAAAAACGCGCGAACATCTGGCCGCTGGTAGTCGCTCTAATAAGACATTACTTCAACAATACATTTAGCCTGCACTACAATTAAATATCTCTTATATTCAAACTACTTACGTTTTTACAACGATAGGCATCTTGCTTTTTAAAGACTTATTGCAAAATAAGCAGAATATAATCACTTTAGCGAAGATTTAAAGCAGCACAAAACTTTCAGCTTGTTTACGTTTTCCTTTTTGTTAAGCGCTGCCACCTTGTTGCACAATCAGCTGTTCTTGCCACCGCTGTAAGAGAGCCATGTTAATGAACAGCTAATGTTAATTTAAAATCGAAATAGCCGTTGTATTACAATTTAAACGGCTCTGCGATATAACTCAGTTATGTGAGAAAATAATAATTGCTGTTTTAGACACTGAACAATGGCAGCAAGCAAGAAGAAGAAATCGCCATCTAAAAAAAAGTCGTCACCCAAGAAAAAAGGCACAAAGAAAAAGGGAAAGAAGGGCGATTCTAAAGGTGCCTTGCAAATATGTTATGCGATTGCTGTATTCGATCTGGCACACGCATTATACTTTGCCGTTCAAGCGACTGTTTTATTAGTCACAAAAGTAAGTATCGCCCCTAATATCTCTAATACATGATATTAACCATATTTAAAACACAGTTAAATATATTCTCTATTTTGGCTAACTTGGGAACCATATTTTGGGTCCTGATTGTTATACTGCTTATAGTTGGACTATGGAAGGTACGCACAAATAATTTTTAGCTACTCTTTTTTTATATATGTATATATTTTTGTATATAGCGACGACCTGCAATGGTGAGAGGATGGCTCATTTTCTCGCTGGCGGGCTTCATTGTAGATGTATTGTTTTTACTCTGGGGGATAGCCTCTTCTCTAACCGTAGACTGGGATCATTTAAAAGAGTTTACTATTATTTTCCTTGGAATTCGTGCGTTCTATATATGTATATATTTTTGTTAAATGTAAATACTTAATAATGTCTTTTTTTGCAGTTATTGAAAGCTCCTGCATTTACCTTATATACAGGTATTACCTGAACATGGATCCATGTCGCCTTGTCGATGAGCCTGAAAAGGGAGGATTTATTTGCTTCGCTAAAAGGAGTAGTAAGAAGAAAAAGAAGAAACTTGACCCAAAGGCTTGCAAAGGTAAATACTCCAAGGTACATTGGTCATAGTAAAAAAAATAATTTGCTTATAGATCAACAAAAAGCAGCTAAAGGTAAAGGCAAAAAGAAGAAATCTGATCCTAAGAAAAAGAAATCTTCAAAACCAAAGAAAAAGAAGTAAAATTTTTATGTAGAAAGTTTTTTTATTTTAGTTGCTTTTGCTAACTTTGTCATTAAATATATACTATGTATATTTTCTATCCACCGAGTGCTTGCATATTATAATTTATGAACAATCAAAGATGCTGCAATACAACAGGGGAAGGGCTGAAAGCCCTTCATGTAAACAGCTTCTTTACATTTCTACGTGCATTGCCGGATTCGATTTGTGTCATGCGTTATATTTTACGTTTCTGGCTATTAGATCCTTAACATTAGAAGTAAATTATGTTGCTGTCTTGGGACTTCTGGGATCGATGATTTGGGTGGTTTTTGTTGTGCTGCTTATGGTGGGTCTATGGACGGTTTGTATATTAATATATAGTAAATCTTACAAATTCCTTACAAAGTATTATAAAGGATCGTCAAGTACTTGTTGAATGCTGGCTGGTCTTCTCCCTAATTGGCATTTTACTCGATATAATATTGCTGATCTATACCATAATTACTACCGAACATAAACGCTTGCCGCAGATTATGCAATTCGTTTTACTTGGCTTAGCCATCAGTAAGAAATGCCACATATCATATTATAAAATATTCTTTTTAATTATAGTTTATTTAAAATTTGTAGGCATCGAGTGGTGCTGCATATTTATTGTCTACAAATACTGCAACACAATGGCTGATTCATGTAACGGAAGTCAAATTGAAATAAGAAATTCTTTATTAATACATCGCAGGCATATTCAAGAGTAAAGAATCTCCTTCTCTTTAGGGATTATTTACTAAAGTATAGTTTACCAACAGACATGACCGGGAGCTGTATAGAAAGTTACAGGAGGAAGAAAAGAAAGGAGAAAGACGCTCGGAGAGACAGGTTACGATAAACGAGTCCGGTGAAGAGTCCGATAAACCAGAAAAGAAGAAGCGAAAGGGCTTTTATAATTTAAGGTTACCTCGTGGTGGTCGACATGATAAGGCCGAATTGTAATTTAAGCGCTCAAGACTTGTGCAACAATTTTTTTTATGGAAATATATCAAAAGTTTTACAATTAAGTTAACTTTTGTAATCAAGGAAATTTCTGTGAATTTTACTTTATTTTAGTGGCATAGTCAATTGAATGCCTACAATAATAATAATTGAGTTAGTCTGTTGCTTGGCCCAATGCGACTTGGCAGAGTCACGTCCATGAAGCTCAATCTAATCTTCAGCTGACAAAACAAATGCCGTATAAATGAAAGATGGCCGAGCAAACTTGTCACAGGGCAGCGCAGTTAGGCGCACAGTGTTGTCAGTTAACGAAAGCAATAGAAAGACAGATGGCTTGCTAATTTTTGTAGTGTAACCACTGTGGCTGCCGTTCGCCAATCAAACGCCATTGATTAACAAACGGCGGCAGCATGAACTGTGAAGCATAAGCAGTCCCCTCTCCTCCCCCGGCAGCCATCACATGTCCAGCGTGTGAGTACGTGCTTATCATCATTAGAGCTTTGATTTAGTAGAGCTTTGCTTTTCTCTTCAACAATTGCTGAAATGTGCGCTGGAAGATGGGAGCTGCTGATGAGTACTCTGATGGATATTTGGTGATTTGCAGTTATGGCATTGCGCTATTGGATCTCATATCAGCGGTGCTATTTGGTGGTGTCTCAGGCATGCTATACGGCAAATATGTAAGTTACACTCTACTAAATAGTTGTTTAAGCCAAGAGCTGCATACTTTTTAAAGCATCGCTGGACCTCGCTGGCGCTGCTGATCTTTGCCATCATTTGGGTCTGGATTATATGCATGCTGCTGCTGGGAATCTATAGGCGACGCATTTTATTCGTGCGATTCTGGCTAATGTTTACCTGCCTGGGCATATTGCTAGATACAGTGCTATTGATTTATGGCCTAACCTTGGCCATGTCGATTAATTGGGAGGGCGTCAAGGTGACCATGCTACCCTTTGTGGGCTTGTGTAAGTTCGTGCCTACTCGAAGCCAATTAAAATGCCTAATGCAACTGCTTGCAGCTGTGGAAATGACTTTCGTATACATTGTTTACCTCTTCTATATGGAAATGCTTGAGCGTGAGCAGTGGATACCACTGACTAATCCGCCAGCAAAGCGTTCCACAGGTGGTTGCATCAAAAAATTCACCTCCAGCAGCACCAACTCAACGGACACAATGCTCAAGGAGCGGCGACGTCTCAAGCGCATGTACAAGCGTGAGGAGAAGCAAGCAATGCGAGAGCTGCGACGCAAGCTGCGCCGTGGTCAGGTTTAGCAAATAAATAAAACATATACACTAATTTTTTATAAATTGTGTATTAAAGCAGGCCAGGCTTTGCAGTTGCTATAAAATCAAGCAAATATTTCGAAAATGCAGCGTGAGGATTCACTTTTATATTGTGCCTATGCCATAGGTGCATTCGATTTGCTATGTGCGCTGCTCTTTGCTGCACTCAGCATGGATATGCTGGTTGGTCATGTAAGTGTTGCTAATATACGCGCTAATTTATAAGCTTTATAAGCTTCTACTTGCAGCTAAGCTGGTTAACTATATTTGGAGTTTGCTTTGGTTTCTTTTGGTGTTCTTTAATATTGTTGCTGCTCTTTGGCATTTATAATGTAAGTTAATTAGTTACTTCCTGTTCTACTCCCACTATACATATAATTCAACTAATAGCGCAATACACGTCTGGTGCGCTACTGGCTGCTGTTCTCCATTGCTGGCATTTTCATGGAACTTGTGCTTATTGTTTATGCCTTTATGCGCGAGACGAGCTTTCAAATGGGCTTGACCAGCAATAGTTTGCTTTTGTTTCTTGGCTTGGGTAAGTCTATAAATCAATTTAAAAGTTTCACGTTAAGCCTCTGTTTACTTGCAGTTGTTGAAACGGTTTTTGTGTTTATTGTCTATCAGTTCTATATGCTGCTCTCCAAGTGCGAAGCTTGCGCTAAGCGCCCAGCACAAAAGCAACGTGCGGCAGGCTCAACTAAATCTCAGCCAGCAGCACAGCCGGCACAGCCAGATAACCGCAGGCAGCGTCGCAAACGTAAGTGTAGCTTTTTGCAGTCCAATAATCCAGACAGTCCCTATACCTGTGGTACTACGCAGAGATCTCTTACAGAAATAATTAATACTCGAGCTCCCCGGCAATATGTTTAATTGTAATTGTTGTTATATATATTTTATGAATAAATTGTTATCGTTTCTTTATTGCCCAAAGCTGCTCATTTAAGTGCTGGCATGCATGAACAGTTCGCTCAAATTTCAGCTGCAGGCATCAACTTGAGTCTTGAGCTCGTCTAGCCTAGGCGAGTGCTTTAAAAATTACACATACGCACACACACACACACACACACACTGGCGCGCGCATACAGCAGCAAAGGAAAATCCTTTTAAAATAATTTGCAGCAGCCAGCAAAAAGAAAAATTGAAGTAAAGTAACGGAAGAGGAAACAGCAACTTGCAACGTGCAATACACTACGCGACTTTTGCTTGCCGACGCTGCCTGCCAACGCACTCATGTCTATTTATGCAAAAAATTGTGCGCTTATTTACATATACAAATGTATATACGCTTATATATGTACATACTTATAATGCAGCCTTGATGAAATACGTGCGGTTGCTAAGCACACACACACACACGCACGCAGACACATGCAGCTGTTAAATATAATTTAAAATTTTTTACTCAGCGCACAGTCAACTTCCGCTTATGCTTTAGCCTCAAGCTGGTTTAGCAGCTTTAAGCCTCAAGCTTTTCCTCAGCTGTCAACAACACAACTCGTATACTCTATTAAAAATTAAATACAAGCACTAAAAATAAAATGATAAGCGCTTTAAATGGCTTTGGCCTAGTCATAGGCTGGATGGATATAATGGGCGCCTTGCTCTTTGAGCTGATGATCGTCTATACGCTGCGCAGACGTTGCAAGAACAACAGCAATGCAGCTGGCGAGTTGCATGCTACAGAATTGCAGCAGCAGCAGCAGGAGCAGCAGAATGACATTATAAATGTTCGACCCTGGATGCTGTGGGCTTATCTTTTGCTCTTGAATGTATGGATTCTGGTTTCCTTGCTAATGATTGCGGGCATTCTATTGGTGCGTATAGCTCTTTGCCTGGCTCAAACACTAAGCAGCAAGTATTAAACAGCATCAGCCGAATCTATTGCTCTTCTGGCTTGTCTGGTGCATGTGCGGATTGCTCTTTGATGTGCTCTTTGTGCTGTGGTGGTGCTGGGAGCTCATTGTAGGCGATGCCTTTGAGGCTTTAACCAACATACTTATCTCGCTGCTTACCATGGGCAAGTTAATGCTATTAGCTAACAAATGCTAAACAATTTAAACTTCTTTTGTGCAGTTATTGAATTTGGCTTTATATATGTTATATATCATATCTATATGAATCTGCTGGATGTGCCACACATGCCCGCCTTTAAGCTGCGCTTTCTAAAACCTTTATTTTAATTTTGTATATTTTTGCTTTGCAATAAACAAACTGTTTAATGTATTATTTGATTTTAAGCTTGGCAGCCAGCTGTGCCACTTGTATAGGGGCTTTGCTTGGCTCAAGATCTTTGTAGTATCTATAGATCATTAGTATATTGCCCAAACGACGTAGCACTTGTTCAATCAATGGCGCATACTTATTAGTAAACTCTTGCTGAAACTCTTGCTTAGTTTCGTATTTGTTGCTAAACATATATGCATATACGCTTATGAGCAACTGTAGCATACTAATCCATTTGATTTGAGCATAGGCAAACAGCAGCCAAACTTGCAGCAACAATCTATAACGCTGCAAGAGAGATAATTGTATTAAATGCTGACAAAAACTTTGCTCTCACTTTTATAACACCAATTGCCAATAAGCCAAAGCCAACTAGCTGCAATAACTGCACAAGTAGCCACATCATATTATCAAGCTCCAGCTGTGTGCAGAATATTTAAATAAAGAGTTTTTTTTATACTGCAAACAAACCTTTATAAATCTTAAATGTGTGCATAGCTCGATTAATATGCGCGCTGCACTGAATCCCTCAGAGATCAGCACCATAAGCGCAATGCCGTATATAATTTTATTCATGCTCTCTTAAGTTCAATGTAAATTTTTGTAATAAATGCTTAGAGCACTTTTGTTCGACTGCTGAGTTAGCTTAATATATGTATAACTACTTTTTAATTGGCATTTTAGCATAGAGCTTGTGGCAGACAGCAGCAGCAGCGGCAGCGGCAGCTTCATCATATTGCTTGCCACTGGCGGCGCCATTTTTTATGCCACTCTTTACAGTTGCTTTGTGTGGCTGTGTGTGCTTTGTAGTTTTTAATGGTTTGCCACACGGAAATTGATTCATTTCCTTTCTTTTTTGGCGTTGCCATTCTCTTTTTATTCAAGCTCAGCTGATGTTGCAAGCATAATGCAAAATTTAAAATTATTTTCATACAAATGTGGCTTTTCTTAAGCTCAGCCCGCTTGCAAATCAAAGCGCCATTGTCAACTGTCACTTGCAAGCCAAGTGTATGTATATATCTAAATATTTATGCTTGTAGCGCCACAAATAATACGACTACAAGCCAGTACTACAACTAGCATAGCACACTCTCCAAGGATCCGACTGGCTGCTCAAATTTATTGTTTGCAAATTGAAATTCTTGTCGACACGCACGAGCAAATGCCAAGTCCATTGGGAATGCCCCGGCTCGAGACGGCAGCCGCAGCCATCGCCATCGCCATCGCCTCCGCCAAGCTCAGCGGCTCAACATCACTGCCAACGGCTTTGATAGCTTGCTGTATGGGCAGCTCATCATGGCTTTTTAGTATTTATTAAGATTTTGATGTGCCATGAAACATATTTCGCTTGAAAAAGCAACAAATATTTTATAGCATTGGGACCGGCATAAAGAGCGACAAGCAATTCTAAGAAGGCAACATAAGACTTTTAAGTACAGTGCACTCTGGCAAATTGTAGCGTATTCTATAAGTTTGGCTTTAATAAGATTAGGCACGTTTAAAATTGCAGGCATTCAATAGAAATTTGAAAGTATAATTCAATTGTATAGAAAAATTAAAATGAACTTGTTATCGCTGTTGCTGTTAACATTTATACTTGGACTGTTGGTCGAAGGTAGAGCAATTATTAAAAAAAAAACTTTGCAGCTTCAACTAACAAATTTATTATTGCAGTGAATTCCAGCGCTGACATGGAGCGCAGCCAAGCTGGCAAGTTAATGTGGCTTGGTGCTAAGGGAAAAGGCTGGTAAAAGCTTAGGATTAAAACCGTTTACAATGTAAAGTCTAACGAAATACAAGCTTACTTGTTATGCAATCAAGCTTCATTGAACAAATTTGTAACAACCAAAACTGTCTAAAAGTCTGCTGGGCTCTTACGATTTTCAGTTTGAATTTGCTATGGTATAGACCATGTCATTTATTTTTATTATACTAAAACGTATATATTCTATTCGTTACGATTAGTTGGCATAATAATGCTATTTTCATACGTTATATAATTACTTGCTATAGCTAGCTATATAAATCAGTTCTCAGATTTTTGTTTTGCAGTTAAAATTAAAATGAAATTGTTAGCGCTATTGCTGGTGATATATTCCCTTGTATTGGTCCTCGACGGTAAAGACTGCAGAATTGTTAAAAAGCAAAAAAATTAACTTTTTTTTTACTCCAGTGCCATATGCATTGGCTATACATGATGTGTACGCTAATGTAAATGTTAACGTAAATGTTACCGTTGGCGTTATAAGAACTCCAAAGGTCAAGGCAAACCAACAGCAAGTTGGAGTTCAAGGCAATATAAGAAAAGAATCGCAACCGGCACAATATCAGGATCCAATCAACAAAAAGAGATTGATGGATGTAGAACAGCCGCAACAATATCAGGATCCAATCAACAAAAATAGACTGCTGGATGTAGTACAGCCGCCGCAATATCAGGATCCAATCAACAAAAATAGACTGCTGGATGTAGTACAGCCGGCGCAATATCAGGATCCAATCAACAAAAATAGACTGCTGGATGTAGTACAGCCGGCGCAATATCAGGATCCAATCAACAAAAATAGACTGATGGATATAGAACAGCCGGCGCAATATCAGGATCCAATCAACAAAAATAGACTGATGAATGTAGTACAGCCGGCGCAATATCAGGATCCAATCAACAAAAATAGACTGATGGATATAGAACAGCCGGCACAATATCAGGATCCAATCAACAAAAATAGACTGATGGATGTAGAACAGCCGGCGCAATATCAGGATCCAATCAACAAAAATAGATTGATGGATCAAGAGCCCCGAAGTTTTTCTCGGTAATTAGAACCTTTTTCAAACATTTTTCCTGTGCTTAAAACGATAAACAATTCGAACTTGCCATACTTAAAAACTAAGTCTGCGTGTCTGCGAATTATTATAAACAAAGCTTAAAAATGTATGTCGCTACCCTATTAAGTCTAAATGTAAAAGATATCGAATTTTTTCCCTCAGCTGCCCTTGATAGTCAAATTGACAGCACTGACAGCTCTGGCCCTGATAGTTTCTACTATATGCTTAAGCTCGAGTGCGCAGAACTTGTTGCAATAAATGTTATTTCCTCTGTAATAACAAAAAGCGCCTCTCACTTGTTTTCGCAGTCGCTTGTTACTTTTTACAGCAAATAGCTGAGCTCGTTGTCTTAGCCGGACAGCTTGACAGGCAGGCTGAGCACGGAAATAAGTATCATCCCCAACTAACGAGTGGGGACTAAAGGCTCTGGGCTAAGGGCCGTGCGTTAATGACTTGGACCTTATCTCCATTGTCCAATCTGCAACGAGAAGTTGCGTAAGGTGCGGCAGGCGACACAATTTACACTACATTGGCAATCAAAATACGTGGGCCGAACAGCAAAAGTAACGCAAACATAACAAGCAGCAACAGCAGCAGCAGCAGCAGCAGCAAGGCACTCAATTATTTTTATTGTCTTACACACGCTCAGCAAATTTGGCAACATCAGAGCGAGAGTGTTATGGCCTGGCAGTAATTCCAGCTACGCCTCACTGAGGAGGGGTGGCCTTTGAGGCAACACATTGTTGATGCCAATCAATCAGTGAAATGGCCATGGCACCCAAAAACTTTTGGCCAAAAAATACGCTTTAATGGATTTCTTGTTGACACAAATACACTGAGAGAGATGGAGAGTGCGACATTCAGACGCAACTTTCATTGCAGCAACAGTCGGAACTTTTACGCAACTTTGCTATTATTTTATTGTGATTTCATTTTATTAGATTTCGGAATTGTTGCCTTGTCACATAATTCAAGTTAAAGTTTAAATGAAATGGCAAACGGCAACGTTGCGTATGGGTAATCAACAATGCTAATGCCAGAGCTAGCCGGGCTTACAGACAAACGAGCCGGGCCAGCTGTAGCTGAAGTGAAAGTTGACAACGCAGCGCAGCGTCAGCATAAAAAATATTTGCGCTTTGAGCGCATGTTGCTCGTGCTGTTGTGGTTGTTGTTGTTGTTGTTGCGGCTGCTGTAGCTAAAAGCAAATGCCAGGCCAAAATGCAAAAAGGTGGCAACGCACGCATAAATAAAATATTGAGCCCGCCAGCTGCCATGCAGCCTTCAAATACATAAATTTAAATTTTCAGCGCACACAGCTTTTGCTTCTGTTGTTGTTGCTGTTGCTGTTGTTGTGTTTGCTGTTGTTGGCAAAAGTTAGACATCAAAGAGCTTAAAACTGTGGCGAAGGGCGAGCCGAAGAAGGCGAGAACAGCTGCGTTAGCTTGCTCATTTTGATAGTTTTACGTTTATTTTTGCTGCAGCTGCTGCGTTAACTTAACCATTTTGCAATTTCTTGCACACTTCTTTTTTCTTTTCAGCAAATAGTTGCGCTTATTCAACAGACAATAATCAAATACACGCACACACACAGACATTTGCAAGCCAGCAGCTGCTGCTGCTGCTGCTGCTGCCACTGCTGCTGCTGCTACTGTTGAAAATTAATTAGAGCTGCTTGAACTTTTGCTGCCATCAGGTGGCGGTTCCCGTGAGCTTGTCTGACGCCGCTGCCAACTAATTGTACAACTAATGGCCAATGCTGCCTTCAACTTGAACAATAGCCCAAAAAGCAAATGGCAATCGAGTCGGAATGGTGTAAAGCAAGATTTCAATCAAGTCGCGAAAGTTGCCAACTGTCAATTAGCAGCAAAAGTTGATGCGAAACTTACTTTCAAATTTATTTATGAAAATACAAATTTGAATTGAGCCAAGGGCTTTTAAATTGAAAGCCAATAATCCATTAGGCAATTGCTTAGCATAAACTGCAACATTTGATTAAGCCTTAATTAGCAGGAATTCAATGCGTGCTTAATTACAAATTTGTTAACATTAAAACTGCTCAACAATTGTGTGTGCCCTGGCCAGTCCTTAGAACAAAGCACTGAAGACAACTGCAAGTGATTACAATTGGATGTCTACACGCATACATATATAGAGCTTTATAGACTAGTTATGACTGAGTTTGGAACAACAGGAGTTGCGCGTAGAGGAAGCGCGCCTTATGCCATGAGCACTAATTACGCTCGGCGCACAAATGGCAATGCCAACGGCAATAGCAACAAGAACAATGTGCGCAAATGGCAACTGCGGCGACATTAACAGCGACTCTCAGCAACGGAAGCTGGCGCTGACTTAACTTGGCTAACAAAGCAACAATGCTGCATTGAAAATTAAACAAAAAAAAAAAAGAAACAAACTGCAAAACTGCAACAAAAAAAATACAGCGTAAGCGACTAAAAAAAGAAAAACACAATAAAATATGATTAAAGAATTTGCTTTAGCTCTGATTTTGTTTTCTTTGCCAATTTCTGTACTGTTGCATAAGACGGAAACCATAAAAAAGCAATTCGTTATTAAACTGCATAACAGAGTAGCGAGAGAAAATGTGCAGAGAGTTAAGAAGCGCAAAATGTAATAAAAAATCTAAGCGTGAGGACATTTGCATGCCCTAACAAAAGTTGCAGCAACAAATTGTTAAAAATAAAATCAAAGCTAGTCAATTTGGTTTCAGATTTAAGATGAAGTGCAAGTATTAAGTTTATGCTTTAACTTGTGTGTGCTTACATAGCCAAGTTAGCTGAAGGGTAAGCATTGGTAAAATATAAAGCGTAAAGCAAAGCCGTACAATGCATATTGATAATGCACACAACAGCCATAAGTAACTGGCGTCCTGGCAAACGTGACCGTTGTATATACACACGCACACTCGTAGCGCTGTAAAGTAACACACAGTGTGTGTGTGCGAGAGAGAGAATCAAATGACATGCAAATAAATGAGAACAAAAGGATATAAACGAGCGGCCAGAACACAAGTGCCTGGCCTCAGTTAAAGACGCCGTCACGGTGCACTGGCAAACGAGCCGCATAATTTTTGTTGGCTGCAGGGCAACGCACACACCACACAGGATACAGCACAGCGGGCATGCAGGACGGATGCAGTGGCGGCCGCTTTAATGAAGTATGAAGCAAGCAAATGAATGGCATATTAATAAGATGTCGGCTTTCAGTAGCATTGCTGTAATGCATTGGGAATGTGCGGATAAATCAAAGTGGCTCCAGTAATTTGTAAGTCGATTGTATGCCTATTTGCAAATGTGTGGGATTGGGATTGAGAGTGGGCGCTGCCCTCATAAGTAGGCAACCGAATCTTATTTCCGCTTGCGTTTGTCCATATAAATGGCGAGACAGCAGGCATAAATAACAAAACAGCTAGCATGGGCTCTCATATATTTATGTCTTCATATACATTCTTTCTTTCAAGTTGGTCTTTGTCACCCGCATGTGCTGTGTCCTGTGCTGCTGATTAATGCTTGTTTGTTTGCATGTGCCGTGCAGCCCACTAATGGAATTCACATGTTGGGACATGACTGATTATGTACACATTAGTCGACTGATTTGCAATTCCAAGTGTGTGTTAGTGTGTGTGTGTGTGTGTGTGTGTGTGTGTGTGTTATGTCCTTCGCGCCAGCGCCTCAAACTCGGTGGCAAAAGTTTTCACAACCCGCCATGTCCTAGAAAACAATGTCAGCCTACTTGTATTCAAAAGCGAAACATGTGTCTATGCATATATGCAACTGCGTATGTGTGTGCGCGCCTGTTTATGTGTCACCGTATGTGACGCACGTGTCCTATGCCATTTTGCAAAAAGGACTTGGCCTGACTAAGCACATTAGAGCGAGACTGCTTTGTGCCGTGCTGCGCTAATTGCCAGCCGCTTTGTCCTGCCCGAGTTGCTAAAGCAATTTAGTCAGCTCGATAATTTGCTTAAAGCCTAAAAGGATACGTCTCTAATTACAACCTCTGCCATTTTAAATTATTATGAAAATAATAGAGACCCAGCAGCCAGTCAGCAAAGCAACAACAACAACAACTGACAACAGCAACATAAAAGCATAAACAAAAGCAAAGGTGACAAAATTTTGGCAAACGTGTTACACTACAAAATATACAAATTTAATAAAAATAAATATATAAATACAGTGCCAACTGCAGCTTGTGTTTTTAGTTGGCAAACTGTTGCGGAAAAATGTAAAATTTAACATGCAACGCTTTAAGTTATTGTTAGTTTTATCAAAGGAAACAAAAAGCGGCATGCGTCGCCTGGCTGTTGGCCAAATATGAAAGCTTACATATAACACATGGAAATGCAAATGTTTGTGTGTAGAGCAGGGCTGCAAATACGAGAAACACAATTGAAAAAAATTAATATACTTAACAGTTTGACTGTTGAACTGTTGTCAATTGTAGTAGCTATAGACTATTCATAAAAATATGCTGATACTAATTGCATTAAAATAAATTAAATTATGCAGCGTGCATAAATCGCTAAGCCAAAAAAAAATAATTTAAATAATAATTCTACTGTTTGCTTTGACTTAAGCAAAGTAAGTTAATAGCTTTAGCTTTGTACAGTTTAAATATGCAGCCCTGTTATTTATATGCTGAAGCTTCGACTGCTGTGCCAAATATAGAACTATGCAAAGCGTGACTCTAGTTGGCTCTGGTGTCATTTCCGGCTTAATTGAGCATGTAACAAGTGAAGCTTTTGCTTTTAGCCACGCATACATATATACACACACACACACACACACACACAGAAGATATTCAAACATAAACGGCTGGCTATGCAACGCTTAGACACGCACATGGAGTCGCCTGCTGGCAGCCATTGGCTTCATTTGCCAAAAACATGTGCGGCGCTTTAGTATATATATATATGTGTATATATTTTGCACAAGTTTATGTTTGTTGCCAACACAACTGCAGCTATCAACTGCCATGGGGGGCACAACAAGTAAAACCTTGCCACAATTACAAGAGCGGCAACTGTCAGTTTACAGCATGGCTAATTGCAACTCAATATTGTGGCTTTAATATCTATCAATGTCTTCTTATATCAGCCGTATATTAATTGACTGCTTGCTGTTGCATGATGGCCAACAGCTCGAAGCGGAAATCAATCAATTTCCTGCGTAGACTTTGCAATTTAGATACCTTTTACCTTTTGTGCGCTGCACTGTGGGCTGGAAAACTTTAATTTTGGGCAGAGCATTAGCATACTTAAGGCTAAGCTAAACAGTCAATGTATTTTTTTTTATTAATTTTCTTTATAAATTTGATTTTTGTGACATTAAAAAATGTTGAAACCGAACATTCCGCTTTTTGAAGGCTGCTGACTTAGCGATCCGAAATAATCCATTAGTCCTTTTTTTAGAGGATGGTCCCGTAGATACCCGAAATCCTTGGGTCCGCTTGTTGGAGCTGTTTTTTTCATCGAAGGCTGGTTATTTAATGCTCCCCAAAAACCACTGTACGGGGTCTGTGTAATATCCTTGGCTTCGCTAAATGGCGCTGCTTTTTTTGAAGACTGGTCATTTAGAGTTCCGAAAGAATCGAGCCATGGTCCAGTGATTTGGGATTTTGGTAGAGTGACATCATTAGGCTGTGGCCTAAAAAAAGGATCAATTTCTCGTGGTTGGGAAAAACGAGGATCAGTTCCTCGTTGTTCGGATTTTGGTAGATTGACAGCATTAGGCAGGGGCCCTAAATAACCAGGATAAATTTCTTGTGGTTGGGATTTTGGTAGAGTGAAATCATTAACTGGAGCTGATTTCTTTGAAGACTGGTCATTTAGAGTTCCATAAGAATCCACCCATGGATCAGTCTGAAGAGGTCGAATACTGGTCATTTAGAGTTCCATAAGAATCCACCCATGGCTCAATCTTGAGAGGTCTAATACCAAGATCCTTGCTATTGCTCGCAGAAGCATCTTTACTTGGTTGGGATCTTGGGGGGTTTGTAAAACCAGAATCAATATGTCCTGTGTAGTTTGCAGTCACGCTGTCATTTAGAACACCGAAAAAATCATCGGCTCCACTTTTATTATCCCAGAGAGGCGTGGGTGTATAGATAGGAGCTGGATCCGCATAATTTTGTGGCGTAACTTTTTGAACTCTGGTCTGGTTCTTCAAAGTTCTTAGAACGCCAACGTTAACATTTACATTAACATTGACATTAACATGCACATCATTAATAGCCAGTGCATATGGGTCTGAAATAATGAAAATAATAATAATGAGGTAAGTCTACATTTGCTTAAGTGTCCAAAATTTACCTTTAGCAATTAGCCCAAGTGAAAGTATCACCAGTAACCGCGCCAACAAATTCATTTTATTTTTACAGCTCAACAAATTGCTCTGATCTGATTTATATAGCTAGCTACAGCAAGTTGTTGTATAATGGGAGCGAATTGCATTAGCTATGCATTTCTTTTGTTATATATATCTAATGTTAGGCATAACAAACGAATTTAACAGTGACTAATTTTATTATAGCAAAAATTAATTGAAATTGAGCAGTTTTGAAGAAATAAACACAAAATTTTTTACACTAATTTCATATGATTTTATAAATATTATATGTCTATATTCTTTATATATAATACAGTATTAAAGTGGCAATTAAATGTGCTATGCAGTTTGATTTAGGGCTGATAATAATATCTGAAAAATAATATCTCTAGCCCACTGTGAGCTGCATGAATTCGACGCCGTTTGTCAATTGTTAACAATTTGTTGAAAGAGACCTACGCTTTATTGTGTGTTGATATTTGCAGGAACATACAAGAGTGATACACACCGGATTTCAAAAGAAATAAACTAAGCTCTACAACAGCCTTTTTCTTTTGCTTCGAGCCGCTTAAGCTTGCCAGGCTGACTAAGCTGCGAGTAAGCTGTGAATTTGTAAGCTGCATTTGCGTGTTTTTATTTCTATCAAGTAGTTCATTAGTGCTACATAATATAATTAAATGATTTCAATTCAAATTGTAACTTCTTTGCTGAGTAGCGGAGTGAGCAGTTAAAACAGCAAGCAAGCAACTTAGCTAGTGAACAATAGTTCAAGTGAGTAACAGCAGCAGCTCACATCGAAAGCTGCAGTATCTCATTGCCTTTAAGTTAATTAATCGCCTTATATTGTTGGTCACAGCAACTTTACAACACTGTTTAATTTCACTGAGCTCAGGAGTATACACATTAGAAAGAGATAGCTAGATTATGCAGCCAAAAGCCTAATTACTTAAACTCTCTCTACCCCATGCGTAACTCTCACACGTATTTACTGTTTCATTTGCGAACTAAAACAAATTCAACTCACGCAACAGCACGTGACTTTGCACCGCGCACCGCCCGCCACGCCCCGCTCGGTGCTTAGTGTGTTCTTAGTGGCCGTGACAGTCGCACAACGATTTGCATAGCTAAGTGGACAACAGGAGTTATCAAAATAGAAAATACGCTTTCGTTTCATAACTTAATTTTAATTGAATTATGTAAATAGTCAGCTAAAAATTAGCTGGCGCCAACTATTTTTTAAATGCTGCATTGTGCGCGTTTTAATTAAAAGCAAGCGCAAATTATATTTAATGAGCGACCGTTGTCCTGTTGTCCTCGTCGTCCTCCTCGTTATCTAGCTTGCGGCTAACCTGGTAAGTTTTATGTATATGTACGGACAAAACTGAACGATTTATTATCGTCGTTGGCAGACTAAGCCCTGGCCAGCATGGCGGCCCCGCTGGCGTTACTTCACTTTAACCATTTTGTGTGCATAGTTGTGGCGAGCTAACCATAAGTGTATGTGTATGTGTGAGCTTGAAAATTATGCAATAATCTCTGGGTGCTTGGCGTTGCATTTAAACTGTGTTGCCAATGGCAGCAGCAACTATTTCAAAGGCGACACACAACAAACACCATGCCCCAAAGCCACAGACTGCTTGCCTGGTGCTCATTTGTGTTGCCATCCAGTGCTGTCTATAAGCATGTGTGCCAACGGCTTTGGCCAATGCATTCCACCCAACAGTGACAAAGTGGCTTTAAAACTGTGCATTGACCCAGCCCGGTTCATTATCACAGACTGTGTTTTAATTATGCATAATTATAGCAGCAAATGAAAGATGAAGGCGATGAGCAAAAAATATGTGTGTATGAATTATGCTAATGACATTATGAAAGCTTTGCTGTAATGCTGCATAGTTGCAGTTGGCTAAAATGCAGTCAATAATGCAAAGAATATGTGTTAACAAGCAAAAATATTATGACTATAAATTTAGAATGGGCTTAGATCATAACGTTGTCATGATCATACATTTGCTTATTTTTAAATTCAATTTCCTTTTTATTTTTATTAGCGTAAAAAATTCAGACGTTGATTTAATTGCATATGTCGCTACGGGGTAACTTGATATTTCTCAAATGTGTAAGTCACTTTTTTCATATAAGTTTTCAAATTTGATGGCGCTCATGGCATTTGTGTATGCCGCACCACAACAGATGCATTTATTCAACAGTAAATGCATTTCATTTTATTTAAACAAGCGGAATTTAACAACATAATAAATAGATGCGATAATCGCCTTAATGTGCTGATTGACCAGCGAACGATTGAAAAAAAACAAATGGCTCTAAAAGATTTATGCGCTATATAAAAACAATTTAATATGCAATTTACATATAGATGAATGTATGTGCGTGTGTGTGTATGTGTGCTTAAGTATGTGGTTTATAAACTGTGTGTGCTATCATTAAATCAATAAAGCATAACATTTACATTTTAGGCATTCAGTGCTGGCAGATTTTTCTCACTCATGCAAATATGTAAAGCAATTTGCATAAGTGGCGCATGTTAAACAAGAAGCAAACATATTTTTACAGCAATCAGGCTCTGCTTAAATTTATGCATTTTATATAACTAATTAACAAAGCAGCTGCTATAGAATTTATATTTTTTGTTTTACATTTTTGCGTGCAGTGCGAAGATATTATGCAAATAATTTTTGTTTAAGCTTAGCAACACTAATTACGCATACGCAGCGTATTTTTTTCCAATATGAACAGTAGTCAGTGCTTTTTGTGGCAAAGAGCAGCTTGATGGATTTAACCGCAGCATGCAGTCACGATGCCACTGTCATTGAATTCGTTCATGAATAACAACAATAACTATATATCTAAATAGACATAAATACGCAGCAGCGTGATTTATTTATGCTGTGCACCAAGAGCGAAAGAGACTGAGCGCATAGCATAGCGCGTTTCGTTAGATTTGACATGACGTTGCCAATCATGCAAAGACATATTTTCTATATATTTTGTATAGAATTTTTTAATTTGTTTTCTGCAACAATTTGTTGCTTGTAAGTATAAAGAGAAAAAAATGGTGATTGCAGTTAAACTTCTTGAATGTGCGCACACTTAAGGATAATTGCAAGCACTCAAGTGACGCTTATTGTGTGTGTGTGGGGCCAGCAACATTTTAAAATAATTTAAGAGCATTTTGAAAGCGCATTCAAGTCGACTTCCGTTGTTGCAAGCACAAGCTGCAAGTTGCGCATTGCCCGTTGCCATTCGTTCACTAGCGTTGGCTGTTAGTGTCTTCACTTTGACTTACACACACACACACACACGCAGACGAATCAGCAATTTGTCATTTTGGGCAAATAGAAGATGCACGTCAGCTCGTTTATATGATTGCAACAAAGGCAGCAGCAACAAGCAGCAAGAGTGTGAGTAATCGAATTAAGTGTTGTGCAGCTAAATTTCTAAGCAAATATTCAGCAGAGCGAAGATTGGGCCACGCCAATTAAGAGACGGTGGGGTGGTCAAGCAATTAACGTTAAAATTTGCACAGTTATTCGCAGATTTCTGCGCAATTTAACGTTCAATTAAAACTCACTTCCGCCTAGAGGAAGCGTTGAGCTAAGCAATTTCAACTGCTCAAGCTAAAGTCCAAGCTCCTGTGCAGGATTTCTTTACGCCAGTTTCTTGACTTTTATTTTTTTTACTAAAAAATTAATTGCTTTTATTATCAGCGCCAAGCAGCAGTCAAACTGTAGTGCTAGCAGCCACTCTTACCAATTTAAATATTCATTGAAGCACACACAGATAGAGCGAGAGAGAGAGAGAGAGAGAGAGCGAGAGAGTTACAAACTAAGGCGCCTCAAGCGCCAGTTGTCAAGTCAGCTATGCAAATAGGTTTTGGGCAGAGTTGAGGCTGTCTCAACAAATTGGCCATTGGCAAAAGGTTAAGGACAAGGCAAGTAAATGTTGAGCCAAGATTACGGCTAAGCATGCCTCTTGCCGCATGCCACATGCTGCTTGCCACATGCCGCTGTGCCAATCGAGTTGGCTGCTGCAATTGAGTGCTATTGATCTTTGTGCTTTTACTTTGCGCTTGTCTCAATTGCAATTGACAGCATTTTGCAGCGCATTGCAAGTGTAGCGCCAACGCTGTGAAGTGCTTCATAATAATTTAACACATTTGCTGCGTTGCCGTTGCCGTTTTCGTTTTCCTGTCCCTTTCCTGCTTTTGCTACCTGCTACTCAGGTGTATTTCAAAAGTTTTACGCAAAGTTTTTCGCGCTGTCTGCTCGCTGGCTGCGGCCGCTGGGGAATCGAGTGCTTCCTCTTTGTCTTTGGTATTTTAATTAAAAAACTGTCGTTAGTTGTGCTACAAGTTTAAATTAAACTAGCTAGCACCCTCCCTATGCCGCGAGCTCCCAGCGGATTGTAGCCGTGGCCACGCTGTGGCCATAAAGCTGCCAGCGATATCAGCGCGACCATGTTTCAAGTTTCATTGAAGTACTTAAGCGCTTGAATTTGTATTGCAACTACACAAATAGCAAAGCTGTCAAATAAGCGCTGCTATTCAGCTAGCGCTTAATTGTTAAGAGCGACAGAGATGGCCATGCGAATAGACTTGAGAGTTAAAGTTGCGTATACGCAATGTTTCATATTAAAGTTGAAAGCAACAAAAGTTGCCAACTCTCGTCTGCAGTGCAGCCCATAAGCATTTGATTTAATCTATTCGATCGTCAAGTTTTGTTTGCTGCCATTGCTTGTGGCTTTGTGGCACGACTTAATGTGAGTTAATTATGGAAAATATTGCTAATCACTGTACTCGAATCGCTTTATTAATCGGATTACGTGCTTGCCATACATACACACCCACACAGAGCAGCTGTGTGTGTGTGTGTGTGGGCGCGTCAGTGCGCTGCTGCGCTTGATTAGCCATCAGCCGACTAATTTGCACATTGATGGCGTCTTTTATTGAAGCATGAAGCAGCAAATTTTCTTAGCAGCGCCTAGCATGTTGATTGGCTTAATTAGAGCTGCGTGTGTTTGGCCATATGTAGAATGGCAATCTGTACAGAAGGTGTCCTCGCCCATAGTGGTTTACGACTAACTAGTCTAATAACAGCCTGGCAATAAGAGATAAGCGCTCTCAGCCTTCTGTGTGTGCGTCTATTGTTGGCTAAGAAACTCAATTGCTACACGCAAATTGTATTGAGCTGAGCTCAGCTCGCCGCGCTCACCGTTATGCGTATTAAGCGAATATGCAGTTTTGAAACTAAACTCATTAAATGCTGCTGCTGCTGCTGCTGCTGCCGGCGGCACAGCGGGATTGTTGCTTGTTGTAGTAGTAGCTTCATTAGAGCGTAAAGCTTGAAAGCCTTCGCTACACGAGGTGTGATTACAGCTGATGCTATAAATTCGTTGCCCGGGGATTTACATGCTGCAGTTAAGCGAATGAAAAACGAAAAACTAAAAACTCTGCTCTGCACAAAAAACAGAAATAGAAGCAGAAGCGATGGAGCGACTGCCGTGCAGGACGAAAGTTGACAGCGAGTTTGGGAGCGGACTGCCAGCAGGTATTTGACTGATTAGCCATTTGGAAATAGCACGTGATGAAGCACGAGGCAGGCAATGAGCTGGGCGTGGTGACTGCTCTGCATTGCCAAGCTGCACGTTTTGTATTGTAACAAATGCTAAAAACATTGTCAGCGCATACTTTTTGTGCATTCATTCACTCACTCACTCATTCATTCATTCATCTCAGGCAACATTGTTGTAGCTACAACAATGATGTTGCTACTGTTGCTGCCATCTAATGAATGTGGCAACAACGACAACCTACAACAAAAAAAAAAAAACAAAACTTTACATTGCACTGTAAAGTTTTTATTTGATGCAAGCGTTGCACGTGGCAAGCTCAGCCAGCCAGCCAGCCATGAGGCAGACACTCAACGTGAGTTGATATTTCTATCAATTAAACTGACAATTCTCAAACGAATTTGAGCGCAGGTATCAAGGTCTCTGACAGCAAATAGAGCCATAGCCAAAGTGTACTGACTGCTCGCTACGGAGCTCAGCGCTCAATTCTCAATGCAAATGCAATGTTTGACCTCAGAGAGCTAAACAGCACACAAAGAATAATCATAAAATATCAAAAAAAAAACGTGCAGCTTATGCAACGAAAAGATACTCTGGCAAATAGAGCAAAACAAATATATACTTAAATTCAAATAGATATATCAAATGTATAGTGTGTTTATCTTATATATGTATTTTGTCATATAGTCGCCCCGCCGGCAGCTTCACACAGAATGTTTAATAAAAAAAAAAGAATTGCATAAAAGGCAAAAGATTCTTCTATGCATTTACTCTTAGCAATTGCAAGCTTTGTTGATTTTTGGCTTGCCAACGTTCATGTGACGTTGACATTTACATACAGATACAGCATCATTCTTCTTCTATTTTTCTTTTTTGTTAATTTAGCATAAGTGACGAGTGTGCGACTTTTGGCAAAATGCGCTTCGGGCAAAAAGTTCGATTTAGATTGATTAGAGCGTGAAAATTGTTGGCATTTTTCGCTTTAGCTTTTGTCACACAGCAATTTGCAGCATTTTTCAAAGTTGACATTATATACATATATACAGACAAACAGACCGACAGCCAATGGCGCTTTATTAATATGCATAACGCTTGCAGTTTATTATTAACATTTAAATGAATATTTTTGCAGCGATAAAAAATGTGCATTTAATAATTTATAATTATGTCGGCGACAGTTGTGATATGTGGCTACAGTATCGCTTATAATTTTGTGTTATTTATCTGCATTATGTTAATATAATTTCACGTGTTAAAGGGGCGTATGATTAATAATTATGCAAACGATGGCTTAAAAGTTAAAGTTTTATAAATGAAATTCGATCAGCAGCGTTAATGAAATGCATTTTTAATGAAAATAAGAAATAAATAAGTGAATGCGGCGCTTGGCGCACACTAGAGTAGCATCAATCATACGCTACGTAAGCTCGCAATCCAAAAGCTGCCGCCAGTCGAAAGCCATTTTAAGCTGCATATTTATGGCTAAGCAGCGGCAGCGGCAGTAGCAGCAACAGCAGCAGCAGTGCAAAAAGCAACGAGCAACAGCAACAACAACAAGAAGAAGAACCAAGCAGCAGGCGAAATAAAAACCAAATGGAACATGCAAAATGTTGCTGCTGCGTGTGCTGGAGAACGATAAGCGTAAAACAGTGAGCGCTCGGCTACGATTGCGAGAGTGCGACTAGTCCCAAGGGTTGCCAGCAACGAGATATGCATGTTAAGTTGCATAAAGCAAAGTTATGACCTGGCTATGTGGATGCAACAGAGCTGCAGCTGCTACTGCTGCTGTAACTGTAACTGCGGTTAAGTCAACAAATTAAAACTTTATATAACACACACACACACACGAACACACATAAGTACACACACATGAGACTGTGATGCAAGCAGCTAAAATAAAGGCCAAATAAAATTGTATTTAATTAAAGTTTTGCACGTGAGAGTCGCCGTGTCAGTCTCTGTCTAACTGTCAGTCTCTCTCTCTCTCTCTCGCTGCAATAATTTTAATTCAATTTGCACCCAGCACGCAAATGTAAATTAAGCGTTCAAGTTGCTTAGCAGACAGTCTTCAACTGGTTGCCTGCTCATGTGGCAAGCCAACTTTGAGTTAGAAGCTCATTTTCATTTTTGTTGGCGCAGATTTCAATTGCACGTGTAGTTAAGGCCAACTCGTAAATAATCCTGCTGCTTGTGGTCTGGCTAACCAGCTGCTGCCCCCCCCACGCACACATATACACACACATACAGACAGACCCAATCACACACACTCACACTTGGTTGCTGGCCAGTGTCTGGAATTTTCAAAAGGGGTTACGTAATATAAATTGCTTGTGAAATTGAATCTTTATGGTTCAGCTGGAATATTTTGGCAGATAGTCTATAAATTATGGCCGCAAAGGGCATACACGCAAAAGTTGTTCATTTTTTTCGGGTTTGTTGTTTGTTGCTTGTCTGCCCTCATCTGCTGCTTGTGCTGCTTTTGTTATTGTAAATGATTATTCCAGCAGCGTTGTCGTTCTGTTCGACTCTAGTCTGATCCTTTGTGCGTTGAAGTGCGGCACGTTTGTTTTCTTTTACTTTTGTTTGCTGTCTGCAGTTTTGTGGCTGCCAAAATAGTTGCCAAATTAGTTTGGAAATGTTTTTGCTTAGACTGTTATTGTCTGGGCGCATGTGGCGTATGCGCAATAAAAGCACAACACAAAAAATGTCTATGACATTGTTAAATTGTTGCCGCCATAACCTTTTGGGACCGACTATGTATGTTTGCCAATTAAATTGTATGGCCATCGACAAGTGTCAACGACAAATTTGTGTAGCGTCTAAGCATTTGGAGTTGAGCAAACTTTGCTACAAAATGCTAATGAAATGTTTGTTGCTGCATGCCACACATGTGTGTGTGTGTGAGTGTGTGCCACTTGCAGCTTGTTGACAGCGTTTTTGCGCGATAAGCACAACTTGATTGATGGGGCACTGCAAGAAAGAACGAACTGCGGGACAGTTTAATTGCAAGCAGCTCATTAGGTGCACGTGGCGCGCAATGTTGCAAGTTGCACAAGTTGCAACTGCCATATGTTTTTGTTTTTGGCCAAGACGGGCAGTAAATTGTTAACACACAAATACACAAGTTGGCCGGGCAAACTGAGTGCCTGTTACTTTCACTTTTGCAATATTCATGCGGCTTTCAGTTGGCTAACAACTCTAACTGTAACAAACGAGCCTGGACGCCCGACGCCCGTCGCTCGTTTACAGTTGTAAGTGTAATAAGTAAAGTGAAGCCAGCAGCAATAGCCACAACAGCAACAACAACAACAACATTAACCTGTCCCCCATTGCTCTTTTCTTCAACCGAACTTGCGGCCATTTTCGATGAAAACTTTACGTAACGTTGCAAAATTGTTTGCGGCCATAAAACTGTATGCCCCAGCCCCAGTCTGTATGTAAGTACTGCAGGCAAATGCCCTCGCTCGGCTGTTGCTAATGCTTGGAAATTGTAAACTTGTAGTCAGTTTGGCATTAGAGCAGACAGCTCCCCAAGGACTGTTTGGGCTCGCCTGAGCCGCTTGCAGCTCTTTCAGTTTATCTTTTGGCTATCAAGTTATTAAGTTTATGTAATTGTTGCTGCAACGGCAAAGGCAAAGCCTGCCAGCTCGAGATGCCTCAAACGTTTGCGCATTTGATTTCAAATGCTTTGTGGCAGCTCTGCCTGTCTGTCGGTCTGTCTGGCTTCGACTTCAAGTTCAAAGTTGTTGTGAGTAAGCTCGTTTTTAATCAGACTCAGCTGTGCAGAGCACTGCAAAATAAACTGTCAAAGTGTTGACTCTTTGGCATTTTTTTCACTCTTGTGCGATCTTAGACAAGTCTAATTCTTCACATGGCTTGTTGCTCACATGACTGCAGCTTTGTCAGTTGTCAGGACGCCGCACTCTGATTAATGATGACAAAAGTTCCTCATTCAGCAAGGCGCATGCTTAATCAACAGTTGTGTCAACAGCTCCGACTTAACCTTAAGCTTCACTAACCAGTCAACCAGCCAGCCAGCCAGCCAACCAACCAACCAGTCAGCGTGCTGTTCATTAAGCGTCGCTACGCACTGCCTCGAGCGTATAATGTGGGCGCGTCTTTTGGTTACTTTGATGTGCGCCGCACGTAATCGAGCCAGGGCGGGCGCACGCGTCACGCATAAACATAAAAAAGCGCACAAACGAAATACGAAATTCCAGCATAAATGCGAAATTAGCAGACCATGAACTCTTTTTGCCAAGCCAAACACACAAATTGCAAATTGTGTGTGGCAGCAAGTACAGTCGCCGAGCTTCTAAATAAATAAGCCATGGCTAATTTTAAAGTCGCAAGCTCAATGCGCGAGTCGAACTGCGAACTGCTGCAGTTTAATTGTGAATTTCACATGACGAAGGTTGTGTCAAAAATATATTTCGCTGATGGAAATTGCAATCAATATGTAGCAAGAAATGAGTTTTATATTTCGCTGATATGCAATATAATTTCATTTTATGGCATTTTATGGCGCATAAGTCAAAAAGATGGCTATAAAAAGCCGAGCGCAACGTTACGACTTGTCCTGGCAACTGTTTTGCCTTGTTATATTACGCATACGCCGTGTTGAGCACGCAATAAAAATACCAATTGCAGTTTGTATGCCAGCCAGCAAAGACAGGTTTTATATAGGGTTGTAGGTAGGTGTGGGTGTGAGGTCTGGTCATGGCTATTGTTTCGTAATATAGCAGCATGCAAAATTTATTGTTGATTTTATTTTCAACGTCGTCCTTTTTACACTCACACACAGACACACATTTTTCCGCTAGCCCTTTTATTGTTGCCTTTTTATGGACATAAATTTACAAGCAGCTGCCCAGGTGCGTTGCCAGCCTTGACCGCCAGCGCTAAATCAGTGGACAGCATAAATTGGAACAGCTGCAAGTTGAAAAGTTAAATTGTAGTACACACACACAGACACAGAAGCACAGTCAGCTAATTCCGCCCGCATTGGCTCGAAGGTAAAGACCTCAAGATGTTTGTCTTGTGCTCAGTCGGCCTTTGCGTGCTATCGAGCCATTAGGACCATGTCGATGACTGCTCAAAGCGCAAAGCACGTGGCACTGGGCACAAGGTAACTTGAAAACGAGCGTGAAAGTATTTTGCAGCCGTAACACTGCCCAATTAATAACGCACGCCCGCTGAATGCCGCAAGCCGCTCCAAAAAAATGCCAAAAAAAATACAAAAACACGTTTTTGCCTCACAGCCTATTGATTTTCGCATACTTGTTGAGAGCAGCCATTTTTTCGTTGCTGGGTTGCCCAACAATTAAGCCATTTAAGGGGCGCGTGCGGCATGTGGCACTGTTACACTTGGCTGGCTCTCAAGTACATGCCCCACCACCCAGCGTTATAATTTATTGCGCCTCATTGCGCTGCTCGTGTAATTGTTATATGTAATTGTCTGATTAGACGCGCAGACAAATCGCTTTCGGGTGTCAGATATGGCCGTTCTTGCAACAAGCTGTTGTTGTTGCTGTTGCTCAACTCTTTATGAGACGCCATAATGCGCGGCAGCTAATGCAATTAGCCAGATAAAGCGCATCAAACGCCTCGACGGCAATTCATCTGCTTTCGACATGTTTTAATTAAGACAACGCATGCAACGCAGCTGCAAATACTCAGCCAAGTATTAAATTGAAATAACTGTTCGTGGCTTTAACTAAATGGTCTAACTAACATTCATTTTTCTTTTATTGCTCATTGCACAGGCTTATCCTTATTCATTTCCAACTTTTAAAGGCTTCAACTCAACGAAATAATAACGACAGAACCTTTGATTGTTGATGTACACACATCCTATGGTTGTTGATGCAAATTGCAACATTTTTTTGTTTATGTGCCACACAATTTGTTTGTACACCAGCAACCAAAGGTTATTTGTTTTGTACATAACCAACAAAATTTTGTTTGTTCTGCATCAGCAACCAAAAGTTGTTGCTAGTACATCAACAACCAAAGGTTGTTAGCTTTGTACATCAACAACCAAAGTTTAAGATGCACGCTAACAACAAATTGTTGGTTTGAATGTTGATGTACAACATATAAATAATCGCAATAAAGCGAATTAAGATCAGAACTAAGTTCAAGTTGAATGTAAACGTTCAATTTGAATTGGGTACAACTATTGGCTGGATGACAGGTATGCAGGATAGTATGTATCTATTTCATTGGCAGGGAGCGGCCAACGCCACTCTCAACTGGAGAATAACTAGTTACATCAATAACAAAAGATTGGAACATCAATACCAAACGCTTGCGATGCAAGGCTGAAACTCAACAAAATAGAGTCCGACTTCAAAGTTAGACTCGTGAGATGCATCTGAACAAAACTGCATTAAAATTTTAAATATTAAACAATTATTTGGGAAGTTATGAACAAAATAGTAAACTAACAAGCCAAATTTCTGTGAAATATCGCACTTTGTAAGCCGTAATTACGCGAATTTGCATTCGATGCGCAGTTTCATGCTTGTTAGGACTCGTGAGATGGCATAAGAATTAAAACTTTGCATTTCAAACTTGGAAAGTCTACGATTTTGAATATTTTGGCAAAAACGTGATGTAACCCCTGTAAATTTTTGTCAAAAATGATGCCGTTCATTTCCTATCACTTTCTAACTTTGAGAGGCCATATCTCAGCCAAAGAAAAGCACACAGAAGTGTTTTTAGGCTTTATTTACTCATCAGATACTAAATAAACATATGCTGTTGTATTCGATCAATAAAAAATGTTTTTTGAAATAGTTATGGCAAGAAAACCAATGCCAAAGAGCTACTTTTTGTTTAATTTCAAACTTTGCAGAGCTATAACTCGGCTAAACAAAATCCGATCCAAATGCTTTGTACGCCAAATATGTTGGCATAGAAAGCACAATTAAAATGAGTATAAGCTTGTTTGATATAAAAATTATTTGGTGAAGTTATGATCAAAATAGTAAGCAAAGAAGACAAATTTTCGTGAAATATCGCACTTCGATAAGCGGTAATGCAGCGAAATTGCATCCGATTGCGGAGTTTCATGCATTGTTGGACTCGTGAGATGCATAAGAATAAAACTGCATTCAAATTTGGAAGTTTTAAGATTTTCGATATTTTGCCAAAAAACGTGATGTAACCCCTGTAAATTTTTGCCAAAAATCAGTATATATTTTTGAGAGGCTATATCTCAGCCACGACAGGCAGATTAAATAAAGTAACTAAACTGGGCGAGCAAATAGAGTTACATCAGTAACAAAAGGTTGTTACATCAATATCAAAAGCAGCAAATCAAAACGTAACGATATCATTATTATTTTTGAAAACTCACTGTTGAATACATAAAGTAGTGATCAGAATGCTCCCAACTTTAACATTACTTTAATAGACCATTTATTGCATAAGTGTTTAGCCAAACTCATGAGACAATTGCCAAAAATCTCTCACACTGAGCACCACATAGGGCCAACTTGTTGATTGCCGACCCTTGGCAGTTGTCTGTCGACTCAACTAAAATGCTTGTTCATTGGGTTTATACTGTTTGCTGTCACAATTATTTTAAATGACTTGGCATCATGAGCGCAGCCATTGTATAATTTAGGGGGTCTGAAATTGAAATAAAATAAGTCGATCATGCTAAGCAGGCGGCAGTTTATAAAAACTTGCAAATAAATTTATACGTGTGTATTATTTCTGTTTTTACAATTTATTACTGAATAGTATTTATTATAATTAATTGCATTATCTAGGGGTGCCAGCATTGCTCTTGCCCTGTCCTAGCTACGTCCATGCTTGGCATGCAAATTAAAAATGCAATAATTGCATAACGCGAGTGCTGTTGCCAAATGTAAAAAAAACAATAAAAGCAAAGGCGACCCGCTGACTGGCAAAACGACGCTGGGCACATGTCCAAAAACTGTTGAAGGTACTGCATAATTTAGGCGTCATACAGCTTTGGGCTTTGTGCCCAAAACAGGAAAAAAAGGGCGTGAAAAGTAACGCATCAACGAGTTGCGCATTAAATCCTTAACAAGAGTAAAAGTTGTGCCAGGACACAAGCAAAAAGTGTGTGGGGATTGTGTGGGTTGTGACAACAGGGACAATAACAAAAGCCCAAGCTGCTTAAATTGGGTGCTAAGCGCTGACGTTGAGCTGATAATGAATCCCACTCATACACACACACACACACACACACAGTCATATATGTATATACTATAGCTCAAACACGTACACAACGCTCAAATGCAGGCCTCAGGCTCGGACATGATTTTTAGTCTGCCAGCGGCACAAAACGCAGCCGAGCGCACTTCCCACGCAGCAGACACGCCTATGCCAACACCAAAAAAACGCCCACAACTTCCGTTAGTTTGTTTAGCATGCGAACAACAGTGGGCAGGTGAAGCAACCACAAAGACCACCAACACACACACACACAGAGAAAAAACAATTGTTGAGGTCCTTAGCTAAGCGCCCACTGACCGCAGTCAGTACAACGCTGCGCGCTTTTGTTGCTAAAAACTTTATTATTGTTTTTGTTTTTTATGATTTATTTAGCATGCCAGCAAGCGCACAATTTCAATGATTGATGATGACCCCAACCTGGCACAAGTCAGATCTTTATATTCGTATGACCCGCAGCAAGTGTAATTAGCGTAATTATTTGCCCATTTGCTCGACGCGCATAAGTATGCTATGAATTATTATACAAGTGCTGCCGCATACGAGAACGCGCCTCCGTTTTGTTTTTTTTTTGTTTTGCAATAAAATGTGGCATGTTGCTTGCCGCCGGCGCTGCGTGCTCAATTTTCATGTTACATCAAAGTGCTTTGTGTAACGCTGTTAAAGCTTTGACGCCTGATACTCTCCCACTCCCTCGGGAGCTGTCAATGTCGGCGTTGTTGATCACAGAAATTGAATTGTGTATGCAATTGAATTTTAGCAGCCAGTCGACAAAAAAATTGCCCCAACAGTAAATGGCAGTTCGCTGGCAGTTGTGTAACGTCGCTCGCTGCAACGTTATGACACCGCCACTTGAAGGTCAGACAGCCAACAGCCAACAGCTGCAGCTGACGCAACTAAACGCTGCGATAAAAACTGTTCTGGCTGCTAAGCAGTGCAAGCGACAGCTTGAGGTGTCTTGAGCAATCGTTTTGTTGCTGTTGCTGTTGCCGTTGTCAGGCTCTTAAATGCCATGATGCAGCGGTTGCAGTTTGCCAGCGTAATGCTGCAGATTGCGATTGAAATTTGCTGGCAGCAAAGCAAATAATTGCATGCTTAGCTTGATTTAAGGTATTTAAACTTATTTGTAGTTGCTGGTCAAACCACAAAGTTGCCAAATATTAATTGCTAATACACAAGCAAGCTAAGCAATTATTAATGTGCAGCAGTTATCAAGTTGCTTAAAATATGCCTTCAAATTGTTAAATAGTTTGCCACAAATTGTTTCGATTGTCCTAAGCTAAATATTTACACAAGCACAAAAACAACAAAGATTTCCAGTCAGCTAAAAGCATTTATGTTGCGGTTAAGAATATGCAGCTATCGATTTGTCTGCTTGCCACAGCCACGCCAGCAGCAACAGCAATTCTATAGACAAGTGGCAGCTGTGGTCAAGGTGCCAAATGCAAATGCAATGCCACACACACACACAAACAGACACATAATGCACATAAATTGCAAGCTTGCGGCGTATCTAATGTTGCAATGCGTTGGTAATATGAAGGATTTTGCGCTTAAAGCGCTGCAATTTGCTAGTTTAGCTCTGCAGCTTAAAACATTTCGTTCTGCTTTCTTTCTTCAGCTGCTTTTAATTAAAAAGCGCAATAAACGCAAGCTCAAAGCGCAAAAGGGTTAAAAGGGCACAGTTCACTGCTTTTCGCACTCGAATGTTCAGCAATGTTCGATTAATTAGACATTTTAGCCCTTTGACTGGCTGCCTGGCTGGCTGGCTGGCCAACTAACTGCTGGCTTAAATTTCAGGCACATTTTTTGGACTGTGGCCTTAAAAATAATTTTAATTAAAACTGCATGCTGTTGATTACAGTGAATGAGTGTGTAAACATATGCATGTGTGTGTGTATATATTTGTGTCTGTGTGCAGCGTTTTTATGGCATAGCATGGGCAATTAACAGACAAATACGTGCGACAATAAATACATAATTGCAATAGCGCACAGTGGTTGATAGCAGCAGCTCTATGGTTCAGATACAACACTATAACAATACTATATATACATATATGCAGCGTTGCTTAGTTACAGCGCTAAGTTTATATACTCCAGTTAGTTGTTTTGTCTATGACAAAATGTAATGCAGCACAATCGAATCAACGCCATTACAATTTGATTATCATACAAAAAATGCCCACATTTATTTACTTTATGTAGTATTGCTGCCGCTAAAATACATTCATTTTTAAAACGGAAAAAATGTATTGAATTTCATTTATTCAACTCAAAGCGTGAAAATTGTCATGGAAATTTACTTTTTGCTTGCAGCTTTATATTAACAATTTGTTTATACATTTACTTATATAATTTAAAGCCCACTAAAGAACTAAAGAATTTCCAATTGAAATTGTGCAATGATAACGTTGAGTACTTGGAAATAAAGTATATTTTTTAAATAAAATTAAAATCAACAATTATGCATACATTATACACTCAAAGTTTGACTTTGACTGCGCTGCTAAGCTCTCGCTTTGAAGCTGCTAGTTGTTAACAAAATGAACCACTGTAAACCACCACGCTGCCGCATAAGTGTGTGTGTGTGTGTGTGTGGCAAGCAAGCAGTGCAACAGCTGCGATTTTTATGCTCAACTGTGGCCACTGAATTATTGGCGGTTCATCTTCGTTGCTGGCAACTGGCAGCTGGCGACCATAATCCTATACGGATATACTCATAAAGCAGCTCACATTGCTGCATTGCAACGATTTCCGGCTGATCTGGCATCTGACAAAAAGTACGCGTTTCGCTACTGTAGCGATTTGTATGCAACATCATGTGTCCTATATCGACAACGCAGTATATCGTGTTGTTTTCCTTTTTTTTCTTTTTGCGGCCGTTCCTTGTTTTTGCGCCATGTTGTTGGCTATCAATTGAAGCGTAACGTGTAGCGGGCGCCTCTTGCGTGGGACTTCTGCGCACATGCAGATACAGATACAGATACAGATACACGCACCCGCACGCTGATTGCATCAACTGTCGAATAATGTAATTAGTTTTTACGCTGTGGTCAGCGTACAAAGCTGCGGCCTGTGGCCGCCTCGCGGGCCATGTGGTTAGTACTAAAAGCCTGACGCGCCTACTATTAAAGCTATTAAATTCAAAAATTGCTGTTGTGCATTAGAGGCGATGTTGGGGGGCTTATACTTACTTATAAAGTTGTGTGGCACTTGATTTGTGGCAAGTATGCTTAATATTTAAGCAGCTCTTAGAGCAGTGCTGGCCGCACTTTCGGGCAATTTAACGCCGTTGGCCAGAAATTATCGCCGCATGGCGCTGTTCGCACTGCTGTCAAATAATTAATTAGAAAATAATTGCACGTAATAATTCATTCGACCCAGCGGGACGCACTCCCAGCCAGAGATAAAAGCGAGCAAACAGCAAACTGCGCCAATAATCAACGCGGCGGTCTCTGCCTTTGATTTTAGCTACTCTCTTGTTTTTTTTCGCATGTCTGTGTGTGTGTGTTTGTCTGTTGGCCAATTTCAAGTGCTCATTTTGTATGCATTTGATTGGGTGTGTTTTGGGCTGAACTCCCACTGGTTTAGTTCCATGTGCCATGTCACATGCAGCACTCGAATTAATCATTGCTATGCAGCATAATTTATTATGTCACAGCGCTGGCCGCACTGGCCACAGACGTTCCGTCAAACTGAGCTGACCACCAACTAGCAAGCACCACCCAGCCCCACCCACAAACTCACTCACAAACTACTGTGCGCATAGGCGTTTACTTCCTGTGGCCAACTAGTTAGTCATGGCCCATTTAAAAACAGCGACGACTGTCACTCAACGTCATGTTGCATGTGTGGCATGTGCGTGGGTGCTCTGCCTTCAATCAAATGTTAAACTTTGTACAATTTGTACGTGTGTGTGTGTGGGGCACGCTTTGATTTAATCAGCTTAATTGCGTTTGCATGCCAGAGCAAGAGGTGTTAAATGTTTGGTAATGAGCACACATCAAACTTAATGGCACGCCCACTTTTTCTTTTAAGCTTCCTGTTGCACCCATCGCTGCTCACATGACAAAGCTATAAAATTCAATATCCACTTGTAGAAGAGAAACACCAAAGGCAAAATTGTTTTTCATATTTTTAAAATTTATTTTTATTGCATTTTTCTGATTTTTTTTTTGCTTGTCACTTTGTTTTTCATTTTATGTATATATATATGTATATGTATGAATCTCAAATTGTTGTTGTTTTTTGTTCTTTGCTATTTTTATTTGCCATACGCATATATTATTACATTTTGCTGCATTTTACTCTTTAAAGTGTTTTTCATTATTATTATTTTATATTTTGTTTGTTTTGTTTACAATTTGTCACAACCTTACAAATTGAAAATTGATATAAACCAATAAATAGTGTTTCAAAAAATGTTTTTCAACTTGAGCGTGTGTGTGTGTTAAAAATTAAAAGTGTGTCGAGAAAGTTAAAGTTTGACTTTTTCTTTTTGAGCATAAATTACTTTTGTCTTCTGCTTTAGATTAGGGGGGAGCTGCTGCTGCTGCTGTGATTGTGTGAGTGTTGCGTATACTCCGCTAATATAATACTATAATAATCATCTCAGATTTGCTATTATCAATTTTGTTTGTAAGGTAGCGCCAGAGTGGGGGGCAACTCTCCTTTTGCAATGTTTCGTCTCATATACACACAATATTAAATTTGTTTTTTAAAAATATCTGTTTACCCATTATCAGCTAAAAGTTTGAAAAAATCCATTTCGCTTTTAATTTTCATTTGCTTCAAGGGTATACGGGAGGGTTAAATCTGTTACTGACTGTTCATATATATATATATACTTTACGTTCATTTATTTCAATGTTGCATTTAGCATTTGTTTCTGCTTTGACCATTCGATAAAAACAAATGGTTCAACTTACAATTTGGCACATCATTTTAGATTAGTTTCTCATTTATCCATATAATATATATATTTATAATTTATATAACGCTTATGCGTATGCTCTAGTTCAAATTAAACAAAAAGCGGCGCTGGCTTAAGTTTAAACTACACAGAATACAAATTACAGTTTACTATGTATTTATGCTTGCGTCATTCTCATCCTTGCTTGCTGCACTAAAGGTGTGTGTGTGTGTGTGTGTGTAGAGGGTAGGGGTAGGGTATGTAACTTAAATTAAAGTTATTAACTTGTGTATTTATTTATAGCTGCGGTGTTTGATTGAATTGCATTTGCAGTTTGCATACAACTTTTTCATTCATTTTCATTTTTATTATAATTTTTCTTTTTATTTTAATATGTTTGCTTAAAGACAAAAAATTGTGTTTTGTTTTATTAAAAAATGTTCGCGGTGGAAGTTGAGTTTATAAATCATTTTCTTCATAAAATTATTTATATAAATATATGTATGTTTAAGTTGTTTTACTTTTGTTTTATAGCTAGTTTGTTTTTTATTTCAAACCCAAAGATATCTCTTTAATTATATTTTATGTTGTGTGTGCGGACTATTATTATTCTTTAAATTTAAATACGTGTCTATGTTTATTAATTTGAAAGCTACATTTAATTTGGCAAATGTTGGGTTTGATTTTAATTCATTATCAATATATATATATATATATATATGTTTATTTGTTACTGTTGTTGTGTACTGTCATTCTCAGCATATTTAACTAAAACTAACTAAATAAATCAATTTTTAAATATAAACTTTGGCTTTAAAAATGTCAACGTAAATAGGCTTAAAACAAATTATTTGTATACGTTTTTTGTTGTTGTAAACTTTTCTTTCAAATTGAATATGATATAAATTGCTTTTTGGTGTCTGCGTGTGTGTGTGTGTGTGTGAATAAAAATATATATGTACAGGCTAAGAATTTGGGAAATTTTGAAAAGTATATGCGCTAGCAGCTCTAGCTGAGCTTTATTCAAATTGAAAGACTTGGTAAATGAAATAATTAAGAGCATGAAAATTCAAAACAATTGCACGTTGTCGCACACACACGCAAGCACGGACAACAACACACAAAATGTAGCATCGAATAGTTTAGCATAGATTATAATTGATTTGGTTTTCATTTTGATAAACAACTAGTATAAATTTAATGACAGTAGCTGCCTAAGAATCAATACGAGAGAACGACATTCATCATATAATTCTTTATTATTTGCCATTCATTTGAGCATAATTCATTTCTCTCCGTTTGCCAAAAACGTATTTTGTGTGCGTTATATAATAATTGAAATTGTGTAGAAAATAAATTCTTAGCTTGCTTAGGAAAGTTATGCGGTCTCTATGCCGAAGAAAATTAACAAACACGGAAACAATGTCAAGTTAGCTTGAGTAATTCAAATTTTTTTTTTTAGATTTTTTTAAGTTTTGGTTTTTTTTTTTTTACACAACACACAAAGAAAGTGCTACGTATTTAGAGCTAAAATGTTTTTTTTTTTTTGGTTTTTACTTTAAAGCTTAATGCTTACTACACGTTCGCTTTTGTTTTTGTTTGTCACTGGAAGCTGTAAGTTTAAAAACTATGCTGTAATTTTATGTATATCTTATGTTTTGTTAATTAATTACTCTCATTAATTATTTGTTTTGCTGGCTACTTTCGCATTAAAGTAATATAATTATTGTATATGCCAAGGATATGTCTACGTGTTCGATCTTTCGCTACAAAATTGAGCAATTTCATGAGTTTGACTTTGCATTTTAGCTGCCAAAAATTCAAATATTAGGAACAATATAATAATCGTAAAGCAAAGCACATAAAAGTAAAGTAAAAATAAATTCGTTGACATAAAGTTGAGTATTCTTTGGAAATCAAAATAAAATGAAAGTATTGTTCATCCAGTTATTTTGTTGTTTAAAACACAATATAAAGTTTTGTTATTGCTGCTGCTGCTAAAATCTACATGAAACACAAAATTAATAATGAAATCATTAAATTTAAGCTTAGGGCTAAACAAAGTTTGATTATTATAATTTCTTTGCTGGGGGGGACATTAAAAATTGCTCATTTTATGTTTGTTTGCTTTTGATATACAAATACAATATCTATATAGGTATAATAACTATATATACTGCCGTTTTCTTTATGTGTATATATATATATATAAATTCTGATTTGCCGCACAATATATTTCAGCTTTTTGTAAAAATCTACGCAAGAAGCACATTTTGCATTAACTAATTGCCATTTAGTTTTGTTTTTTGTGTTTGGACGACATTGATTTGCTTTTTGTTTAAAGTTTGCAACAATTATGCGGCTGTATTTAGCTTTGATTTTCAACTCTCTGTAAGTGTCTATGTGTGTGTGTGTGTGTGTATCATCCTTTGAGCGTCTGTGGTAGTGTGTGTGTGTGTGTGCATGTTGAGTATCTGCGTATCCTTTTGACTTGATTTAACTGCTACTTACTGCATACTGTAGAGGATTAGTAATTTACGTCTAATATATGTTGCTTTTTGTTTTTCTTGCTGTTCATCATCTTCTTCTTCTTCTTCTTCTGTTCATACATTGAGCATTATCGAGAGTAGTTCAAGTGCATTATTTGGCTGACTTGGATGTGTTGTAATTTTTAATATGGCGTAAAACGATTGAAGCCACCGCGATACATAGTTGCCTGTATATTGAGTAAAGAATAAAAATAAAAACAAATAATAAATGCATAATTAAAAACAATTGGGGCAAGCAAGTGAAACTTACGCCATAGCCTGGCATGGGACCAATGCCATGTCCTAGATAAGGATCCGCATATTCGCGCGCATAACTAGAAATATTATTGAATAAATGATTTAAGTATTAAGTTTAATTAAAAAGTCTTGAATGTTTGATGTCTCCATTGTGTTAGTTTTGATTTGTTAGATTTTGATTGTTGCTCGCACTTCCGTCTGCGCTAATCGAAATTGTTTAATGTTGATAGAGTCTTGCAAAATATATCAAAGGTTAGTTGTAAGTCATCAGTTTTCTTTGTTAGCATTTTGCTATTCTTGAAAAGAAGGTAAACAAATTAATTAGACAAATGATAAGCAAAGTAAATAAATCATAGCTGCTAAAATAAACTTAAGAGACTTAACTTAATGCAGAGACTTAAGAGACCTAAACAAGTGTTAGCGACTGAATGAATTTGGAGACATCTGTAGCTGTAGCTTTGTAGAACTTACCCCGCTACGGTATAGCCAGCTAATGTTGGCTGCGCAGCTGCAGCTGCGGCGGCGCCATAGGCGGCACGAGCTGCGACTGCTGTGTAGGTGGTCGCTGCTGTGGCGTACGCCTGCTGCTGGGCCTGAGACAGTGGTGTCTTTAGCAGCGGAGCAGTGGCCTGTAATAATGTGAAGCAGAGTTGGTGTTAGAGCTAAGAGAGAACGGGAGTGAGAGGACGGCGCTTGGTTTGGGGGGTAGGCGTCGAGTTAAGACTTAGGCAAACACGTCAACGACAAGTGAATAGAATTAAGAATGCGCCAAGTGGCAAGCACAAGCCTAAACCGAAAATCAAAGCATGTGCAGTCATAATTAGAAATCAAAATCAAAATGTGTGATAAAGACCTTGACCAGCAATTGCTACCAAAACCCAAGATGCCAGCTTAGTGCCATAGAATAGTAAATGCTACAAATAAAGCGCTTAAGTGTGCAATAAACATAACTTAGACATATAAATACTTAGCATAATTAATGTTATTAACTTAAACTATTTGTAGTTGTAGTGTTGGGGGGGGTTGCACAATTCAAAATGAAGCACATACAGCACGCAAAACTCAAAAGGACAAACAACAAACACAGACTACCAGGTTGCTAGTGGGTTCAGTTTGTTTGGCATTATCACAACTATTTTTGCTAGGCTAAGGGTAATGAATATGTTTACCAAAACATTCTGTGGTACCGGAATGCGGTTGATCGTATGTGGGGTACTGTTTAGCGTAGTCACAGTGCGGCGCTGTAAGTTTGATTTACGTTTTGTTTATATATTTTTTTTTTGATACAGTTGTTGTTGCGTTTGTTGTAACAGTCGTGAAAGTATAACCAAAGAAGAATACATACTTAGTAGTTACGTATAATGGTTGAATATATATATATATATTTTATATAGCTACAATTGTTTCGTTAATTAGTTAAATAAATGCGCAAAAGCAATAAAAACAATTTACATTTTTGTTGCCTACTTCTGAGCGCAGCAAAAACACTATTCAATTAGTTAGAGCGACATGCAGCCTTTTCTCATGGGCTGTTTGTCAAAAGCTTGTTCCAAAAAAAAAAAAATGTATAGTTAAAACATTAACAAAAAGGATGCAAAGTAAGTTTGTTTCAAAATTTTGTTGCAAGTGCTCAAATCATCACAAGCTATTGATTGAGTGTTGATGATGCTAAGCACTCCAACTTGTGTGTGTGTGTGTGTGTGTGTGTGTGTATATAGAAATATATGTAGACGCATATTATATATACGCTTTTTATATGAAAAACAACAAAAATTTTACAGACGCAGACCAGTTACCAAATAAAAAATTATGTATTAAACAAAAAACTCTTGAATAGTAGTGAGTAAAGTATAGAAAAAATATATAGCAACTTGTATATGTGTGTGTTTATATATATATAGAGAGAGAGAGAGAAATAAAATAATGTAGAACGCGTCGTTAGTTTTGAAAAAATGCGCAAACAACAAATATTTAAAAATATATAAAATTTATAGCTTGAAATACCAAATTGCTCTTTGTTTTTTGTTTTTGTTTTTCGAAAAATATGTTGTTGTCTTTTTGTACAAGCTACCAGTTAAAATGTTCAAGTCTTTTGTAAAAATTTGAGATTGAAAAAGTTTCATTACATTTAATATGGCGGCTGGCTGTGCGGCTGGAACTTCAGTGACCGGTTTGGCTGCCTGTAAAATTTATATTTATATATATATATATATAGATGATATATGTATATAGTTAACATAATGGTACGGCTAGCTTGTAGCAGCGGAGACTTGACATAAACATAGCTTAAGCTTAAGCTAAGGCTAGACTAGTTGTTGGCTCTAAGTTTGTGTTGTGTCTTAGACTTACCTGGAAGCGTAGATTGGGATCAGCTAGGTAGGGATCATAGTAAACGCTATAGCGTTGTTGTTGTTGTTGATGTGGGAGAATGTAAAGAAAGCAATAGATTAATTCATGTTCAGTTAAATTGATAATTAATGCAGCCAATGGCAGTTGCAAGTTCAAAGTTCAAGCAGCTGCCATTGGCTTGGCACTTGAAAGCAAAATTCAAAAATTTGTATTTCTTTTATGTTCATTTTCATATAATTTTTCTTTTAACGCACTTGTGTCGAGAGAGAGTGTGTGTGTGTGTGTGTGGGCTGTGTGTGTGCGTGTGTGTGTGTGGGTTCTTTTCTTTTAAGGGAGGCGCTATGCAAAGCTGGGCAAAGTTTTTCGCTTAACCAATAAGCAAACTGTGCGTATGCGTAATTTATGGCAAAAACTTTACCCGCGCTATAGTCCGTAATTTCTTGCGCGTTCGTAGCCTGCTTAAGTTCAAAAAAAAAACTAAAGACGTAACTCAAAATAGTGAAGTGCCTAGCACAAAGCGCAGTTAGCCTAACCTAAGAGCCTAAATCTGAACTGAGCTGCGCTTTGTGTGCCCCAAAGTTAGAACTGAACCCTGCGCTGAGTTGACGAGTTGAAATGCACATGGAAATTATACGAGAAATTAAAAACATGTAGAGGCAGTAGTAATACGCATTCAATTAAAAGAGTTTCTTGCCCGTTTGCTAAACTGATGACAAACACTCATGCACCTAAGCTATGATACATAAGTAAATATTCTTACACTTATTGCTGCATTCGTTATATGCTATAGATTTGTTGTAAGTTGTAAGAACAGCAGCCACAAGTAAAAACCATAAGTTATAAACATTGGTGTGTGAGTGTGTGTGTGTATTAAATATAAATATGTATATATAGAGGAAACATGCGCGACCAGCAGCAGCGGCAGCAGTAGCAAATTGAGCATACGCCTAGTATTACACAAAATAGTTTACAGTACGTTAAGAGTTGTTCCCATTAAACAAATCAAATATAAATATAAAGAACTGCGCTCAGTCTGGATATATATGGTATATAAAGTTGAGTATTGAGTATAGCGTGCGTTAAATTGTTTGCTGCGCTGATTGTTGTTTGTTGTTTTGTACAAAACAAGTCTAAACTTGTCTTAATTAGTTGTTACTTAAGGCAAATGTGGCGGCTATGCATATAAGTTACTTTTTTTTCAAAAACGTTACACACACAAGAGGTAGCTAAGTATATATGTATGCATTTTATATAGATATAGGTAAAGAAATAAATCACCGCATAGACAAAAAATATATTAGAAGTGTGTGTGTGTGTGTGTGTGTGTGTAAGAAAGAGCAATAGAGACAAACAAAGTTAAGCTATAAACAAAGTTGGCGCTCATTTCTTTTTGTTTGGGGGAAGTTTTAGTATTTAATGTTTGATGTGTGTGTGTTCAACAGCAGCAGGCACAACATGGCGTATGCTTTATAATTTGTTACATGCAAGACAAGAAAATTGGCTCTTTTTTGTTGCTGCTTGCTGCTGCTGTTGTTGTTGTTTGTCTGTTGTTTTAAGCGTTTAAGAGCGAGCGATCGATCGAGCGAGCGAGCGTAGACACCACATGAACAAAAAGTTAAGTGCGCTAAAAACTACATTCAAATTATACAATTAATTGAAAACTATACAAATCACAAACTAGCAACTACTTAGTAGTTTATTATGTTTTTCATTTGGTATTTTTTCTTTGTATTTTGCGACGCCGGCGACTTGTTGGTGAAGTTGTTTTTTTGTTAGGAGAGTAGGAGTCTCTACTTACGGCGCAAATCCATGCAAAGCGGCAGCGTTGTTGGCCGCATTGACCGACGCTGACATGGAAGCAGCAGCCGCAGCAGCAGCGGCCGGCGTCTGTGAAGCGGTGACGGCGGAGAGGCGTGCCGCATACGCGGCGGCGGCGGCAGCAGCAGCGGCGCTGTTCGCATTGCCTGCGACGCCCGAGTTCTGTGCAGCGGCGGCGGCGGCCAGAGATTGCTGCAGGGCCGAGTGTTGTTGGGCGACGGCAGCAGCGGCGGCGGCGGCGTTGCCAGCGGCAGTGGGCACCGCGACAGTTTGTAGTGTGGGCTGCAGCTGCGCCAGCTGAGGCGCCAGCGCATGTGCATGGGCGTGAGGATGTGTGTGCTGAGCGGCAGCAGCGGCTGCGGCGGCGGCGACTGCGGCATGTTGTTGCTGTTGATGCTGCTGTTGTTGTTGTTGTTGTTGCTGCTGCTGTTGTTGCTGCTGCTGCTGCTGTTGATGTTGTTGTTGTTGCTGCTGTTGTTGTTGCTGTTGATGTTGCTGCTGCTGCTGCTGTTGGGCGGCTACTGCGGCCACGGCAGCGGCGGCCACTTGACGTTGCTGTTGCTGCTGGGCGGCGACAGCGGCGGCTGCCAGCGCCGGATGATGATGCGGATGATGTGGATGATGAAAGGGTGAGGCGCCGACCACGCCCACATGTCCACGCTGTATGGCAACTCCACGCATGGCAGCGGCTACGGCAGCTGTTCGTCCAAACGAGTTTTTTTTTTTATATTTTTGTTGTTTTTGATTTGATTATATTTGGTATTTGATAAATTTTTGCAAACGATTTGTACACAACATTATTACCAGTGTCAGTGTGTGTGTGTGAGTGTGTGTGTGGCGTTTATACACACGCATTATATTTGAGTTTATGTGTTTGTTTGTTTGTGTACGTGTGCAAAAAGTAGAATAAAGGAAAAAGAAAAGAACATAAAACGCATGCGGTTAGTTTCTCTCCGGTTTTATATATGATTATATATAGTATATATAGTTGATATATTTTAGCAAATACTAGTAGTAACCATGTGTGTATGTATGTGTGTGATATTCTCTTGTTTTTGGTATATACAATTAACAATACATTGAGACATACGTGTATTCAAAAGTGTAGAGTTCAGTTTTGAAACATACTTAACATTATAATATCGATAACACTGAATTACCAAAAATAGTTATAGGCTACGCATTAATAGCATTATATATAAGTTCGATCATAGAATTTAACATTAGACCGCAGACTCCAGTTTAGTATAAACATAATGTGTGTGTGTGTGTGTGTGTGTGTGTGTGTGTGTTAGAGTACTTGCGTTTCTAAAGCATTAAAAATACATTTATATATAGATATAGCTAAATTGTATGCTAAACCTTTAAACCTTTTTAAATACCAAACAATTAACTAGCATTAACATAAACAACTAAACAGTGTGTGTGTGTGCGAATGAGCGGGACAGCAACAGTTTTGCTTCAATTCATAGCAAGCAGCTTGCCGTCGTTGTCATAGCGCTGAGCTTTTGTACTGGCAATGAGCAAATTTTGAATTTATGGCCTTATTGGCCAAAATTTTATATTGCCAATACTTGAAATTGAAACGATATTTATTTATTTACATATTTATGCAATTTGTTGACTGTTGTGCCACCGAAAATTGCAATTAAAATTCGATTTTGGCAATTTCGTATGCAAATCATAAGCAGCAGTCTCATAATTAAAATCGTTGAGCACCAATTTTTAATTTCAATTACTAAACATTAATGCCAGCTTATTGTATATACAAATGGCAGAGAGACACACATAGAGAGAGAGAGAGAGAGAGCAAATAAATTTTGGGGCGTGCAAATGATGATTTGGAATTTGTTTGCATTTCTTTTGGAAGTAGCGCAGAGAACACAACAAAAATATAAAAGAGGCGTGCAATAAATATTCAAAACAGAGCGAAACATATATATAGAGATGCTCTAAGATGTTACACGATTAAATTTAGTTTACAATATGTGAATAAGTAGACTAAGGTTAAAGCTAAGTAAAAACCTTTTCAATACCTTAACAGCTAAATTACAGTCTCGAGTTCAAAATGAATTGCAAATTGCCACTAGTTGATTGTGGGAGCGCTTGATTGTTTGTTTGATCGATTTGGGTTGCTTAGGTTTACAGTTATAAATGCGTGTTGTGGCCTAATCTTGGAACAGATGCAAATCTCAAGGTATATATGCAATATATAGTAGGAGTTACTTAGTCAAACCCAAATGCGTAACCAAAGTAAACAAGACAACAAATATTTGAGTATTATATGGTACACTTGTCCAAGTCTGTGTGTGTCTCTGTGTGTGTGTGTGTGTTGAATTTTTGAATTCTGCTTTTAGGCGCGCGTGTGTTTTTTTTTTCGAGTTTGTACCTCCGCCTTGTTGTAGCTGCTGCTGCAGCTTGCGCTGGATGCCGTTGAGTTAGCACGAGCTGTGGCGTCGCAGCAGCTGCGCTGGCGGCAGCGGGCGCTTGTGCTGCTTGTGGCAGCGGTGTTGCCACAGGCAGTGGCACGGGCAGCGGCATCGGTATGGGCGTCAGCGTAGGCGTTCCAGCGCCCATAGGCGCACCCAAAAATGGCCAAGCCGCAGCGACGGGCAGGCGATAACCTTAATGTGTTCATTTATCGTTAGATATCAATATCAATCGTGTGTGCGTAGGTATGTGTGTGTGTCTTTGTGTGTGTGTTTTGAGCGTATTTACATAACGAACTTTTTGTTTTTAGGGGATGCAGGTGTGAGACGTTCCTTTGAAAATGTTCGTGTAGTTCTCGCTTACAACTAGTGCTAAATTTTAAGCTGCTTTGGAGTACGCGACAATCGTTAACCAGTTACATACTCATGTGTGTGTGTGTGTTGGTGTGTGTGTGTGAGTTGATACATATTCAATAAGTAATTACGCTAAGTAGCATTGCCGACAATGTTCAGACCAAAACAATATAAATACGAACTCAGGACATAAAAACAAAACGCACATACAACAAAAACTGTTAAAGAAAAGTATTTTATATATATGTATATATATTATATAGTGTAAATCGAGTTTATGCTGATATATATATTATTATGCATAAGACAACACAGCCGCAATATGCTAAATTCATATGGAAAAAGAAAACATCAGATCATCAGCATCAATCATCGATTATCATTATCAACTAGAAGACTAGAAATAAAATGGCGACGCGCTTTTGTTAATGCATTTTGGTGGCAATTGTTTTTAGTTCGTTTCGTTCATTTAATTCTTCAATATAATGCTAATTAGTTGAACGTTTTGTATGCAAGTATAAAGTAAAGTATAAAAACCAAACAGTCATCATCATCATGATCAAGTATTAATAATTATGTATGTAGATATATGTGTATGTATAATATGCATAAAGTTTAACACGCGCACCTCTGAACTGTGAACTGAACATTAAACAAAGAGAGCAAATGAATTTAACGCCGACCTGCAGCAGTTCCCAAGTAAAGTTGGTATAGTTGTCATAGACCTGCCTAGCTAACAAAATTTATACGCTTAAATATGGCTTACATGCTAAATACTTAAATTTATAACTGAAAAGTTACATTTTGTAATGGAGAACTTATGCTTAAGGTATTGTATTCGTGTGTGTGTGTGTGTGTTTTATAACAATACATGCAGGCAATAATTTATATATACATAGAATTGTAATGGCGAAAATAAATGAAAGTGACAAAACGCTTACCCTCGGGCCATTGTACGCAAACTGCATTTGTTGGTTGTTTATATTTTCATTGAGTGGCATTGGCATGTAAAAGGCAAAAGAAAATATGCGCATTAGTTGTATGTATAAATAAATTGTATCAAGTTTGCTTATTTTCTTAAAATACATATATATATAGCATATACAATTGGCGGCACGCAGGCTTAATTTGGTTATAAGTAAATTTTTGTGGGCCGTGCTAAATACGAGTATGAGCAAATTTAGTAAGGAGTGTGGGCGTGGGTTGTACATAGAAGGGGTGGGGGTGGGGTGGGGGGACGCAGCATAGTAAGTACATGCATTAGACATTTATATTGAAATGCTTAACATTAAGAATTTTTGTATTTTAGCTGTGCATGCAGCGCGCGCCTGTAAATATGCTATGGCAATAATGTAAGCCTCACTTTGAATTTGCAGCTGTTGCTTTAACATGTCAAAGGATCAAGGCAAAAAAGCTAGCTATACATATATGCAAATCAACATGGCAGACAAACTTTCTTTCTTTCTGTGTGTGTGTGTGTCTCACAAATACATTTGCATAAGACACAAGGGTTACCAAGCTGCCAAAGGCAAAACTGTACTTTTATAGTTTAACTCTCCCCATTTAGTTTATGCATGTGCCGCAGCAAAATGTTTGCAACTTTGTGGTTTATTTGTAATTATGCTGCCGACTCGTTTTTTGTGCAGTTACGTAACGAGCAACTGCTGCAACTGCTGCTGCTAATGTTGCCACACCATTTGCTGCTTTGCCTGGCAGTTCGAAACGTAATAAAATGACTGCAAGCCACTTGGCTACGCTTTCAACCTGCGCTGCTGCTGCTGCTGTCACTTATGTCTGTGTGTGTCTATAATATGAGCTGGACACAGTGCAAGGCAAATGAAGCGCATTAGATGCACATGCGAGACGCTTAGCCAGCTGTCGGTTCAACGTTTCGTCTGTCTGTCTCTGAAGTTTGTTGGCAATATACAAAAGCATTTTGCATGCGCCAAAGCTCGCAACATGCAGTTGGGCTCAACGTGGTTTGGTTTGCTTTGCTTTCGTTGCTGCTCCCGTTTGGTTTTGTAAGCCGCTTATCCCATTTGAATGAAACTAAAGTATAGATTTTTGCAATGCTGTGAATACTTTTCTTTTTTTTTTTAATGGCTAGCAACGGCTTAATCAGCAGCATTATTTATTATACATAGCACAAAAACTTTTGCCTCGCCGCAACTTCAAATGAAATTGTGCGCAATGCAAACAGCACATTAAATATCTACGAACTTTTAACTGACAAAACTTTGTATAAGCAAAAGAAACACGAGCTCAGTTCACAAGGTATGTGTGTGTGTGTGTGAGAACTTTAAAATCAATTTGGAAATTACTATATAGAGAGTTGTATGCATGCTGGGATGAGAACTGTGTGTGGCCATAGCATAGAGTAACGCTTAATGCTTATTAAGTGAAACTTAATAATTATAGAGAGCTTTTGTTGTTGTTGTTGTTGTATCATGCCACAGTTAGCGTGCAACATGCCAGGGACAATTTTTATACTTTTGGCAGGCACAAGTCACAAATACAATGAAAAAAATGTTTAATTTTTTAAATGCATTTGGTCTTTGGTTTGCTCACCTAGAGCTGGAGCCGGTATGGCACCGTCTTTGGTCAGTACAACTGTGTGTTGGTGGTGGTGGTGAGAGAAAACAAAATATATAAAAAATAAATATTTATAGAGGTATTCATCAACATCATCTTCATTATTATCAACAGCAGCATTATTAAAAGTAAAGGCAGTCAAATTGTTTCAAAAAATAAACAAACAAAACGTACAAAACACAAAACAATTGTAAAACAAAGCTGTACTTAAATTTAATATTGTTTAGACTTAAGTGTGTGTGTGTGTGTTTTAATTAGCAGCCACAACCTGAGAAACACTTTTGGTTAGTTTTGGGGGCGTTTCTATTGCTTTACGCCTGTGCTACGTTTTATTTTTTTTAATGAAATAAATCAGCAAGTTGAAACAATGAAAAAAATATACAAAAAGCATTTTCATTAAGCTACATTCGTTTTCGGTACGGTACGCTGCTGTGGCCAAGAAGAAAGAAGTTGATTTGAAAAGTTCCGAGCACTAAGCAGCAAAATAAATTGAGAGCAGTGGAGGCAATCGAAAGAAAAACGAAAAGTGTGGCAACACTAAATACAACAAACGCCCAAAGGCCAGTCAAATGTTATGGCAGCAGCTCTCCTTGTTGTTGTTGTTGTGGTTGTTGTTGTTGTTATTTAAGTTGTTGTTTGCGTGCTTTTCATTTCTTAAAAACTTCTTCTAGGCCAGACGTAATTGCATTTCTTTGTTCAACATTTAAACTTGTTTTTACTAGTTTATGTGTGTGAGCATGTGTGTGTGTAAAAAGCAGGTGTATATATGTGTGTGTTAGAGCAAACTTACCGTTGGGTACTGCTGTCACTTTTTTGGTTTGTACACGTGCAGTGGCATTATTCACCTTCACAATTGGTTATTTTTATTTTATATATTTTTTTTGGTAACGAGAGAGAGAAAGAGAGAGTAACGAGTTGAGTTGCAGCGAGCGGTGTTGTTGTTGTTGTTGTTGTTGTTGGTGATGGGTTGGTTTTTTATATTGTTTAAATCATTATATATTTTAAAATATATAAATGTTTGCATGTATAGAGAATGTAGAAATAGATTATGTGTTAGTTAACAATTACAAATTGATTCAAGTGTGTGTGCGTATGTTTATGTGTGTGTGTGTGTTTAAAGCAATTGTTATAATACAAATTCCTTTGAATGTTTGCACGTTTGGCAATTAAACTCAAATAAATAATACAAATTGTTCAAATGTACAGTTACTCTGTTGCCTTTTGTGCATTTTCAGCATATTTTAAATGCCAATTAGCTGCGGCTGGCGCAAGCCGCAAGAAAATAATTGTAATTAATTTTTAATGAAAGGCAAATAAATATTAAAAAAAATCCAATGCGCTGACAAGGCGCGAAATACATTTCATTTCAATTTAATGCGCAATCAATATGAAATCAGTTTAAAGTTGAAAGCCAATTTCGAGTTGTTTGTATCTTATTTTTGTGTTGCAATTAGTTGCAGCTAATAGCTTGCCATGTGTGTGTGTGTGTGTGTGTGTGTGTAATGGTATTTGGCATGCACCCACCTCGATTTTGCGTCCCTCAACCACGGTGCCGTGTAGACGTTCGCGTGCTCGTTCTGCATCGTTGCTGTTAGCGAATGTTACAAAACCGAATCCCTGCCATTCGCAATCAAACATGCAATTAAAGAAACATATAGAGTATATATATATAGGTACAGTATATATATAAAATTACAATTTAAAACATAAGTCGATACTAAAGCTACAAATATTCATTTATACACAGACAATCAAATGAAACAAGAGTATTGAGCGTTCAGTTGGGATATGGAGTGGGCGTGGACATGCTGCAGGGACAACAGCTTCACGTTTGAGGGGGTGGGACATGCAGTAACGCCTTAAATTATGCACATTTAGCTCTGTATATTGCTTGAAGCGCGGATTTTGTAGCGTCTAGCAACAAGCGCCCGTAACTATGCAATTATATTTTGAAAATGCGCCAGCGCTTCAGTGTTGCCTGCAGTCAATTCAAGTGACATTTGAAGCTTCAATGCGCGACAGCCCTTGACTATGGACGTTGAATTTGACTAGACAGCGCCCTCAGTTTGTTACCGGCTATGTGCATAACTTAAAGTGAATCGTGCAAACAGCTATAAGTGGCATGAAACTCACCTTGCTGCCACGCTCGTTGAAAATGATTTCCACGTCCAGTATGGGTCCGTATTGCTGCAAAGAAAATTGCCACATTAGCTAAACCATTGTTCGATAATGAATGAATTTGAGCACAACTTACGCCAAACATTGCGCGTAGATCCGGATCCCGATGACGAAACGGAATATTCGACACATGCAGACGCTTGGGCTGACTCTTGGCATCCAGCGAAGCCGCAGCGGCCACAGCAGCTGCCACCGATGAAGCAACTGGCGGTGGTGGGACTAGAGCGGCGCTCAGACTAGTGACAACATTCGGCGACTGCACCGCGGCCGTCATAATGCCGCTGGCCACAGCCGCTGTGGCATTCAGATGCGCAAGCACCTGCGAAGTGCTCGCGGGGACGCCACAATTGGCCACAATGCTGTCCAGCCCTGAGCTGGCCAACAGGCCACTCGAGACGCTGCAGCTGGTGGCGGCCAAGGCGCCCGTTGCTATCGAACTGGCGGTAACCGAGGTGGCTGCTGCTGTGGGACTGCTGCTCAGATTGAGCGTAGGCTGCATGGGCATTGCTGCTGCTGTTGCTGCTGTTGCCGCTGCTGGTGTCAGCAGCAAAGGTTCGCCACTGGCAATTGGTGATGTGTTGCCCGACATGTTGCCGTCGTTGCTGCTGCCGTTGAGCATGGCTGCTGCTGCTGCTTCGGCTGTGGTTGCAACTGCGGCTGTGTTAACGCTGGACGGTGAGCTGCTGAGCGGTGAACCGGGTGGACCGCCGCCGCCAGCAACGCCGCCGCCACCTGCTGGCAGCGCTGAGTTCTGCTGTGGATCTGCTGCCTCACTGGCAATCAATACTGTGGACTGCAAAGAAATAAATTTTAATTAGTTACGAAACATTGCCAAGTCTTTCAAATGCACAGCTCGAGCTCGAGTTTGCATTTATTTTCAATATTCTACGCAATGTTGCACAAACGAGTTTATTGCTGTTAACAGCAGATATGCCTTAGTAAGTAGGAATTATGAAATATTGTTGAAAATCTAGTCGAATTCACAAATTCAGCACAACTTGTGCACGTTTGCAATATTTGTTGTGCTTGTGGCTGCTGCCAGTTGCTGCTGCTGCTGCCAGTTGCTGCTGCTGCTGCCAGTTGCTGCTGCTGCATAGTAAATCGAATGCGAACAAGTGCCGCAATAAATAAACAATTGAAATGAAAATACAATTTTCAAGTGGTTTACAGGCAACTACACACACACACACACACACAGACACACATACGCGCACTCTAGCTGGCTCTACCCCACACTTTTACTCTCTACCCTCGTTTTATATTTTTGTGCGGGTGACCCAATACAACAAAACGTATGAAAAAAAAGTTACAGTTCGACATTCAGACAGACAGACAGAACCAATACCGTTGCACTCTGGCACATTTGTGGCACAGACTTTTGTTGACTTATGCAATAAAACTGTCGCGCAAGCTGCAGCAGCAATACGAATATTTTCATTGCCCCACACCCCGCCACAGCCACACCACAGAACTGCTGTTGTATGTTGTAAATCGCAACGTTAGTCCTTTGCGGCAATGTTTGCATTTGTATTTGTGCATTATTAAAACTGAAAATGCACTGGGAATTGCAGTTGCCAATTGGCATTGCTGTCAGTCAGTGCATAGGTTTGAATAATTTTGTATTATTGTCAATTTACGCACACACACACACACGAACACACACGCAAACATTTGTGGCAGACAGCTGTTGTATTAAAAAGGCATAACAATAGCAATAATAGCAAATAAATTTGCATTGGCCCCATAAAGTAGGCAATAGAAATGACGCCCAGTTGACTTGCGAGTTTCATTTGCGACTCGCTGCGACTCGCTGCGCGCATTGTTGACACATAAATCTAAACAAATTCCATTGTTGTTGTTTGTGTGCCACTTCGATTGCATGTTAAGCGCACATTTTGCGCCTTTTTCCCCTTTTCCCACCGCATTTCTTACTACGCTTACGCTGGAGTGAATGCCGCCTTGGCAAAGTGAAATGGCGTGAAAAACTTTCGACGTATAAATGGCCAGCGATAAAGCGTGCTGGGGGATAGGGTTACCTTAAATGACATTTAACGCTTTTTAGTTTATAAAATGCTTTTGTATGGCACGCGACCAGCCAGCCAAGCGAGTCAAGCGGCTGCGACAACAAAAAGGTTTTGCGCATTTTAATGAAGCTCCAGCTCCAACTCCACGCCGCTCATCAAAAATATTTGCATAAATTTTCTCACAAGCAAAGAAACACATAAATATAAAAAGTTTGCGACTCGCCCCTAAAATCAAATGTTTACACGTTCAAACATGCAAAATGGCTAAGGAATTCGAGTTAAATGTTTTGATTTGCGCTCTCTCAAGCGTTCGAAGGTGGCGTTTGCTTTAGGGCGTAACGCATAAAGTTTCAAAGTAATTGAATTGATTTGCACATATTAGTTAAATCGCAATACAAGCTAATTAAATTTTATAATGATTTATGCATTTCATTTTTTATTTACTACAGCGTTCATTAATTAGCTTAAACTAAAACATAAACTACTTTTTTTTAATGCTAACAATGCAACAGCAGTAGCTGCTTCATTATGTGGCAATCCCTGACGCTGTTTGAGATAAAAAATTATAGCTGAGCCAGCTAAGAAACCGAAACTGAAACCAAACTCAGGGCACGTATATTTCAATTGTTTGCAATGCTCGAGCAAATTTTTTCCTAGTTGTTTATTTTATTATAATTTATTTCTAGCTCGCTCGCTCGCTGCTGCCAAAACTCACAATGCTGAGCACATTCTGTGGGGTGTTTGGAGTTTCTTGCTCCATGGCGTGTCCATTTGTTAGAGATGCGGGTGGTTGCTGCTGCTGCTGCGTGACCAGCGTTGTGGCTGTTGTTGTGCCAGCGACAGTTACGGCTGCTGTTGCTGCTGCTGCTGCTGTTGATGCAGCGTTCCCATTGCTAATGCTGCCATTGTACTGTGTCTGTTGTTGTTGTTGTTGTGTTGACAGATTTGTCTGTGATAAATTTGCGGATAACAACAAGGATTTGCGTTTTAGTTAGCGCCACCAGAGCTTTTGCTTTTGTGGACAGTTTAAGTGTGTGTATGTGTGTGTGTGTGTGTGTGAACTAAGACAGGCAGTACCAACACCAATAATACTTGGGGCATTATAATAAATATTATCATTGCACAGATTAGTTTGCAGTTTCATGCCTTTATACCATTTAAATAGCTGAGCCATACATATAAAATTTGTGATATTAACAATATGTAGCTTAGTCTAATATATGAGAAGTGGCCAACAATAAATTGAAATCATAGAGCCACAAATTATAGAGTAAAATAGTCATCAAGACAGCAACATGCGAGCAACACATATAAATATTAAGTTTATTTTAAAACGCACCACAGTGCGTATGCGTAATTTAGTTTTAAGTCGCACTTAGTTTTTTGCCATCATTTGCACATCAATCATTTGTCATAAAGCCAAACGTGTATCAGTTCACATTTCTTTGCTTCTGTTTCTGCTCAGCTCGAGATGCGAGTTCATGTTTATGCATGATTTATGTTTTATTTATGGCAGTCAGGACTGTAGCAATAGTTTGCTTCATTAATATTGAATTTGTTAGTTGGGCGTGCGCTCTGACGTTTAATTGATTGGCAAGATGTGCAGACAGTCGCTTCAAATTAATTGCCAGGCAATAAGTTTAAGCCAATTCAAATAAATTCAACAACATGTTTCATATGTGTGTGTCTATGTGTGTCTATGTGTGTGTGTGTGTGCAATACATTAATTTGCATTTGCAAGTTGCCTTAGGTTATATTATTATTGCCTTTTACCTTCAAACCAAAACATTCCATTTAAATTGCCATTTAATTGCTCTAATTACACAAAATAATTGCTAAACAATGCAAGACAATATTTGATATAAAATATTTGTTTATATGTGGATACGGCTTGCAACATTTAAATACCATTTGAAATATACGGTGAGTTTGTTTCGTTTCATACTGCACAACGGGGCGTATGCGTATCATAAACGTTAAATACATATATAAAGTTTCGATACAGTAAATACATAAATAGTGTGTGTGTGTGTATATTAATGTATGCGTATAATTAAACTACAAAAAAAAGTTTAACAACAATAGCGAGCGAGCGAGCGAGCAACAATAATGAAATATTTGATTATTTATTATGGGCACACACAGCTTTGGGCCAAAACGTGTAAAAGTGTGTGTGTGTGTGTCGCACACAAATTAAAGCTTTTGGGGGCTGTTACATTATTCAAATGCACGAATCAATTTTCATAAGCAAATACAACAAACAGCAAAAACCAATTAGCAGCAAATCAACAACAACAAACACAACGAAAATAATTTGTGCAGCATTTTGATTTAAAATATTTAAATTTGCATAATAAAAACCTAATTTAACAAAATTTGTGTAGCAAAAAAATGAGAATTAAACTGCAAGCTACAGAGTAAACAAGCTATGCATAAATGTATGTGTGTGTGTGTGTGTGTGTGTGTGTGTGCGTGCTTTTGTTGCTTGTTTAGCAACTCAAGCGTTTATAGCATTCGAGTTTGAAGTGCATGCTCGTGCATAGTTCTAGGCACAAGCATAGACTACAAATGCCAAATGCAATCAAAGCCAGAGACCAAACCAACCCAAACGTATGAAAAAAAAAAGAAACAAGTAGAAGCCAAAAACCAAACAAAGTGCTACAAATGCAGTTCAAAATACAAACAAACAGACATAGAATTGTTAGGCAAGAATGATTGTGTGTGTGTGTGCGTGTGTGTGTGGTAAACTCACCTTTTGTTGCATATACAAAGGCGCGGCGGCCACTGCATCGGCTGCGCTCGTTGCCACTGCAGCAGCTGTGGGCGTGGTGGCAACTGCAGCGCCCGGATTGCCCGCCGTTGAGGATTCACTTACAGCTGCTGCCGCCTTTAGCTGCAGTCCTGGCTGCTCAGCTTTGATGGCAGCCGCCGTCACAGGCGCACCAGCAGCGGCAGCGGCTGCAGCGGCCGCAGCTGCTGGCCCAGCATAGCCCGCTGGCGCGCCCTGAAATGGCGGCACACCAGTCTGCACCATGTGCTAAAGTAAGAGAGAGAGAGAGATAGAAAGAGAGAGAGAGTATAAGGTTAGTATGAAAATAAATGTTAAAGCGCAGTCAAAATAAATATTAAACTTTATGTTGACACAATTCATTGCTAAACAAAAAAAAGTGCAAAATGAAATCCATGCCACCCGGCGTATACTTTATATGTCGCTAAGCTACAAACAACGCAACGCAGTTTTAAATTGCAATTTTTATTTGTATAAATTTTGGACATTATTTTGCTTGGGTTACCTGCCCACACACACACACACAAGCGACTGTCAGCAGCTATGAAATATGCAAAATTTGCAGCTTATTGTAGCTAAATAAACGCCCACGCCCACACCCAAGCGCCACACACACACACAAACATTTTGTCAGCAAAAGTTTTTGTCATTTTAAACAAGGACTATGTCTGTGTGTGTGTGTGTGTGTGTGTTTTCTAGTCGTAGTAAGATTATCATGTGAGTGGCATTTTAATATGTTTTGCTGTAAAACTGTTGGCCCATTGTGTTGCTGGCATTTACTTTAGTCATTTGATGTTTATGCTACTTCAAAACAACATGAAATGACTATTAATATTTGAGATTTGACTAAATCACAGTTGTTGGGATTTAAATATTGCTATAGATAAAAACTAATGTTGCATAAATTGCATATAAAAGAGCTGGGACTTTTTGAATTGACAAATGTGCGCAATATGTAAAGAATTTTGTTGTTTTGTGATTTTGGCTTTGAGATTGGCCTGGAATCAATCATTTTTAATTAGCATGCAACACAAAGTGCCTAAGAATAGCCCAAGGCACATCAAAGTTAACAGCAATGTGCTTATAGCCTCATTGGCACACACACATATACAGCAAGCGCTTTTTGGCAACGAACTGGCATAGACTGGGCTGTGCCTCCTCTGGCCGCTCTTCCGCATTGCGAATGCTCAACGATTTGTGCTGCTGAAAAATTAGCTTGTTAATTAAATGCAAGCAATATGACATGTTGAGTTGTGTTTGCTGCTGCTGCTCTGATGTAATCCAACGTTGCGCATACGCCGCATGTGCCGACATGCTACTTGTCGTCTGAGCTAATATTCTATGCTTAGCTAAAAAACATATATATAAAAAGTCATGTCATGTTAAATCTGCATAAAAATTCTTTCGCTATGAAAATTTGACAAACGGCAACATGGCGACAATTTTGCTTAATGTAATGACAGCAAATTATGCACTTGTTAAAATAAAAACATGTCACAGACTCGAGACTCTGCAGCAATTATTATTGCAGTGTTTTTTTTAATACACTGCCTGCAATTGTTGAATATTTTGCATTTAAACTGCGAACTCTCGAGTGCTTTTATTTTTATGAAAAGAGACTGCGCAAATATTTGAGCCGTTCTATAGCAATTTGCATGCGCTTCAGCCTCCAGTCTGCCTGCCTGCCAAAATTTCAACCCCTCCCCCACTCTGACCAAGCTGCGCTGCACTTCTGACAATTGTCGGCAGCTGGCGGCTTCGGGTTGGTTTTATTGACTGGCGTCGTTTGTTGTTTTTGGAACGTTTTCAACAAAACACTTTACGCTTTTCATTTTTTTGCAACAGTTGCCGTTGCCGTTGCCGTCGCTGCACTTTCAAGTGGCATACAAAATATGCGAGCTATTGGCCTAACAATTTTTTCATTAAATTTATGCATTACACTCAAGGCAAGCACATGGGGCTGCTGCTGCTGCTGCTGCTGCTGCTACGTTGCATATTTAATGTCACATGTCATCAGCTGATTGATGACACAAATTGCTTGAGAAATGTGTGAAAATATTTTTATGTCAAATTACAGCAGTGAGAGCGACAAGTGACAATTTTAATATTAAGTTTGTAATATTTATATATATATAACACATATATATGCACACAGCATATTAATAAACAATGACGCGAGCAACTATTTGGGGCCAAAACTTTTTGTGTGCTTGGCACATGTTTTCAAGTTTGAACCTGACACAGTGAAAATGAGCAATTGATCAATTGCTCAATACTGTTTTGCTGCTGACGCAATAGACGCCCAATTTTGGTCAAATGCATTGGCAAATTTGGGGCGCTGGCAAGACACGTTTTATACACCAAACCGACCCGGCCAAGAGCCAGCGGACATGGCCAATTCAAGTTGCGTCGTGTCGTGTCGCGTTGTGTTTTGTGCTGTGCTGTGCTGTGGCGCATGCCAATTAAACGAGAGCGGCAGTCAGGCAGGCAATTCAATTGAAATTGAAATGGAAATCGAAATTGAAATTTTGTTCAAATACGCGTCGATTGTTTAACTTTGTTCGTTATCGCAACATCGCATTCACTTGGAATATCCAATGATTGCTCAATGGCTGCGAGCTGCGAAGCTCTGCAATTCACAATTTGTCACTGCAGCAGCTGCAATTGACCGGATGAAGGTCATCAGCAGCTACATCAAGCTGCTGTCAATTCAATTAACAAAGCAATTTGCCAAAACTCAATTCGTCTCAGTTGAGATTAGCATATATAGCATATATAGTATGCACTTGGTTTGCTAACTCGGCAAAGTTATTTGGAATTAGTGCAACCAGCTGAGCTGCTGCTGCTGCAACGTTAGAGCTTCAGCTACTGGGCTTACAATTTGACGCTGGCTGGGAGCGGAAATTATAGTGAAAGCGTGTTGAAGTGAAAAAGGATGAATGTTGCCATAGCTGCTGCGTTGGCTCTTGTACATATATTTATGCATGTGAGTTGCCAACGGCAACATGACATGTAATATGACGACAGCAGCTGCCACTGCCACACGTTGTTGCAACTGTGTAGGTGTCAACTACAAGCGAGCGCACGCCGGAAATTTATTTCAAAATACAAAATGCTCGACAAGTTCTAACTACATCCTTTTTAATAAGTGCACACTGTACGGCTGTAGTAACAAATTAGTGACTACGCTGCGTATGCTTAATATGTGTTGCCTGCTTAGCAACATGCATGCAATCAAAAAGTTAATTGAATTCTGCCCAGCAACATACAAAACTGTCAAGCGATAAAAGCCAAAGCAGCAGCCGCCAGCAATATTTATAAACACTCAAATAAGTATTTTGACATGCTAAAATTGCTTACAAGCTCAGCTCGAAGCTTGAGCAATGTTTGTTTAGCTTAAAAAATTTCATAGCTAGTTAACAATTTGTTAGCTTAATCGAATTAAATGCGAATAATTAATACAAATTGCCGCTACAATTTTATTCTAAGCAACTCAAAGTTTGTACTTTGAGTAAAAATAAATCTATATAGCCAGCAATTTGTCATTTTAGTTATGACGCAAACAATTACGTATTCTATTGAGAATATATTTCTTCAACAAAAACTAATAAAAGGCAGCAGCAACAATTTTTATGCTTTGAATTCCCAGCTGGGTTTTTATGCTGCACACAAATTATTTAGTTGCTCACTTAGCTAGTTTTGCGTACTTTCTCTATTATAGCAGAAGCGATTTTTATCTGCATTCTTAATGTGGTCAACTCACACACACACACACACAACTACACACAATGCCATTTGCTTATTGTAGTTTCATAGTTTATGAATGAAACTAACGCTGCAGGCAACGGTAAAACCCAAGTCAGTTGCAGGTGTGCGGCAGTAACAACAACAATAAAGCAAAGCCACAATAATAACAAAACAAAACAAATAAAAATTGCAAACTGTGTTGGCCCTAAACGGCAAAAGCAGGCCTGTAACTTTGGCTTAGGCCACAAACCGGTTGGAGCGGCGTTTGTAAGTTAAGAGTCAAGTTTGCCGACTGCGGCGCATCTGCAAAAAGTTTTTATGCCAAACCAAACGTCGGAGTGTCTAACCAAACGCTGTATAGAGAGGAGGCTGCTCAGCAGAGCTGGGAAACTATCGATGGAACTATCGAGGTATTGAATTTGTAGCTTTCTGAGGCAGCATCGATAGTGAAAAATTTTTAAATGCGCACATGCTTCTATTTTTGCAAAGAAATTCATGGATTGAATAATATTTGTTAAAACAAATAATTCGAACTCTCTTCTTTTGTTACAGAGTTGATCTCCCATTAAGTTTCTTAGTTTCGTACACTTTAATTTTCTTTTTTTTGTTAGGGAGTTGATCTTCCATTGAGTTTCCTATGTTATGTTAGGTAAAAATTCTTTGTACATCACACTGAAGTGATAAATTTGCTCTCTTATATATTTAGTTAAACTTTTATATCATTAAATATAAAAAATATTCCTTATAACATTCAAAATTGCTTATAGAAAAAAACGATACTATCGATAGTATTGAATCTTCGCTCTCGAAACAACGAAAATATCGTATCGGGCACACTATCGATAGTTTGCCAGCTCTAGGCTGCATTTAAATGTGGTTGCAGCTATTTTCATTATTATTTGTGTGTCACCGGCCCAGCAGTGGCAGTTGCTGTTATTAATGGCACAACCAAAGCTGAAGATGTCGCCATTGGTGTAGAAGCAGCAGATGATGATGATGAAGCTGATGCTGCTTCTAATGCAACTGCATTGCCATTTAAATGGAATTCACTGAGCATGTTGTAAGCCAAGCCTTTTGCGCTGCCATCAATCGCAGCCAAGTTTAGAGCTTCGTGCGCTTCGTTCGCTGTTACACCCACTAAAGAGCTAAAACCTTAATGCCAATGGAAACGTGAGAATGTCGCTGAAGAAGCTGCACTTTCCCGATTTATATCGCTAAATTTTTAGTTTGTCTGTAGACAAACGCCAACGTGAGTGGAAAATTAAATAATTGAAAAGCGAACACAATGCAGCGCACTAGCGAAAAAGCTGCCAAAGGTCGTAAAATGCCAGCGGGCTAAGCTAAAAAAAAAAGAAAAGGAAAAGCCAACTTAAGCCACCAGTAGTCAAAGCAAATGCATTGTGATTATTCACTGACTTAGCGTAAAATGAAAATGAAATTGCCCATTGGCCTCGCTTATATAAAAGTTTGTAGCACTATTTATATAGTTATATAAATCAGCAGCAGCAAAATCAATAAAAATAAATGAAGACAAATATCAAAAGTACACACTGCCAAAATAAAAATCTACACGTTCTTTGCCTTGTCAACAAAACAAAGCAAATGCGAATGTGACGACGACGCACACACTGAGCGCAAAAAGTATATATATCAACATTCATATGTACAAATAAAACGCGTGCAAATACAACAAGTTCGAGTACAAAATGTCGTTGAGTTTTTTTTCGTATTTAGAAGCAAATGTTTAGCTATGCAAATGGCGTCCCAATGCCCAGCGGCAATAACAAAAATGAAAAAAGAAGCAGCAGAGCGAGCGACTTGAATTATGGCAGCCAAAAGATGCGTTGACAGGCGAAAAGTGACAACAAAAATAATTATAAAAATACAACAACAATAATAAAAACCACAACAAATGATGCGCACATGCTCTAAAGGTGCCTGTCAATTCGAGTGAACATCAAAAAGTAAAAAACGCAGAAAATTGCTTTTTTTTTTCAATTTTATTTTTAACACTTTTTGTCTTGTGTCACTTAAAATGAGGGCACAGACGCATTTAATAATTGCTCAACTATTTAAAAAAATAAAGTTATGCATTTAATTTAAATACTGAGCGAGCATACAAAGCTACAAATTTTCATAAAAGTTTAACAAGCGAATTTCCTTTTAAATTTTATTTTTAACATTTGCGCTTGTTGCTTGTCACATTTAATAATTGCTGCATAACATATTTATATATAAAGTTGTGTATTTTATATTTTATAAGCACAAGCTAAAAATTTGTTTACACTTAATGTAAGTTGTTTAAATTTAGCGAATTTCTTCTAACATTTGCGCTTGTCATTGTTTGAATATATAATTTAATTTTAATATTTTAAATAATACAAGCTGCCACATTTTCTAAAGCAGCAGCAGCTGCAATTAGAACTCATTAGTTGGAAAAGCTGACCTAAAATTTCCATTACATTTCCCCAGTCGCATTCACTTGAAGTATGGCCCATCATATTTAAGTTTTATTGTCAACACGCGTTTATTTTAGCTTTGTTTGCGACCACGAAAGCGTGTCCAACAACGAAAAGGGCCAAAACATATTTTCCAACATTAGCCTCGAGGCTGCTGCGGCTGCTTGGAAAAGTAAAAACATTTGCCAACTGATTTATGGCATTTAAAAATATATAAGTAAACAAAATTTGTGTGGAATGCGCTCTATTTATTTATGCATAAGTATGCGTGCGTGCATAAATCTTAATCATATAAGAGAGAGACTGCAACTATATTGAATTACTGAAGCAAAGCGATTTGGCAAAAATAATCGAAAGTTGGGCAACTGGAAACACCAGTTGCTATGACAATTTGCGATTTCTTTTTGTCAACTGCTGCAGAGTCCAATGAAGCCAATAATATCGCATTACAGGCACAAATGATATGAGCAGAGGAGTGGGCGGGGTGGCAACTGTTAGGAGTGGACAAGCGTATTAAACGAAAAGTGACTGCGATTGAACAACAATGACAAAAGAGCAAACAAGCAGCAACAACACACACACACACACACACATTGAAATAGATATACAATCTATACTTGTGCCGTTATGTTAGAGCTATTGGCTTGCCTGTTGGTTTTGATTGATTTGCTTGCGCATTAAATGCAATCAGCTGGCCACGCCCACGCACGTCACGTCACATGATGTGGGTGGGGGTGGGGTGAGCTATAAATCAAGCCGTATAGCAATCAATGGCAACACCTGACAACGTTTAACCTTTAAGGCGCGATAAGGTTTCAGTGTTTTTATTTGTATCCAAACACGCAAGCCTCAAAGTAAAGCTTTGTGCTGGCTTATTAACTAACTTGTTTGTTAGTTTGTGCACACACACACACACACAAACATTTAATGTGTGTATATATAGGTTAAAGTACAAACAAACAACGCCTCAGGGCGGAAGCAACTTACGGCAAAAAACAAAAGCTCACTTCCGCCCCCGCGCACAAAACTTATGAAATATAAATGAGCTATTGCTCTATAGAGGGGGGCAAATTACACGCACTGCAAGTGTAAGTGGGCGTGGCAGTCATATAAAGTGCGCGTTATGGCTTGTTGTTGTTGTAGAATTTTGGGCTGCTTTAAAGCACGCAGCACGCAAGCCAAACTACGCTGCGTATACGCAATTTACAAACAGGCTGCCATTAACGTTAAGCGGCTTAGTTAAAACTAAATGCTTTGGCACACGTTGTGCTGCATTTTCCACTACTCTAAGGGTTTTTCCACAATTTCTACGCTTTTCACACTTGTAAATCAATTAATTTCACAGCTTGACCAGCCCCAACCCCTGCTGCTGGCTCAAAGCGTAAGCGTGCTGAGCCTAAGCTCAAAACGCTCGACTGGCCAAACAAGGATTTAGCATGCGCCTGAGTGTGTGTGGAAGCCCCAGCAGTGTGTGAACTATTTTATTGGCTGCCAGTTGCTGCTGCTGTTGCTGCTTTTGTTATTGCTGTTGGGTAAATTGCTGCTTAGTTTTGTGTATGGGCCGCACGCTTGGGCGCACGTTGCTGAAATGTTTGTGCTGTAATTAATACTCAGACTCTGTAGTAGCTTTGCCATAAATGGGTCAATTGCGTGTGTTTATGTTTGCAATCGGCGCATAAGAAATGTAATTATTGTTGATTTGCTTATTGCATTTAGTTGGTCGTGTAAAATGCGATTTAATAGTGAGCAGGCATGGCCAAGTGTGCTCATCAACACACTTGGCCCAAAGGCTGGGGCTTGAGTGCTCAACTAGCTGCTGGCATAATAAAAATGGCTGGGACTGGGTAATAGCCACAATGACTAAGTAATTGCTTGAACTAGTCTGGCGCACTCTCTCGACTAAGCCAAATTACCTGACGAACGACATGCTTGATGAGCCTTCGTCCCGTTGGGCTGTGCGTCTGTCTGTCATACTCGAGCAAGCTCTTAACACATGTAAAGCTTATCAAGTGCTTGTTGTAAGAACCCTCAGTGGACTGTCTGACTGCGCATAAAATGCGTTTAACACACACACACACACACACACACACAGAGACAATAAAGCGTGTCTGTGGCAATTATCGACGCGACTTTGCTGATTTTACACTTAAAAGCTGCGACGGCAATTAAACGAACTTGACGCACAGACGTTCCAATGCTTTATTTTTATTGCATACGCAGCGGCGTTAAAGCCAAATCGAAATGCTGCTGGTAGCTTAAACATAAAATACACAATTTATTTAAATTTGTGTCTGCAATCAACTTGCGCCTTAACTTAAAGCTAAAACGCTGCTTGTCTTAACGGATCAGGGCATAAGCTCAAGCATTAATTTGCTGTTAACACGTGCATGAATTTCTTCTTCTGTTCGTGTGTGTGTGTGTGTAAAAACAAACAAAACCAAATAAGACATTCCGCATGTCCATGAAAAGCACTCAGCCAGTAAATTAGGTTCATGTCCCAACTAGTTGACCCAAGTCAGCCCCAAAATAAACAAAACACAGTCGAGCGCCAGTTGGCCCAAGAAGCCGTTAGATGCGCTAGCAAGTGGGCGTTGTAGCCAAGGTGGGGTCTGTACTGAACTGGGCAGTTGTGCCGCTTGAGTTGCTCAGCAGCTTTTTGTGGCATGAAATATGGCACAACAACAACAAAAAAAAGAAAAGCTAACAATAGACATAACTACAAGCTTGACTAGTAATAATAATGAAGATATAAACAAATAGCGACTAAAGCGGCAGCGCTTAAATTTTATGCTACTCGTTTGCTACCTTTTGTTGCAAGTTGCGACGTGTCTAGCAACAGCTACAAGTACAAAATGCAATTCGAAACTGGGGGCCAGCTTAACCCTTTGCACTTGGCCCCCAAAGCAATCTCAGCCATAAACTTTACAATGACTTTTCATTCTTTTTATATTTTGCAAGTCTCGGCAACAACAACAAAGGTGCTAACAATGTTTGCTGCATGATTTAATGCGTAATTTTGCAAAAGTTTGCACAGCAGTTTTTCGTTTATAATTTATCATTGCACTTGCAACACACAATTGCGGCAGCATAAATTCTGACCTCAGCTCATTGACACTTGCAAATTTAGTGTTGAGTTACAGCACCCACCACCTGGCCAAGCATTATGGCCTTAATTAAAATTTGCCGCAGCAGCTGAAACTTTGAAGTTGTTAACTTTGTGCTGGGCCCATGATAAATGTGCGCTCTCGACTGTTGTTTTACTATAATTGATGGGGCATGTGAATTTTGTGTCGCCTAATTGCCAATCCAATGCACAAAAAGCTCATCAATATATCAAATAGTTTGCACAAATATTTAACAAAATTGTACATAAAGCTCAAAAATTCAAAAACATGTAACTAATAAATGTGGCCTGCAACACACACTTGCCTCAGCATGCTGTAAATATTTTAGTTATTTATGCAAAATATTTTTAGCAAAGTTCGAGCCACTGCTGGGTTGGGGTAAGGAAATTAATTTAAGCAGCAGCACACTGCTCTGTGTTGCATGCAACAATTTGCAATTTCGAATTGCAATTGCAATTATGCAACACCAGGCTAGAGAGCTTGCCACACATTTTGTGCTGCATTGTAGTTTGTAAGTTTGAACTTATTATTGGCTACTGCTTGTGTGTGCGTGTGTGTGTGTGTGTGTGAAATTCTCTGTTGCTTGAGCATTGTTTGATTGAAATTGATTGATTTTGCATGCGGTTTGATTTAGTGGCTGCTGCTGCAGGTGAGCCAAGCAACGAGGGCCAAGTGCAATTTCTTGTTGTATTTGCAACATTTTGTCGACTCATCTCACTCACACACACACACATGCACACTTTGAAATGCAACGCATGCCAGCTGCACTGACACGCCCTTTTTTATCCGCTATTTGCTGCCATTTGCCACAATATCCTTTAAACTCTCGCTCGCCCTACAAGAGAAAAAAAAAGGAAACTCTTTCAATCTCTATATCTGTTTCTATTTTTATCTCTTTGCCCCCGCTGCCTGCTGTACAGAAATTATCACTCAACGCACATACAGTGCCATTGGAATTTCTATGTAATTGCGTATGGAGCGCTCGTCGTCAGTCAGCGGAGTCGAGCTACGGACCAGCAGCTCTTTAATAAAGATTCTGCTTTTCCTTTTTTTCAGTTTTCTCTCGCTCTTGTGCTGCTCCTCGGTTTTCTTTCATTTCTTTAGGGCACTACCCAACAGTGTCTGTCCGTCCGTCCGTCTGTCTGTGTGTACTTTGTATCTTGTTGCTTTCATGGCTGTTGAGATTTGAGAGCGGTCACCCCATGCTGTGTGCGTATGGCTACTGTCCCGGCGTACCCGTTCTCGTTGCTAAAATTAGACTCCAGACAATCTCGAGGCCTCGCAACACGTTCTCATTAAGCCCCCCACCCGCAATGGCATACAGCACAGCATTTTAATTTGTGGCATTAATGCGTAGTAAATAAGACAGACAGGCACATGACTATATAAGAGACTATAGCAGGTATAAATATGCATTTATGACTGGAAGCCCTTTGTATGCAGCAGAGCAGCAGCTCTTGGCTTGCCAACTTTATAGCAGCAAAATATAAAAAACTTTTTCATAGAAATTACAACACGCACACAAAAAAGTTCTGCATATAGCTGTTGCTATAATAATTTAAATATAATTAAATGCGTGCTCCAAATAAGTTAAAAAGCCAAAACTGACAGCACTTTTAGCTCAAAAACAATTTTTGTTTGTTATTTTAGTGTTAAAAATAGCTGCTGCATAATAATTTAATATAATTAAATCAACTGCTGAATATTAATTTAATATTTTAGATGTGCGACCACAAAAATTCAGCACATTTGGCGGGAAAAACGCCTAATCTGTCAGCACTAACTTCGTAGTCTTACTTGAGCTTAATTTAATGTTTGTTTTTTAATGTCTATTTAGTGCTAAAAATAGCAGCTGAATAATAATTTACTATAATTAAATGTGGTAGCTCAAAAATTCAGCACACTTGGCGGGAAAATCGCCAAATTCGTCAACACTAACTTCATACTCTTACTTGAGCTTAATTTAATGTTTGCTTTTAATGTCCATTTAGTGCTAAAAATAGCTGCTGCATAATAATTTACTATTATTAAATAAGCAACCCTAAAATTTCGCACACTTGGCGGGAAATAACGCCTAAACCCAACAGCATTGAACTTCATTAGTCTTACTTGAGCTTAATTTAATGTTTGTTTTTAATGTCTATTTAGTGCTGAATACAACTGCTGAATATTAATATTTTGAATTTGCGACCTCAAAAATTCAGCACATTTGGCGGGAAAAACGCCTAATCTGTCAGCACTAACTTCACAGTCCTACTTGAGCTTAATTTAATGTTTGTTTTTTATGTCTATTAAGTCATAATACCTCTTCCATTTCATCAGCTGTTGACATGTTACATACCTGCAAATATAAAAGATTTTGTTAAATTAGTTTAAAGCCGCAAAACATTTTTTATTACAGCAATGCAAATTCGCTGGAAATATTATTATTTTTACATTGTTCTTGTGTTGTTTCTTTTTTTATTGCTTTGCCCTTGGGCATTTATTGTGCATATGTAATTAAAAGTTTTTACTAAATTGCTGTGGCCCAAAATAAAAACAAATTCGGTTGCCAAATTGTTTTTCGATACGCACGCAAATTAGTTGCAGTGTTTATAGCTTAGTTTAGTTATTTATGCATATTCAATTTGTTGCACTTTATGCGCATTTTTAATAAACAAAACATTTAACACGCAAAATTGTTGTCGCACAAAATTCAACATAAATCTCCAGTCTGGGCTACGCCTCAAAGGGCAAAACTATTGCGTTTTATAAAATATGCAGTCATATAAAAAAAAAAAATGTAAAGTACAAAATATTTAATGAAATGGCAAACAAATTGTTTAGCAAATGCTTTAAATTATTTAAACAAGACAAAGTTGTTGACATAGCAGCGTCAGCGGAAGCTGCAAAATTGAAGAGAGAACGACAACAAATTGCTTTAACGTTCTCGCTCTCTCTCTGTTGCTCTCCCTCTCTCTCTGGTTGTTTAGGCAGCCTCGTCTGCTCGTTTAATCAGTCTAAATTGACACTGGGGGTCAAATTCATTAAGATAGAAATATTTCGCTTATTTTGTTATTGTTTCTGGTCCCGTCGCTCAGAACTCAGCAGCTGCGCAGGGCGTTGGCTTCTCTTTTTTTTTGCTTACTACTTACGCTATTTACAATTTCGAAAATACATAAATTTCAAAAATAGATAAGCTGCAGGCTAAAATTCCATTAGCGGCGGCAATAGAGAGAGCGAGCATTAGCATATAGACAGACAAGCAAATAATTATTGCTGCTGCTTCCCGGAAAATTCAATGCCATAGATGGGGACAAACAGGAAGTGGCCCAAGTGTGTGTTGCCCAAAAAGAAAAAACTAAGCATTAAATGAAAAATGAACTGAGATTACAATAAAGAGTAAGAGAGAGAGAGCGAGCGAGTCGCGCATGTTACAAGACACGCAGCAATTTATAAATAGCATTTAAAAAGTAAATAATAAATTGTAGTAAAGGTCTGTGCAAACGTCAGGATATGCGTGACTAGCATGCGAAATTAAATATCAACAAAAACACACGATATATACTGTATATAGCTCTGCTGTGGCTTGGAGTGTCAAATGAGGCGATTGCCTTGTCGTCAGTCAGGCCCCGCAAAGTAAATACATAAATAAATGTAATGCCATTTTGCAGCAACAAAAGCAACAAGAACAAAAACAAAAACGTAATAGCAAATGCTGAAGAGGGAATCAGAAACATTTATTTTATTTATTTTGGTCTTGGCTCAAGGCACTGCCAAAGCCTGTGTATTATGCCAATGCTCAAAGAGCTGACTTAACACAGATGTAGCGCATGTGTGTGTGTATTAGTGTGCGTGTGCGTGTGTGCGTAGGCGTTGATGAAGTGCACATGTCTGCAAGTATGAAGTGTAATGGCAACAGATGCTGCGTTAAGCATTTTCTATAAATGAAGCTGCTGCCAAAATACACTGTGCGAAATTAAGCAGCAATTTTATTAAATAAATAATAAATAATAGCATAACTAACGCTGCTGAGTGCTAGCTGCTATATAAAAAAATATAATTTAATGTTATATAATTTTATTTATTTAATAACAAATATGACTAGTCGTTAGTCAACATGAAAATGATTACTAAATGTATTTAAAATTAAATAAGTACTTTAAATTATATTGTATTTTATTCTATAAGCTAACATATTGATTTTATGTTATCTTATATATTTTCATGTAATTTTATTTATATATTTTCATGTATTTTTATTTATATATTTTCATGTATTTTTATTTATATATTTTCATGTATTTTTATTTATATATTTTTTTATATATATTTATTATATTTTTGTAATATTTTTTTATTTATTATATTTTTTTTATATTATTATTTATATTTTTTTATATATATTTATTTATATTTTTTTATATATATTTATTTTATATTTTTTTATATATATTTTATTTATATTTTTTCATGTATTTTTATTTATATATTTTTATTATTTTTATTTGTATATTTTTATTCCATTTTCAGCAGTGTATTTATTTATTATATTTTATATATATATTTTTATTTATATGATTTTTATAAATATTTTTATTTTTATATTTTTATTTTATATATTTTTATTTATATATTTTGATATATATATTTTTCTAAATATTTTTCTTATATTTATTTAATATTCTCAGTGTCAGCCACACCCAAAATTTGTTGCAATTACTGGCATTGGCTTTGATGATGCTGAACATGTTTTTATATTAATTTTGCTGCTTAGCTGTGGCTTACATATGTTTTCACCGTTATCGTACAATGCATTGTCTTTTAATCTTTAGAAACACGTTTTGAGCTGAGGTAAGCATATTATTTTTACAAATGCTTGCTAATTTGTTTAAATTAAGTTATTAATGCAAGCTCAGGCAGCAGCTGCACAATATTAACATGAAATATGCATTACAATTTATATAAATAAAACAGACCTGACAAACTGGCCCACTTGCCAATTGAAATTAGGCTAAGCTAATTGACAATATAAATTCCAAGCCAAGCCAACAACAATTGAGTGTAGCCCGAATTGCCGCTTTATTAGTTTTTTCACACACACTAAAGGCAGCAACAAAAAAATAAATAAAAAGCAGTAGCAACAACTACAAATTAGTGTTTACATGTATTAGAGTGTGTGTGTGTGTGTTGAATTCGCGTGTTAGTTGCGCATTAAATTTGCTGGCAGGACATGCAGCAAAAACAACTTGGCTACTTTTAGTTTTCGCTTTCAACTTGGATTTTAGTTCTTAGTACTTATTTTTTTTTTTTTGTTTGCCAACTAACTGACCGAAGGAGCTGCTTGTTTCAATATTACCCTCATTATTATTTCGCTTTCGTTTCACACACACACACACACAAGCGCACAATTAAGTGGTACTGATTTATGTGTGTGTGTGTGTGCGCACATCAAATCGTTATTGATTGCAACGAGAAGCGGCAGCCAACTCCTTATTGAAGCTAAAATTAAGTGGCCCGCTTTGGACTATCATTAAAGGTTTCGGTATCCTCATAAATATATTGATGACTATCTGACACGCAAACAGACGGACAGATAATTTGTTAAGTGTTTGAAGTGCTTGGGGCAAGCTACTGTTGCAAGCTTTGCATGCAACTGACATTAAATCTTATTGTACGCAGAGTCGTTGAACCAATAACAGATAAATTTGCAAACCCTTTTGTGTTTTTAGCAGCGCAGGAAATGCAAAACTTTAGCTGCATGCGTATGTGTGTGTGTGTGTGTGTGTGTGTGTGTTGGGACTTAACTCATCTAGATTTCAGTCACAGGCAACGCACTCACTTCATTATAGGCAGAGGCAAGAGCAGCTTTGCCACAGCTGTCACAACGAGCCTAAAACGAATGACACCAACATGCGTGCGTATCTATGTGTGTGTTAGTGTGTTTCGATCGAGCGACTCTATAGCATTTTACACTCTCTTTGCAGCCCCTGGGCTGAGGCCAACAGCTGCGTTTGCGTTTTGCTATCAACGCTAGTGTCATTTGCATGCATAGCAGGCAAAGCTAAAACAAATGTCAAAATCATAGAATTGGCTTAGAGTGTGGCGTGGTGGGGTGGGGTGGGGCGTGATATGTCCGTGTGTGTGTGTGTGTTTATTGAATACGCAAAAACATGAACACAAGTATGACAATAAACCAGCAGAGCGAGCACAAAGAGTAGCCAAAAACACAAAAGCATAATTAACATGCAAAACATGCAACGATTATTGGAATGTACACACACACACACACACACACAAGGTATGTGTTATTTACAACGTTCCACATGTGGCAGAGGCCAACGACAGTTTGATTTAAGGCTACATTAAAGTGAGAGCTCTCGAAAAAAACGATGAACTGCGCAAATAAGAGCGAGAGGAGCGAATAAAATAAACTGCAGCACATGTTGCAAGTGAGTGAGGCAAGCAGCCTGTGCGCTGACTGAGGATGCTGCTGCGGTTTTTTACCTCTTTGCGCCAAAATAAAAAAAAGCCAATTTAACGCTTGAATACAATTTTCAATTTAAAGTTTTGCGCTTTCTTATTTTGCAGCCCGCTTGCCACGCCCACACCACAGCAACATACAATGACAGTAGCGCATGTTGGCACGTTAGAGAGCAAATCAGCAAGCTATAGCTTAAGATGCAGCAACAACAAAAAAATGAAGTAAAAGTTGACTTTGATTAAAGTTCGAACTTAGAGAGCGCAGGGGCAGCCAAAAGCCAAAGTCAATGTAACTGATGCTTCAGCTGTTTAAAATGATTGAGGCAATGGTTTGATAGCAAAAAGCAAGCGCAGGCAACAGAGTTGAGGTTAAGGGGTGTGGCATTGGGGGCATGCAGCTAACTTTGCAACACTCGTTGAAAATTTTGTGTTGCGTAACTTTATTTTTTCATACTCTGCTTGCTCATTAGTTTAACAATATTGAAATAAATATTCACAATCAATTTGTACTTAACACTGCATCAATCAATACATAAGGCGCATCAATCAAAATATTTTTACTATTATTATGTTGTTTAATCAATTGTTAAGAGTTTTATACGCATTACTTGGCAGTTTTCAGTTTTTTCTGCTGGCTCGTTAGGCCTCCAATGCGATGAGTTGTTCGTTTTTAATGAGCAAAAAATTAAACGAGCAACGAGTCGAGTTTAAGGCCACATTACAAAACCTTTTTTTGTGTTTAGGCCCAACTATAATTAAAAGCGTTAAAGCTGTTAAGACTGTGCGTAATTTATTTCCACGTGCTTGCCCAACTAATGACAGTGGGCATTAGCAGTAAGTGACCAAATGCCTAACAAACTTTGCTTGTAGCTAAGCTAATGAAAACTGAGTGAGCGCCACACACCGACCCCATAAGCATATTGAGTTGTTTTTCATTTTCAAAATTGTTTTTGCTGCTGCTCGTCCCTGGTAAATGAGTTTTCAATACTGTTGTATGTTCGTTATGTGACACGCATACAAAGTTTTTACTCTTTGCTGCTTCTCTCTGTGTTTTCGTTGCCTTTGCCTTTTTTTTCATGGCAATCAATGTCTGCGTCTAAAAATTGATTCTATTCCAAATATGTGAACAACATGCACACAAATTGTCTTTAGGCTTAGGCTCTAACAATTTTTTAATTAAAAAAATTGTTGTTGTGCTCACAATCAAATTAAAGCTGTCTGGGGCTACGAAAAAATATGAAGTTGATGAAAATAATTTAGCAAACGCAGCACTTCATGATCCCTAGAGTAAAAGTCTCTGAAGTCGTTTCATTGTTGCAGCCCTGGAACAGTTTTTAACATTTACTTTTTTGGCTTTGGCACACACGCGACATTTTCATTTGAATTTTATGCCCAAGAGCGCAAGCGACAGCAGCAAGTTACAAAAAGTAACGCATACGCCCTGTGCGACACACACACACACACACAGCTTGTTTTCATTTCCGTCAGGCTACAATTGACGCTGCTCAACTTAACCTCATTCGTCCTGATGCGGCTGCTGCTGCCTCTGCTGCTGTTGTGGCATTTTCATTTACATATTCAACATCCTTTCGTTGTCCTCGCGCGTAGCAGCGTCGCTCGTTTGAGGTTTTTAACTTTTGCCAGGCCACATCACCTTCTCTCTTACGCATGACTTTGCCAACTTTTGCATATTTTTTGTGTCTCTCTCTAATCGAAATTCTAAGCAATAGCTGCAGCATAATTTAAGCAAACTTGTTAACTTGTTTGGCAAGCGTATTTCGGTTTCGTCGAGCTACGAGCCACAGTTGGGCGAGTTGCACGAAATTAAAAATAAGATGCTGCCATTGTAAGGGAGGTAAGAGTCGAGTCTGCTCTGCTCTGCAGCCTGCTTTATGCCACTTTGCCAACTGACATGATAAAGTGTTGCCTTGACTTGCTTTTTGCCACAAGCCGCAGCGGCAGCATCAGCTTCCCCCCCCTCTCACTCTCTGCGCTTTGCATTGTCACGTTTCGTTTTGCTCTATGTAATGCACTCAGCTCAGCAGCGAAAGCTCAGGCCACTTGTTTCTTATCAAATGAAAAGTGTACACAGTACAGTTTGCAAATTAGAAGAGTTTGATGCTGCTGCAATTATCATTTGCATGGAAACATTGTACAAGTTAAAAATTGTATAATAAATAATAGAGAGTAGTATCAAATTAACTAATTTGAAATGCATTTTATGATTGCTTTTGTCATTTATATGTAGCAGCTAAAGCATAATGTATGAAATATAAGTTTATGTTAAGCTCACAGAAATTTGTATGTTAAGTAACAGAGTATGTTATGTTAAGTTAAATAAGCAGCAGCAGACTGAGCTTAGAGCAGAGAAGAAGTATCAATGGACGCTTTGAATTGATTTTGACTTAAGTTTAAATTATAGAGCGAACTTATCATTATTATTACTTACAATTAAGCATTATAATTAATTGTAAAAAAGTTTACAGAGTGAAGAAGAAATCGTAGATTTCAATTCTCCTCAGCAGTAAGTTGTGATGTATAATAAAATAATCAATAATAGTCAATAAGACACTTACTTTCCACTTGCAACGCGCTAAACATCCAAAGACAACAAATATTTAATAACTCCAACCCAATAGAATCACTTTCCAACCCCAACATAGCAAAAAAAAATTATACAATTTCTAAAAAACACGAATTTATACCACCGCATATAAGATGATTCTACCGAAGCTAAACAATTGAAATAAATACCTATAAGAAACCCTAAAATATAATATTATGTACAATTCAAGCTGAAGGCTCAACAATTTTAATTATTCGTTAGCTCTTTATAAATAAAAAAAATAAATAAAATTAAAATAATCAAACTACATTAAACAAAATAAACGATTACAGAATTTTTATTCGTTAGCTCTTTATAAATACATAAAAAAAAAAAAATAAAATAAAATAAAATAATAATACATACATAAATAAAATAAAAAAAAATTAAATGAAAAAATTTAGCAAACTTGCATTTTTTCATTTAAAGAGCTAAAACTGCATTTAGTTTATGTAATTTTATTTATTTATAAAGAGCTTACGAATAATTCAAATTATAAGTTTATGTAATTACTAAGAAATCTAAAACTGAATTGCGCTCATTTTAACAAGAAATTGAAGTCAAACCTTAGTGAGCTGCCTTTGTTGCCTTTAAAAAAATGTTTTTCAAACTTTACGCATTTCCTTTGCGCAACTCTTTATATTTTACTCGGGCCAGGCCAAACAGGCAGCGCTTGCTAATTGCAAAAAGGCAGACTTGGATATTTCGAAAGTGTTGCCAAGCTTTACAATCAGTTAACTGCAATTCTCACTCTCTTATTGTTGAGCAAAGAGCGAGTGGGAAAAGCGTTTGCAGACAGATTCGTCTGCATTTGTTTGGCAACGGTGCAAAAATGTTCAGCGACTGTTTTTGTGTGCGCATAATTACGTGGCAGCAACACAGCGCAAGTGTTGCACACACACACATAGAGCGAGAGAGAGAGAGAGCGAGAGACATAGACAGACAGACTGACAGCAGCAGGAGCTCATCAGTGGTATAGTTATTGTTGCACAGCCAGTAAGCCAGCGCGTCGTGTCTGTGTCTGGCACTCTCAGATGACGCATACGTCATGTTGCCGCGGCGCCCGTGTGTTGACGTTGCACAGGCAAATGCTGACTGCAGCGCATATTCATGCATATTTCTTGTAATTAAAATCACATTGAAGCTGAAGCTGCAGCAGCGGAGTTGCCTTTGAGCCCAAGCGAAACTCGCTGACTGCAGAGTCTATGTTATATATATTTACCGTAATTAAACTAAATTAAGAACTCTCTTGCCATTAAAATGAGATTTACGCTTCAGCAGCAAATGCAGAGAGCGAGCGAGAGGCCCAACTTTGGCCCAACTGTCATTTTAAATGAGAATTTGTATAGCACGCGCGCTCGTTCGTTCGCTCGCTCGCTGGCGAAACATGCTTAATTAATTTCTAAAAAGCCAGCGAAATATACAAAACAAAGGCAACTCAGCAGCATCAAAAAAGGGCTGGGGCTTGCGCTTGGGCTTTACTGCTAACTTTTGTGTCAATTGTGCGCGCGAGTGCCAAAAATTGTTTGCGTAAATTGAAAATTGAGTCATTTTGGCAGCGCTAAAGAATTGCTAATCAACAAAAGTTAGCAGCATAACGAGGGCTGCTAATGAAGTACTTAACAAGCTTTTTTTATTGTAAATTATGTTAGGTAAACAGAGCTGAGCTGGCAACGTAATAATTTTAATATAATAAATTCTTAATTTATAGATTTAAATTTTTATAACAAATGTTTATAAGAAATAAGTAAACATAGACTCGAATAAAATAAAAAGAAATTTATTTTACAATAATAACTGACGCCTGTAGCAACTGAACATTTAATTCAAATTCTCAATCGCTGGAATTAGTGTAAATTAAATAATTTATACTAATAGAAAAACAAAATACGCGTTGACTTAAGTTATTGATAACTTTTATTAAGCGCATTTATTTGTGACTACTTCAGTTGAAGTTATTGCAAGTCTTAGCAGCATTGCAATATATTTGGAAGTCTATATCGATTCTTCTGCCAGATCCCCACTGGACATTTGCGATCAAAGCATTTTTGAATCTGCAGTTGATTACAATAACATTTTAAAGCTGTTTCAAGTGCAAGTTAGCTTAAATAATTGCACATTGGAGATCTCTGCTCAACTGAAACAAACTTTGTTTGTAAGAACTTTTGCATAATTAGCTGAAGCGCAGCCTCACTGACCATTTGACTTACCAAACAGGCCGCGTCGAGTGCATAAAATTTGCACATTTCAATTAAAACAAGCCAACAAATTTGGTTGGCAGCTTTGAAATAAAAATAAGTTGTCAGCTTACTTTGCTTTCAATTAAAAAATACACACAATAAAATGAAATCGCTAAAGTTCGAGTTGTTGTTGCTGGTCATGTGCAAAGTTCTTTTTGTAGTAACACACACACAAACAAAATACACATGGCATAGTTGTTTGAACAGCGCCTGTTTGTATGCTATAAGAAATTTGCATTTTATTTGCATATGCATGAGATTGAGGGCACAACAAAATACAAAACGTTTGCTTAAAGATTTACAAAAAATGTAAAAACACAAAAGGGGGTGGTGTGGGGTGCAATTTAAATGAAAGACGCAATTATGCAAAGAGCAAGTAATTAGTGTAGCAAGGCGAAGCACCCAAAGCCAAATTATCCAAAGCTTCAGTTGCTCGCTGCTGCTTCAACGAAATGTCGGCAGCTCGGGCTTGAGAGTTGCCAAGGCGCGTCGCTTGTGTTTTTATGCTTTATTGCATTTTTATGCCTTAATTTTTTGGAATTAAAATGAGGCGGCGCCCAACAGTGGCAGCAAACAATGGGGCAATGTGCAAAAAGCAGCGCCAAATGTGTATTTTATGCATGCCACCAAAAAAGAAAGAAAAGGTGGCAGCAACAAACAAACAAACAAACAGTTTGAGCGACACAGAGCGCGCAGCAAAATGCGAAAGATTGCAAAGAGGAAAACGCTGTCGGATGCGGCGTGCAAACCACAAATGTAAAAATGCTCGTACATTTTTTTTTTTGGCCAAGGCGCGCATGTTGATGAAGGTGGCAGCACAAAAGCACTTCAGTTGCCACTCGACGTGGCGTTGCAATTGTTTAGCGCAAAATGTGCGTTTAATTCGCATTTATGTTGTTATGACTTAAGCGCTGCTGTGTGTGTGTTAGTGTGTGTGTGTGCAAACGGAATTGAAAGTTGGCAAATGCAAATTGTGTGGCAAACTGTAGAAATTATTATAATGCAAACTTTTCACAGCGCGCGCAGCAATTGCAAAACCAAATTTATGCATTTCAATTATGAAACGTAAAAAGTACAGACCAAAAAAATAAAAATAGATACAAAAAAAGTTAGGGCGCCAAACGGAAATAGCTTTGAACGCTGGCAAAAGTTTAGCCAAACAGCATAGAAAAAATAAAAATATATTAATTAAATTAATAGCAGCCCAACAAATCGCAGCACAGCGCGCCCAAGCTAATTGCCAGGTCAACACACACACACACACTTGTAAACTCAATTGCATTGATTGCTGCTAGTTTTTTTTTAGTTTTTTTGACTTTTGGCTAAAAGCACCTGCCAAAAAGCGAAGGTTAAATAGCAGCAGCCACAACGGCAGTCAGGATATTGCAGCTGCCAAACAAACTTTGACTAGTGCTGCCAGCAACAACAACAAAACTACTAACGACGCCAAGAGAAATGTTGGCTCGAGTTTTCATTTATACGTTTTTTCTTTTTTTGGGGTCTAGTTGTTTGCGCTTGATTTTGCTAGCTTGATTGAATAGCAGTACACAAAAAAGTTTTGCTTACGCTTTGGTTACCAAGGGTTACTACACACACACACACAGAGAGACACACACACACCCACAAGCGAGATAAATAGAAAACTCGTTGCTTACGCTGTCATATGGCGCCGAAAAATATGCAATAAAATATATTTGCGAGAGAGACACACACAAAATACATGTATGCGTGTGTGTGTGTGTGTGTGTGTAGATCGTTGTCGCATATGCTGCTGTGCAACATTTCCGCTTCCGTCGCCGTTTGATACGCACACAAACAAAACATTAACTTTTGCCAGCTAAACAAAAAGCAGCCAAAGAAAATGGCGTGTGAAAATAAATAAAAAAGTAATAGCAACAAATACAGCAGAAGGGCGCGTGCTGATAAAGTTTTGCGCTTTAACAAGCAGCATAATCAAATAAATTATAATAAATTGTTGAAAAACCATTTTGTTTTGGCCGGAAGTCACGTACTGTCTGCGACTATAAACACCCAACCCAACCACCCACCCAGCAGCCAGCGCAGTCATATGTAAAATAAATGCGTATGTATATGTCGCTTAAGATTTATTAACTTTCTAGGGCAAAAAAAACAGCAAAGACTCAAACAAAGTTGGCCAACACTTATACGCGCTGTATAAGACAGTCTTATACGCTTGCTGCGCCCCATTCAAATGACAATCATAATAGCGCCGCAGGCTGCTGCAGACGACAAAGACTGCGCCACTGAAAGTTGCCGCACATGCCACAGATAAGGGGGCAACAAAAATGTGTATTAAGTGCTTGGACATCGGGACAGACAGACAGACATGTGAAAAGGTAGCACAGAACAAATGATGTGCGCATAACAAAAGAGAACACGTAATGAAATGAAATCCTTTCACAACTGGACGCTGCTATGCATGAAATACTTATATAGTTTATGTGTGTGTGTGTGTGTGTGTGTGTGTCGAGGGTCAGAGTGCATGACTATATGAGTACCATAGAGGCAACAACAAGTTGACACTTTTACGAGGCACTTAAATGACACAGCCCAGCCCAAGCTCTCACCCAGAGGCTACAGATTGACATGCAAACAAGAGCATACGAGATTAGAAACTATTCGAACATCCTCGTGTGATGCGTGGCACGAGTCAAGCGTGGTTTTACTCGGATTTTAGATTTTTGGGTGACATAGCCACAAGAAAGTACAGCAAACATACAGCTTCACGACAGGGGGACACCAAGCCGGAATCGTGGATATCACACAGTTGTTTTTAGAGAGAAGCTGCTTGCTGAAGACTTCTAATGATCCAAGACTAACATATATGCCGCAGAGATAGCTCAAACCATCTAAACAAAAATTGTGAGTCTGGCATAATCGAGAGTGCAGAAGACTAGCATACGATAAAATATAATATTATTTTGCTGTTTTATGTGTTGTGAGCTGGCTGACGATCTTTTACTCTTGTGCAACATAGAATAAGTTATGATTGAAGTCAGTGCACTTCGCATGAAGCGTAGGAGACCGGACTCAGATACAGATTGAGTCCTTTGCTCCGTCGCGCTACTCGGTTCTCAATATGCGCAGATGGCGCGTAGCGTCTTTGTCTATTTTGCTCGTATATCATGTGTTGGCTCGGCGCAGTGCCTAAGGAAATAGATTGTTTTATGAAAATTGAAATAGAGTATTCCTCTCCCCAATCCATGCCGTGCGGCCGCTGGTACTCACAGTATGCTGTATATTTTTGACACATTTTATATATGTATGTGATATTTCATATAGAGTGTATAGTGCAGCTTGCTGCTCAGCTGTCTGCGTTGTCATAGAGATAGTAGGTGACATATCGATAGCGAATACTCCAACTCCAGATTATTGTACTGATATACTCTGACTTCTGCTAAAGGAAACTAGTGTATGTGAACATTGCCTATATTGATAAGAATTTAGTTGTAAATAAAACATAATATGATGTAACGTCATATCCATTGCGGGGCTTGCGTCGCACACTGTAATTCGCAATGTGAAAGAGCTAGTCAAAGATTCTATTTTGTTTGCTTATATTGGAAATTAAACATTTTTTTGACGCGCAAGAATCTTTATACTTGTTTGACTGTCTGATCGTGTGTGGCGCTACGATGCAAAAAATTTACATTATAATTTAGGCTTTTAGGCAGTGACAAACATAGATTAATTTGATGTTACTCTCTGCAATTTGTTTATAATAATTATAAGCAAGCAATTACCACATATATTATTCAATCTAGGAACGTCATAGCGCCAGTATGATGATTGAAAATAATTTTAGTTTACAAGGAAGCTGTAGAATAAATTGTCAATCGCCATTATGCTAACAATTTATTAATTTGGAATTTTATTGATATTATTCAAACTTTTCACACATTTGGACAACACAATTGGAAGAACATTAGGCGCAATTAATTAAATTGATAAATAAATTCGTGTTTAAACGAAATAAATACCCATTTTTTTTGCACTAATTTAATATTTATAAAAAAAGAAAGGGGAATTGGCAGGCACGCTTTTGGCATTTTGCAAGGCTGCCAAAAAGGGGGCGATGTGCTTGCATATGTATGTGCATGTCCGTCTGGGCTGGTCTGGTCCGCGCTGTCTGCAACTTGTGGCATGTGTGCACAACATTTTTGTCTGTGTGTGTGGCGCTCTTTCGTTTCGCGCGCTTAATCATTTTAAATCAAGGCTTTAACTTTGAACCCCTTTGTGTGTGTGTGTGTGTGTGTGTGTGTGTGTGTGCGTTACTTTTTGTGGCTTTTGCCAAAATTAATTAAAATTTATATGTGCAAAATCGATGCGATAGTTGTTTTTTTTGAAGTGCAACGCTGCGTATGCGTCATATTGCGAGCTTAATTCTCAACGTTATGCCAAGCAATTTGCTTAATTTATTTAATTGCTACATTAACAACAAATAAACATTGTTTTAATGCAGCATTAAATTTCCACATTGTTTACATTTGCAGCGACATGTGGGGCAAGCAATTTGTAGCCAAAGCAACAACAACAACAACTAAAAGAATAATCAATGTCTTGGCTTATTAGCACACAAACGCCCTCCAAGACTGTGACTGCGACTTGGGTGCTAAAACTAAACTAGAAAATTGCCGGCTCGCGTGTCGGCGCAGCATTTTGATAGCCACAACCACCCAGCACCACCCAGCGCCGACGCAAAAACTTTGCCAGCGAGTTTAATCAATAACTTTGCCAAGGGTCGCGTCGTCGTCGTCGAGAAGTTTAAGCTGCTGCTAAGCGGCAGCGTCAACGTTAAGCGTTTTAATAGCCACTGTTGATTATATAGTCACTAGTCTATAAAATTTGCTGCTCATACTCAAAAATTATGCCATTGGCTCGCGGCCAGCAGCGCCAAGTTGCAAGTAAGTTGCAAGTAAAAAGTTTCATCCGCCTAATCCGCAATGCAATTTAAGCTCAGCTGTCAATTAAATAAACTCTCACGTAGTTTAGACTGCAGCCGCAGCCAAAATGCAGCTTTGGGTCCTAGGGGAAATACCTCATGTGATTATCTGTGAATTTATTTGTCTAGCCGCACGTCGTTGCATTTGCCAAAACGTATAAAATTTTGTGTGTGCTAATGAAATTAAATTAAATGAGCAAACAACTGACAAGCTAACAACTAATTAAAGCAAATGCTATAATAGTTTAAATAGTTTATTGCATAACAAAGAGAGAGAGAGAGAGAGAGACTGAAGGTTGCGCATTGATCGATGGTCGCAGTCTCAGTCTTAGTAAACTGATTAGCGCTAGTGATTTATCTATTGCATTAAAGCCAAAGCAGCTACCTATCAATTGCTTTTATTAATGCAAACTTTTATTTTTATTTACCTAAAATGTTGAAACTGCAGCAAAAAGTATCAAAAGCCATTTAATCTGCAAAGCACACAGCGCTTTAGCAAATATTAAGCATACGCTACGTTGTGCGCTCTCGCTTTTTGTAGCTTGTGTCAATTACGTTTTGTTTGACATTCAATAGCCACAACAACATTTTCCATATACACAAATTTGTTGGTCGCTTTGCTCATTTGAAATTATTTTTATATGCAGCGCGCTCTCTTTTATTTTTATATTGTTGTTGCTATTTTTACTGCATTTCGTTACAATGACAACATTTTTCTGTTGTATGTTGCACGCTTCGAGGGACATGAAAAGCGTTGAGTGAAAGAAAATCTGCGCTGATTTTTATATGCCGCATTTTTATGCGTCGTCATTATCTGCATGCGGCAACAACAACAACAACAACAGCAACATGCATGCCACTGCACACACTTGCCGCATGCCGCATGTAAATTTAATGCCATTTGCATTATTTTCGCTACATTTTATTGCTGCTTTAACTGTTGGCCAAGTGCTTAACATGACTTGTCGACTGTTTAAATTCTACTTGCAAAACTTTTTGGCTGCGTCTTAAAATAATAAAAAACTTGCAGCACGACGTTCTAATCTCTGTTTGAAAACGAAAAATAACCAAACTGCCAAAACATGTCACCCAAACGAACCCCCCAACCCCCCCCCCCTAACTAAACAAACTGCTGCCATAATGAACCTTTTGGCTTTGAGTTGTTTTTCACAAACGTCGACGTCGACGTAGCTGCGAATAATTTACACAGCAGCAAGCAAAAAAGTTTGCGCCAAGCAAAGAAAAACAAAATTTCAAGTGTGTGCGTGTGTGTGGTCAACACTAAAAAGGTGAAACACAGCGGCGACGGCGGCGACGGCGGCGGCGGCGGCAACCGCAAAGCGCCTTGAGTGCTAAGCTGGGCGTTGAACTGGGCGTGGTCAAGCACAAAATTTAAGAAAAGTTACAAAGGAAACAAAAAGTGTATGAAATAATCCGTAGAGATTTTTATCTTGTCCAAGAGCAAGAGCAGCTGCCTCTTCCCTCTCTCTCTCTCTTTCATTTGCTGCCGCTTTATCTTTTGCTGGAAATCTTGAGCAGCTGTCGTTCAGGTAACTTTTATTTTTATATTTATATTTTTACTTGGGCACATCAAACATTAAAATTGCAAAAGTATTAAAAAGTTTTGCATTTTTACATACTTTTGCTAGAATTTAATTGAATTTAGTTACAGATTTATGTGTAGAATTTTACTTGTGCCTAATTAAAGCTGCTCAGATTTGTTGTTGCTTTTGCGGGGTCGTGAACTTACCTGTGAACGAGAAGAAGTGACAGAGAGAACAGGGAATAAGTAATTAGCGTAAATTAGCAGGCGGTATGAGAAAGTGCGTAAAAGCTTGGGAAAGCATCAAATACGCGTGTTAATGATGATTAAGAAGTTGGGCGCGCCTCTACCAAATTTCATGCCACACATGCATCAAATAGCTAAAACCGCATAAATGTGGCAACAAGCGTTGCAAGCATCAATCTCGCTTAGTCAAGTTGTAGCTGCTGCTGCTGCTGCTGCTGCATTGTTGCCACACCCACTAAAAAAGAAACCAGTTTGGGCATTCCTTTTAGCCTCAACAGGGTTTTGCCTTAAGGCAAAATTCATTGTCAAAGTCGCAAACTTTTGTCAACAGACAACAAAAGAGTTGAAAAAGTTTTAGTGCATTTGTCTTTGCAGTGGGCGTGGCTGCGCCGCTGCTGCTTTTAGATGACTCAATGCACGCTGATTGTTGTGCTCAGCTCTGGGTCTGGACGCCGTTCGCTCTTCACTGACTTTTGATTGATGATTGCGAATTAGCGACAAAGCCGCAGAAATTGTAGCACAAGTGGGAGTTGCGTTAGCTTAAGAGCAACGACCGTTCAAATAAGCTACACTATGCGTATACTTATAATACATACTGTATGTCTGTTTAAGGGGGGAGACCTAATTAGAATGTTGAAAAAAAAAAAAAAATTAGAGAGGAAAATTTTTTTTTTTTTGCTTTATTATTTTATTTTAAAATATTTTACATAAAAATATTTTCGCTGTTAGATAATGCGGTGTCCGTTTCTTACATTGAAGCTTGTGTGTTGTTCCGTTTCTGATGGTATAATAAAAAACGAGTAAAACATGAGATGACAGGCAAAAAAAATGGCGTATCGAAAGATAGAATTACAGATATTTTACTTTTTTCAGAAGCAAAAAATTTTCAAATTTATTGAAGTGTTGATACAAGCAGAGCGTCGGCGAGTGCGAAAAAAAAAAAAAAAATTGTTTAAGTGCATACTGATAACGAGTAAAAAAGACAAAAAACAGCGGCAAGATCATTTACACTTAAGCAAAGGATTTGTAGCATCTGGACAATGCCAATCCCATATGACACTCTCTCCGAGGGAGTCGCTGAAGGCCTGCTTATGGGAGCTAGGATTAGCTTCATTAATGATCAATTTAACTGCAGAAAACAAGAAAAAAAAAAAAAAAACAAAAAACTTAAAAAAAAAAATTTAAAAAAAAAAATTTTTGAAGTCGGCATTTTTTTCCGCTTTTATTTTTTATATTTGCACTGAACTTGCGTACACGGATTTAAAAAACAAAATCTCTACACAACTTTTTGAAATGCAATTTAGCTCAATTTTGTAGGAATTATATGAACCTAAAAATTCAACGAAAAAGAAAAAAAAAAAAAAAAAAAAAAAAAAAAATATTTTTAAAGTGGTCTTTACAGTGGGGTTTCAAAAATACAAATTTTTTTCGTTCAAAAACGGACATTTGTGTGACTTTCAAGGGTTCAAACTTTTACCAAATTTTTTGAAAAAGTTTTCACCAATTTAATATTTTTACGGGTTTCACTATAGAAGATTTATACAATTTTCGTTTAATGTTTTAATGCATATAATTTTTGGTGGTTTTCGTAAAATTTGCGACTGTATCGTGTACGCAAATAGGTAACCTCGGCAACGCGACCCTCTACATGTGTGCTATTTTGTTTAACAATTCGATAGTGTATTGATATTAAAAAAAAAAAAAAATTTATATTTTTATATGTTTTTACACATATATAATCTACAAAGTATCTAAATTTTGCTTGAGCTCAGTTTTTTAATTTTTTTCCCTGTCAAAAATTTTTTCGAAAAACAGGCCATTTTTAGGCCTTCTAATTAGGTCTCCCCCCTTAAAGCGCTTACACTACGCTGTGTTTATTTATTGTCACTTGTAAAGTATTTTTATACATTTTAAGCACGAACAGTCCCCCCCCTTTATATATATAAGGAAATGTTATAGCTATAGCTCTATAAGCTTTTAAAACTTAACATCATTATTATGTTGTCTTGTGCTCTTTTGTCTGTCATTACAAATTAGTTATGCTTATGCCTAATGTTATTTTTTTTCATTTTGAAATTCTATTTGCGGTTTAAGGCATGGCCCATCAGGTGCCACATTTTGCAATTAGCCATGTGCCGAAAATTGTGGCTAGCTATATATACATATATATAGCTGATGTAAGTGCAGCTCAGTCGTTGCCTCTAGCAGCTGCTACGCTCAACAATAGACACGAATTTGGATACACATGGCTGTCAAGTGTTGTTTCCTGCCTGCCCCGCTCCCTGCCTCGCTTGCTGCTCTGTGGCAATCACCATGCGTAGCTTTTTATATACATTGCCCCCTTCTTTTGTATGACGACATCATTAGATTATTTAGCTGTTCGCGTTGATTGAATAAATTATATGCATATTTCTTGAGCAGCTCACCTGTGTGTCTGTCTGTCTGTCTGTCTGTCTGTCCCTCTCTGCGTTCTCTTTTTGGCAGCGGAAATTGCTATTTATGCGCGCATCGTTGCCATATTTATATATTTAACGCTTGCGCATTAAATTTACATTTGTAATTCAACTGAACTGCGTGCTGAGCTGTAATCCTGCTGCGGCTTGTGGCATGTGGCAGCAACCACTTTCACTGTCAGTGACCGGGTTTAATGCACTCGACTATTGCAATTCGCATTCGCGCATTTTCCACTGGTTATTCCGGTTCTTCTAATGCTGCAGACGCGCCGCCTGCTTGGCCCGCCTTGCCTTGTGGCCATCGGTGTCATAATCAGTCCAGACGCAGACAACAAAACCAGCTGCTGCCCCCCCCCCCGCTTTAGTTACCAACTGGTTATACCTAACGCTAGCCCAACAGACGCCGACGTCAGCGTCAGCAGCGCTGCCAGTCATTCCACTATGTTGTGGTTGCGCTTTATGTAAGCCACGGGCGCAAGCTTTGAGAGCTCAAGTGGTTTTTTGGACGATGACTTCACACACACACACACACACACAGCTCAAGGACAAATCGCTTGAAGCGTGCAAAATAATTCGAAAGACAGAAAGACAGACAGACAAGTGTAAATATATTTCTATTCTGTTTTATTTGCAGACAAGCTTCGTTGTAGATTTTAAACAATTTGACAGATTTTTTCACAAGCTTAAAAAATTCACATGTCATCTAAACTGCTTTAATTATAATTTATTTGTTTACAATTTTAATTTCATGTCATTTGCTAACTTTTATTTCAATTTATTATTTATAAGTTTGAGCTTCATATTTATTTTAGCTTTTTTTAAGAACTTCACTTAATTTTGCAAATTAATTCACATTTTTTTAAACAACTTTACATTCTATTTAATTTCATAGCTCACACTCTACACAATTTTTAATCTCATAAGTCAGTCAACCCAACAAATTATTAAATTTTTGCTTGTGCGCTTTGATTAATAATACATTTTTTTCTACTCTTTTTTGTGCTTAGATTCTCGGCTGAAATACAAAACTTCTTACAAATTGGCAAACAACGTAGAGAAAAAAAATTTATAATTAATAATCGCAGCGTTTAAAGCGTGTGTAACCCAAGAATTTGTATAGCTACTCATTAAATTTTGTTGTACTTCGATTTCTAGAATTTTTAATGATGGGTTTACATTTTTTTCGAACTCCAACTGACAACACACTGACAGCAGCAGCAAGCCTACAGTTATTATTTTAATTAAGCTAATGAGCTGCGTTGTTGTTGCTCTTTGGGCCAAAATGTGTTTGGTCTAGAGCCTGAGCATTAAGCAATTAGTGCAAAAGTAAGCAAAGCTGTGGAAAAGCTTAAGCGTTTGGGACTTACAATTGAGTTAGACTTGCAGCATTAAGCTTTTGGGCAAACTAAACTAAACAACAAATTGTTATTTGCTTAAAGCTCATTGAATTTAACACCTTCACTAGAGATAGAGATAGAGATAGAGAGAGCGACGCACAGAATTTATTATGACACAAGCAAATTGTAAAATTATGTGGCATGCATATATTATGATTGTATGTGTGTGTGTGTGTGTGTGGCTTGTTGTAATTTTCATAGCATGTTTATGCATTTGCAGACAGCTCAGCTCTCAAGCTAATGCCAAACGGATGTGCGTCGACCCGACTAACAAACTGACGCTTTGCACTTGAGCAGAGCCAACAGTAAATTAGATTAACTCCAGTACTCTAAGGCAGCTGCTGCTGCTGCTGCTGCTGTTGCATGCCACTTCAGCTCAGTTGTGGCCTAGTTAGGTTGCATTGACAGCAAAATTTAATATAGAAATTTTATTTTAATGCCTACACTGCAGCTTGAAAGTCTTTAATTAATATTTTATACACACATTTGCAATTAACAACAATTTTGGTGCTGCCAAGTGGGTGTGGCCCACAGTTGACCACAGTTCAGGGTACAGTTTACTTTTGTTTTTATAGCACACAAAAGTTCACTCATGTGTGCGTGTGTGTGTGTGTGTTGGGGGCGCCTCAAATGTAAATTTATGTGCACTGGACGCTGCAAATTGAATTCATATTTGAAAAGGATTTCGCATTTAAGCCACAAAATTTAGTTGCCACGTCATGTGGCGCACCTTGGCGCACATTCTTAACATTTGATTGGCAGTCAATAAAAAGGCGCAAATCTTATGCGTTGACTTTTTGGCAGCCGAGTGACAGTAACATGCATCAAGATAGGCGAACAGACATACACATTTTTTGTGGCAACACACACACACACACGCACATAAAAGTTAACAAACTGCGCATCAGCAGACACACAAAACCAAAAACTTTGCTGATTGTGCCACACACACATATAAGTTGCTAGCTGTGTGTGTGTGACAGCTGCCGCCATTTAATTTGCTGCGTTTGGATATATAAAAATGTTGCTAGCTAACCCTGCCACACACAGTAACCTAATTGGTTTAGGCAGCGAGCTTATCTTATCAGCTGCGAGCGAGAGAGGCAGAGAGCGAGCGAGAGAGTCAACCTAATTGCCATTGGTTGTGGCAAGCAGCAACAACAACTAACAGCAGCAACTGTTAAGCGTACAGCTAACGTTATCGCCCAAGTTGTCACACACACACACACACACATACAGCACTTATAGTGGCTGTTATTATTTGGCATATACTAAGTCTGCGGCATATCTCTAATGATTCGTAGCAAATGAAAACTTTTTGTTCTTCACACACACACACATAAGTAACGCTCTTTTAATGTACTACACACACACACACACACATATATATATCAAGGTATTAGCTGCTAAAGTTAAACTGCGGGTTGTGTTGACGTTAATTAAGTTTTGGGTCTAACCAAATGCTCAGGCAACGTTGCTACGTGTTTTATATATTTTATATATGTGCGCATTATGATTGTACCTACTGTCACATGATATGGCAGCGCATAAAATAAAAGCATGCAGCATATATATTTGTTTGTATTTAATTTTAATTAATTTTAACAATTTTTTATAGCTATTTTCATTTAGAGTGCACAGACGATATTAAATAAATAAATAAAAATAAGTTTTCCATAACTTTTGTATTATTTTACAAACAGCTAAAAGTTACTTTTATTTTTTTTTTGCCAATAATATGCATTTGCATAACAACATAAAGTTATATTTTTTATGAATATTAATGCTAATGCTATTTGCAGTTTTTTCTTTTTTTTTATAATTTTAAAATAAATGTTTTTTATGAATATTAATGCTTATGTTATTTGCAGTTTTTTCTTTTTTTATAATTTTAAAATAAATGTTTTTTTTTATAAATATTAATGCTTATGTTATTTGCAGTTTTTTCTTATTTTTTATAATTTTAAAATAAATGTGTTCAAAGTTTTAATCTTAACACTGCAAGAAATCCATTTATCGATAGATTTAGCGAACAGTGTTGAGCAGCAACTTGCTAACATTTTAAAGTCACAGCTACTTGACAGTCACACATTAAAAAATCTAAAGATAACAACTGTTTTAAATTTCAGTCACCAAACGATAAGCAACACTCTCAATTAATTGTTTTGCATTTGCATAAAATTCATATAAGAGACCATAACATTTTTTGCTATATAAATCACTTTAGCTTGCCAATATACAATTAATTAAACTTTTGTACCTGCAGTTTAATTTCGCGCATTATTTTTATCTCCCCTCACTTTATACCTGATTTATGCATAAGCTGTTTTACTTTATGGCGGCTCAAGATTTGTGTTTACCTTTCATTAACTGACAAAAATCACATGTATGCCAATACTTTGCGCTGAATATCGCTGCTCATACCCAATTTGTGTAAAAATAAATGATTTTTCACTTGACAATTTATGCAAATTAAATTGAATTCAAATTTTAAATGAAAAGCCGAAAAGCAAACACAAAATTGTAAGACAAATAATGTGAAAAGCTTAAAGCCGCTTCAGTCTTTGACTTTCGTTTGGGGGACGGGGGCGTCAATGGAACGGAAATGGGCGTGTGGGCACATAAATTTTGTACGAAAATTCTTGTAGGAAATTATCTTGGCATACATAATTTCATTTAGGCTACAAGAGCGAATATTATGCTAATTAGGGGTACACAACACACAATTTAAAGCAATATGTATTTTAATGTTTTTTATAATCTCAAGCGTAGCATAATTTAATTAGAATTTTAACTAATAAAAATGTTGCTTAAAGATTTTATTTGTAGCAGCAACATCGAAACGCAGCGCATAGTTTAAATATTGATTTTTAATTATTTTAAGCAGCGCCGCAACGCCACAAAGTATGCAATACACGAGGGTGGGCGCACAGACAAACAAATATAAATATACACACACACACACACATAGAGAGAGTTATGGAGAGGCTGCTGCTGCTGCTGCTGTTGATGATGCTGAGAGCCCACGTAGAGAGTCATTTCAGCGCAGCTTAAACTCACACCTGCCACAGCGGTTGGCCGCACCTCGAGGGTTGCTGCTGCTGTTATGGCAACTGGAAAGTTGCCTGGGTGGTTAAGTGGGGTGTTGTGGGTTGGGTTGGGTGGGGTTTGTGCGTGTTTTGTTTTTAGCTCAACACTTTGACATGCCCACAATGGAGCTGCTGCTGCTGCTGTTGCTCTCTGGAGGCCTCTTAAATGTCACAATGCTGTTGCTCTGGGCTAGCCACCCAGCCAACCTCCCACCCAACGCCAAGTCGAGTGCACGCTCTTTGCTTACATATGTTTATATATATGCTGGACTGGCTGCTGCTGCTGCTACTGCTGCTGCTTTATGTGCTCTGAGGCTCTGACTTTTATGCCATTATGTTGCACTACCAACGACCCTGACCCCAAGTAGCAGTGGCGCATTTAAATCTCATTTCCTTTTGCCTTTCATCTGGCATCTCAGCATAAGTAAGCATGTTATTTTTCTTGGGGTTGCTTTGAATCGCTTTTTTGTTTTATAAAACATAAACACACGTGTGTGTGTGTGTGAGTGTGTGTGAGTCTAAAACGTTGCCAAACTTCACTTAAGCAATCGATTTCGGGTTGGAACTAACAGATGCTGGCCACGTGTGGCAGATACAACAAACTATATAACGTAGTAGTAATTGGATCGACAACGAGCGCACACTAGAGTTGCTCATTTTAGTTCAATTGAGCGTTTAAGTTCAGCAGTTCAGTTGGCGCTGAGCGCATAAATTAATTATATAGTTTAGTTGTCCATTAGCGTTCTTCATATAATTTTATTTATATATAAATTCCTTTTTTTAAATCACTATGTAGCAATTAGAGCAGTAACAAAAGTTGGGAGTAGCATAAGTAACGATAAGTAACGAATAAGAAACTCACATCTCCAATCGATTCAATGCGATCGCTAGTGGAAACGGAACACGCCAAAATGAAAGTAGCGTTAAAATAAATAGCTAATAAAAATTCTAATTATTTATTTATGTTCAAATATAACGATCCAACTATATTTGAATTGAAGCAGCAAAACGAACGAAATTGTTGCTGCACTTAGTTCGCTCTTTCACTTTAAGAATTAGTTCAAGCGAACTTATGCTGAACAATACGCTACAACACTAATACACATATAGTCAAAATATGTGTGTGTGTGTCTGAAATACAAATAACATTTAATACCCAAAAGGAAATTGACTATTTCAGCAGCGAATCGAACAGAGCAGACAGGACTCGTAATCAATGCGAATTAGTTGTCGTAAAACGCCGAAAGGCATAATATATACATATATATCTTATATATATATACTATATGCTTGCTATGCGAACATTAAAAGCCTCAGCACAAGTTGCTTAGAGTGTTGCTTGAAGGTGTTGCAAGTAGCACAAGCTTTGCCGCCTCATTCAAAGCCAAGTGCCCTCCAAATGAATTGTGGCTTTTGATTGTATTAAACACACACACACACACACACACACACACACAGATACACATATACACTGGCTGTTAATTGCATTTTTATATGCGCATAAAAAGATGCACTCAGTATTAATATTGATGGGCAAATCGTGCCGCCTGCTAAGTTGAAGGTCGCCAACTAAACTGCAAACAGAAATAAATGTAAATGTAAATGTGCAATGCTGCATTTAAATAAATAAAAATGGCATTAAACATTATGGGCACTGTCTTGTTAACTTGGCTCGTGACAAACATAAAAAAAAAGAAGCAGTTGCTTGCCTAATTTAGTTTGATATTTTTTTCTCAATGTTTTGAAAAGCCGTAAAGGGAGTCGAAGGTTAACAACTGCGCCTGCTTAAAAGTTCAGATGTCAGCTGTTTATTTTTTATAGCAAACAATAGCTTGGCGCATCTTGAGTGCAACTGCAGCAACTTGTCCGGTTTACCTTGCCGCTTGTTGTTGCTACTGTTTATGCTAATTGGCAGCAATAAATGTTAAGTAAACACACACAATTTCCCTTAGCCTAGTAGCAAACAATAACAGAAATTTGCACATTTTAAACGTTGCAATAAATTAGAAATCAACAAATGAGCGAGCGCGCGTTCGTTTTTAAACATTTCGTGTCAAATGTTTTAGCATTCGGTACAGAATTTATGGCAAAAGTTCGTGTAAATATGCATAGGGCGCTTAAATTGTTAGCAATTAATTATTGTCTAATTGAAATTAGCCAAATTAGCATATCAAAATTCCAGCGCTGTTACTTTCATTGAATAAATTTGTAGCGCTTCCGCTTTTAGTTAGTGGCTGAGTCAATATATAAAGATAATGCCAAGATTAACAGTTAACAGTTCCGGCTCTAATGCAACTTCAGACTTGTTAATGTAAATTGCAATTCAATTAGTGACTACTCAAAGTTAAAGCAATCGTTTATCTCTGATTAAGTTGATAATTAAAAATAGAAGCTGCAGTCAATAGACAAGTAGTTGCCATTATTCATGCTAAGCCTTGAGCTTTTATTAATTACAAACAATTACAAATGACCAAAGTTTAAAATGTAAAATCAAACTGTTACTATTTTTGAGACACCACTGTATATAATTAATTTGATTTATTTACAAATTGTTACTATCGCTTAGGCATTTTCGAAAAGTTCACAAGTCACTTGGGACTTCTACGTAGATTAATAAACTGTTTTTTTTTTTTCTACATAAAAAATATATATTTTTGCTACTATTTGTCAACGTTGCGGTTACTCAATACGTAAATATTTTTATAGGCAGCACAGCGCACAAAAATACAAAAATAAACAAGCAAAAGTATATGTAGTAAATAAATAAATACAACAAAGAAAACGCATTTATGACAAGCTAATAAAATGTAAATTTTGTTACCAACAACAACAACAAGTGCGGGCCGGGCCGCCTAGTAATTTAAATAAACTAGAAGAGAAAAAAAATGCCGGCCGCATAAATTAAAAATAAAAACAAACCAGCGACACTAACGTGCGAGGTAATAAAAATAAAAGCTCAGCGAGTGAGAACGCCAAGCCAAGCGGGGGGGGCCAAAGAGAGCTGAAGACACGTGGGTGTGAAATGGAGAGCAAAAATGAGCAATGAAACGAATTGGAATGGAACAAACAGCAGCGACGACGAAACTAACTGACTACAATTACCGTTAAATGTGTACTGACTTGCAATAACAACAACAACAACAACAAAAGCTCTAACCTGTTACAATTTCAAAATGTGCTTGTTGTTGTTGTTGTTATTGTTGTTGCTGAGTCACTGCGCAGGCGCGCGACGCTTTGCTAATTGACAGTCTCCACGCTGAAGTGAGTGACACTAGCGATTAGCTGTCGCTGTCGCTGCCGGCGTCGCTGCGCGCGTTAACAGCTGAACCGAATAATTTGCATTTGGAACTTGAAGAGCGACGTTAGCGTCAGCAGCGCAGCAGCAGCAGCAGCGAAGTTCGGTTCATTCACATTGCCGTAGGTTGCGTTTTTGTTATTTATTAATTAATTTTTTTAGCATGGCCTGCTGCTGTGAATTTATCAATTAACATTTTATGAGCAGTTGATTACAACAAAATATAAAAAAAATGCACAAAATTAAAATAAATACTTTTCGAGCTGTTAACACTTTGTATTTGTTGCAATTTTTTGAAAGTTAATCGTTTGGGATTTTTTTAATTGCCTTTTAGCGATTTGAAGCAAATTAAATTTGTATTTTCAATTTGCGCTACGTTAATTTTTTAGTTAAGTGCACTCCCTTAAAGTTAAGCATATACAAATTGTATTTAATTTTTGTGTTTTTTCTTTTTGTTATCAGCAGTTTGAATAAATGTGTCGCGTCGCGCCTTCAATTTCGAATGTGCGCCATTTGTCAATATCAGTGCGAGCAAATCTTTATTGACACACACACACACACACATACATATATATAATTGAGATGCCAATTTATATGCATAATCCGCAGCGAGGTGCGCTTTAGCAGTTGTCGCACTCAAAAACTAAAAGTTCACAATCTAGATAAAGAAAAGAAACTCAAGCTGAACGAACGTTCGCTTCGTTTTCAATTCATTTTCATCAATCAACAGCAGCAGCGCAGCAGCAGCAGCAGCAACGGGAGTAATATTTTTAAATCAACTTTAATTGAAATAAATTGTCATATCATATGCTGAGGGCATACAAAATGTAAATGGGGAAAAATGAAAATGTGTGGGCATATCTTTTGAAAACTGCGGGACAAACAATCGCTCCATCTCGCTCGCACACTGTGCTGCGTTTCCTGCTCTTAAGTGCTACTTAAAACTGCCTAGAAAATTAGAGCCCATCAATCAGACAAATTGAAAATATTGAAATATGCTTAGAGAGAAAAGTAAAAGCAGCTGCTGTCTGCTCAAATTGTTTTGTAGACTTGATCTAGTGCCTAATTAAGTGAAAGTCATCAATTGCGTAAAAATTGAGAGCGCTTTGATAATAAAGCTTGACCATAAAACTCAGCCAAGCCTTGACTATGGCCATATCTATATCTCAAGCTGCATTGGGCAAACTGAAACGGAAAATGTAATCAGCTAAATTTACAAAAAACTTTGCGCTCAAGTGCGCACGCACAATGGACAAAACTCCATAGCAGACAACATATGGCAGCCTTAGCTCATCTTTTTAAACAATTTATGAGCCAACGTCTGTGTCTTGCTATTTATGCAATTTAATGTGCAATTTTTCAATTGTTGCCTCAAGAGATTTTTTATTACTTTAGTTTATGATCACGACGTTGTAATTAACATGGCAGACATAACTTTATGTGCGCGTCTCTCTATCGCTCATTTATGTTATATGAAAATTTAGTAAACATTTTTAATTGCAATTAATTAGAATGACATTTGCAAAATGTGCGACGACAAACGGCTAAAGACAACAAAATGTGCAAGTAATTATAAAATTATGCAAAAAGCCACTGACAATCGTTCAAAAAACAAACTATTTTATAAACTTTGCCTTTGCTTTGTTGATAAGACCTTAAAACGCCCACATAACGAGACAACAAAAGACGTGAACTGTTTAAAAAACAATTTCTCGTTCTCCTTGTCCGACACGCTTTAACTTAAGTAGACCAATGCTATGCAAACTTTATAGTCTGACATACATATTATACATACTAATAAGCCCGATTAGCGCGTAGCCAACTTCCTTATCAATCATGCCCACAAAATTTGCATTTTAATATATAAAACGTGAAACGTACCTGCAAATAGATGAGCAAATAAAACAAATAGTTATTAATAAATGAGCAATATGATTAATTATATGTATTTGAACTTTTTATAGCGACTTGAGTTACGTGGGAAAATGTTGGCGAAACGTGTGTCAAAAGTTGACACTTGAATGTATCAAATTGATAGCGAGGGAATGCTAAAAATTCAATACAATACGTATGTATGTGTGTATGCATGTATATACATATATAAGGAGCCACAAGTCGTAGCTATCACATTACAGCAACTCAAGTTGGCGAAGGTAAATCCCAAACTGCAGACTATGTCAACAATTTAAGCGCTTTCAAAACAAGAAATATAAAACAAAATAAATAAACGAGTAAATGTAGTAAACGATGAAGAAGAAGCAGCAGCAGCAAACAGGCAGTGTGTGAATTTAACGTTTGTCAAATTTGTTGTTGTCTATGTAAATAGGTAAACAAAACTTTAAGCAGAGAGAGAGAGTGAGCGACACACACACAAACAATAAGTGAGAGTTGAGCAGCACGTGAGTCAAGCTAAGAAGTTGGCTTGGCTTTTTTTAATTGAAAGCAACGGTAGTTTTCTAAAAAGAGCGAGAGGGAGAGAGCGGCAGTGAAGAGCGAGCGAATGAGTCTGACAAAACACAATCAAGGCAAGGCGGCAGCAGCAGCCAAATTGAGCTATTTGCTGTACCAATATTTATAGAGCGTACTGTAAACGCGACGCGCGCTTTGCTGCCAGCGCCCTCCGCGTCTTTCTCTATTTGTTATTGTTTACACATGTTTGTAAACTATGTTATGTGTAGTTGTTGTTGTTGTTGCTTACCGGATAAAACATTCCTTGCGGAGGAAGAAAATATGCCCCGGGGCCCCACAGTTTGAAGGCTTTATGTGTTTACAGTTGCGTCGCAAATTTTATGCACACAGCCCGATTTAACAAGTTTGAGTTTTTTTGTTTTTGTTTTTTTTTTGTTTTGCTGTTTTGTGCGGCAGTCACTTTAGTTATTTAACTTATTTAACACTGTATTTGTAGTTGCTGCGCATTTGTTGCATTGCATTTAAATATATTTTATTTTTATTTGGCACAATTTTCAATTTGTGTGTGTGTGAACTATCAAAATGAAACAATAAGCTTTATTAGCAAACGCGCGAGATAAAAATATTCCAATTGGGCAATTGTTGTAAAACTATTTGTTGTTGCTAGGGGTGGTTCTTATTCGTATATTTTTGGGTCTGAAGGATGTTGAGCGAAACGTAACGAAAACAGAAAATGCGCAAAAAACGATGAAACGAAAAACACAGCGCAAACGCGAGACACAAAAGAGACGAGGCAACACAAAAAACTAAAAAAAAAAAAGAAGCAAAAACAGCAGCCACGCGCTTTTTTAAATAATTTGGGCAAAGGGATAGCGCGGAGCGTTTCCAGTTGAATGAAATAAAGTGTTTATAATAAATTGGAAATTGCGCTCGTTATGTATGTTTGCAATTGTTATTATTGTTTTGCCACGTTTTCGAGGGGGGGGGGAGCGACGAACACTAAATAAATACAAAGACAACGCTTTGTCCATTGCTTTGCATGTTTCGTTCGTTGCTTGGATGCACTTTTAGTTAGTTTCATTTATAGCGCGGCGCGCGTGCTGTCTCGCTCTAACTACATATGGCATACGCGTCGGCCGTCCGTCCGTCTGTCAGCTCATCATCTGGCACACACATTGCTTACTTTTTGTTTTATTTTATTGAATGGACAAGACAAAGCACAATGCCGACAAAGCAGCTGAGCGTATGATGCTGCAAACAAGAAGAAGCAGCAGCAGAGAGCGCGCACAGAGCGCATAGAGAGCGTGAGTGAGTGAGTGAGTGAGCAAAGTCGAATCAGAAAAAGAGGCAGGCGAATGACGGCGCAAAAAGGATAAAAGGATGAAAATTGTGCGCAAAATAAATTCGCCAAAAAGGGAATATGCCAGGCCAGGCAGCATGTAAAGCGAGGGCTGCGACGGCGGACGGGCGGACCGAAAAAACATGTGGCGCATTCAATGAAATGATGCTGCCGCTGTCGCTGCTTAGACGACGCGGGCAGCGCGGCGTAGCTGGTTGGGACAAGAACAGACAGGCACAAGAGAAATCACGTCCCCTTGTGCCGTCGCCGCCAGCTATCGTCACGCAGCGAGAACGAGATGGCGCATCTATATATTTATTTTTAACTTTTCATTTCATTTTGTATCTGTGTACGCGCTGCCGATTCCGAATTGTATATGTAATGTAGGCGCACACAGAAATTCACAGAATTGCACTGCACTTTTCTTTCAAAAATTTTCCCAAAATTTGTGGCAAAATGTATTTTATATTTGCGTTTGTTGTGCTGCATTCGATTTTATTGCAGGTTTTTTTTTTCTTTCACTTGTGAAGCTGCAGCAGCACCAAAGGGGCTACGGACTTGTTGAGAAGAGGCGAGAAAAATACGCGCGCAACGCATTAACAATTGCCAACAAATTGCTGCTTCTTTTTTTCACATAACACATCACACAATATTCTTACACTTTGTTTATGTTAAAATCCTATACGCATGGTTGTCGAGACGATGTGAAGATTGGTTAACTTAGTCAAAATATTATTTATATTCGAGAGCTATACCCGCGCGCACGTCCGTTCAAGTCGGCGATTCATGTAAGAATGAGAGAGCAAAGCAAACGAGGCAAAAATCCGAGAGCAAAGCAAACACCGTAAGCGCGAGAGTCGCAGAAGTATGTGTGTGAAATCGGGGGTGGCAGCAGTGCGGAACTCTCTGTCATTCGCTCTCAAATGCGCTTTTTTCTCGTCAGATCTAGCCTTTTTAAGCGTACAACGGCGTGAAAATGTTGTCTATATAATAATAATTTAAATAATAAATAATAGTTAACGCAAGCAGACGTGCATAAAAAATAAAAGCAAAAAACAGCTGACAAGACAAGCTGTTAAGCAATGTAAGGCAAGCCGTTATTAAATTGACAGCACAACAGTGACTTTCAAACTTGCGCAGCACTGACAAAAATGTTGCAAACGACGAAAGCGCGAGAGGCGCACATGAGCGAGTAAGCATTTGGCAATTGCAACATGTTGCTAGGTACATGTTTTTAAGCAACATTGCTGCTCAGCATGTTAAGTAACAGCAGCGCCAAACTATCGATAGCAAACGCAAACTTGGCGCACAATTCAAATTGCATGAACAAATACGCTTTAACTTAAAATAAACGCCTAACTGGCAGTGGATGTTGCTAGCTTTGATTGCGTGCAATGATGCAATGAACTTAACACTTGCTGCCACATCAAATGGCAACTGCCACACTTGCGACAAATGGCTGCTGGCCATCGACTACACAAACAGTTTACAACGTGGCACAAATAGTATGTGGGGCTTTTAACTGTTGTTGCTGCCAGTGGCTGGCTGGGCTGGTGAATCAAAAATGCGGCATGGGGACAGTAAAACCAAATCAGAAGTGGCATGCCTCATTTTCGGTGGCCTGGTCGCTTGTCAAGATTGCATCAGCCTGTGCTCAGCTGCAGGGCAACAACAACATGTGGCAAAGGCTTATTAAACACAACGAACTGACAGCGTGGCGAGCTGAGCTGGGGCCGTCTGTATTTGAAATGCAAATAGCCTTACGAGTTGACAACGATGCAGCAGCAGCAGCAGCAACAGCAGCAGCAGTTGCCGCTAAAGTAGCAATTTTTACACTGCTGCAGCCTTGGCCGTGTGTCCTGTGGGTGCGATGCAGCCTTGTTGCTGTCAGAATGCGGCAACACCCACCCATCCACTTGCCACATGATGCGTTATGGCTTGTTTTGCTGGCCTGGCTGTGGCTGTGGCTGCATAAATGCAAATTGCAGGCGCAGGCAACTTTTTAATCCCTGTTGACCAGCAAATTGTCGCCAAGCGTTTGGGCCTGCAGCTAAGCCGATTGCCAGCTACAGCAGCTGATAAGTGCTTGGGGCTGAAGTCAACATTTTTTGTTTGCCAAATGGTTTTAGGATTAGACAAATGTATGCGCTGCAGATAACTGAAGAGCAAAAAAAAAAAAAAATGTTATGCGCACTTAAATTTGTAGCAAGTTTCAATTTGTTGTGGCAACTAATGCAGCGTTGTCCTTGTTTTTGTTAAAGGCGTAGCTGGAGCTGGAACGCGAGTTGATATATGGTTCGCTGCTTTGGTTAGGGCGCGGTCCAAGCAGCAAAGGCATGGCCAACAAACCGCAAACAATAACAAACGATGGACGGCAAGGCTTTAATACAAACAGCGAAGAGAGAGAGCGAAGGAGCGAGAGCGAGAGCGCGAGCAGCTGCTGCCTACAAAACAACAACTGTGGGGCAAAAGTGGGTGTTGCTGGCAAAAAAGGATTTATGATGCTTGTTATCGCGCAGGCAGAACGATGACAAAAGGTGGCCCAGGCTCCGGCTCAGGCTCAGACCCCAAGACATGCGTTGCTACCAAAAAGAGGAAGCGAGCTGAAGCTTAAGCTGTCGCCTGGCAATGGCGCGTAACGCAGATAAAATCTTCACACACACACACACACACACACAAGTGCAGCTTTGATGCTTCACACACGTGTTTATTCAACTGAAGGTGGCAGCCTAATGAGCCATGAGCTGCTGGCAGCCTCAAAAATTTACATTAATTAAATTTCAATAGGCAAACGCTTTGGCGTATTAAAAGCAACTAAAAGTATCTATTAGTCAACAATTTTAGCAGCTTGCCAGCTAAATTAGTCAATAAATTAAAGCCGAGAGCGCGCAAACGAGGACACACGACTTCCTGCCCAGCCAAGAAGCCATAACGAGCCGAAAAACATTGCATTAAAAAATCCATTCATTAAAATGGCAAAACGTGCGCTGCGCAGCCACTAAAATTTATGGCCCTTTGAAAGCAGCAGAAGACGCTGTCCAAACATTAAGGCGCATGGGAGTATGGGCGTGGCATTTGCGGTTGTCTCAAGTGGCTGTCCGCAGGTAAAGCAGGCGCAGCTTTAAGCCAAAGTTAGCTAAACGCCACTTCAGTCTAAGAGTTGAGCATAGCACAAAAGGATGCAAGGATTCAACTGAGCACTGAGCCAGTGGCTTAAGTGCAAGCGTAGAAAAAGGCTCTAGCAGCTTAGCTGAGCACTTAGAAACTTTTAAAATCGATTCTCAAGCGTTTTGTAGCTTCAACTGCATTTGAAAATATTTTTTAGAAGCAATAGAATTAATTTAATAAGTCAAGTTGCATATAGTTTAGTAAATAAATATAACAATAATAATTGAAAAAAATACATTACATTAAATACATTAGTTGTTAAATAAAATTTGAATTGCTTAAGTAAAAAAGTAAAAGTAAATAAGTAACAAGTTACAAGTTTATTTTTGCTAAGAGTTGTAACTAACGCGCATTTAAAAAAAGTGTAAGAGAGGTAATGTGAGGTGATGCAGGTATAATTGTTATATTTTAAACTAAGTTGTGTGTAAAATTCATTAAGTTAACTTTAATACGCTGAGCTTGAGCGTAGTTTGAGCTTGCGCGACGCTTAAAAACTTTGAAATGCATTTAGCTTTGCCTTAAAGAAAATTAACAATTTGTAGTACATTAAATTCTAAATAAAATGTAAGCAAGTTAAAAATAATATTTTTTTGTATGCTGGCTAATTAGATTTATTTTTGTTAAGCGATTTTGTTTTTAAAAAATTGCAGCTTTAGTTACAAAGCAAAAGCTGCAGCTTGTCGTAGCAATTGAGCTAAACTTTGTACAGCAATTTGTCAAGTGGGCAATATATTAATAAATAATTGTTAATTAATGTTTATAGTGCTTATATATTTGCCATTTAAACTTCTATGCTTTATTTGCTTTATTAAGACAAAAATTTGCTGCTGTATTGAGCTCTGCTCGTTGCTTACTTAGAGTTTGCTATATATATATATAGTATATAATATATAATATGCAATTTAAGCTACAATTGTGCAACAGCAAAATTAACTTTAGCTGCTCTGTAGCCAAAGGCAATCTAATTAAAGCGCTGACACTTCATAGGCGCGACATAATTACAAGCGATAAAATGGGCGTATTGCAATTTGTGGGCGTGTTGCAGTTCAATGCGCTCAATTATAAGTTGCACAGACAGACAAACAGCCGCCAGTGTGTGTTGCAAATACATTGGGGAACAGTTGCAAGCGCTTCAGGGAGACGCCACGTGCCATTAGCAAAGAGCAACAGCCTCACAGTCAGTCAGTGTGCATGTGTGCATGTGTGTGTGTGTGTGTGTGTGTGTGTAGGCCGAAAAGTGTGCAACATTTGCAAAAGTTAAAAGCATTTGCCGCTGCATCAGTCGAGTTTTTCTTTTGACTGCTTCGTTCGCTTTTCATTACAGCTGCAGCTTTTGCTTTATGTTGCTTTAGCATTTACAGTCTAAATAGTTTATGTGGCTTAAAACATTTGCAATAATGTAGATAGTCAAGCTGCTGCCATAATTACCAATGCCAAAGTCAATACCAAACTAAAAGCTCTCTGGCTCTGAGCTCTTGCCAAAGTGCAGCAAGTAGATCTAGGATGTGTTTTTGTTGCCGCGCACTTAATATATTTGCAACGATAATAAAATTCAATTGCGCACACACACACACACACACACACACACAGCAAATGAAAACAAAATAATGAATATACTTCGCGTATGTGCTAGAAAAAAAGAAGAAGCAGAATTGTAAGGACGTTGGCAAGAAACTTTGCCGCAAACTTTTTTGCTTTTTGGCCATAAGAAAACACAAAAGGGTAAGCTGTCTATTGCGCTCTCGCTCGCACACTTTTTGCTGCAGCGAACACATGTCAAATGCGCTTTTTAAAAACAAGTTTTTCCTTCTAGCGTAAAGTTGAACACAACAAAAAATAAAAAAAAAATAAACTGCAAACTGCTTATCTCGACAAAAAGCCAAAAAAAAACACATAGTGCAAGAGTGGGCGTGGCAGGCAGCGCTGCTAATGGTGCCAAGCAACCGGAAATGCCGCCATGCATGTCTGCGTCTATTTGAACAAAATGGAGGCTGTGTGTATCGTGAGCATCTTGATTGCCTTTGGCTGCAGGCTCAAAATTTATAAGAGCCTCGCTGCTTGCTTTTAGTTTTTAGTTTTAGTTGTTGCTATGATAATTTCCGCAGTTGCTACAGAAACAGAAGAAACGGCCCCATTGTACGTGATGTGTGGCGAGAAAGTATCGAAATACGTATACGTAATATTGGTATTGACATTTTGGCCATTGGCCAACTCGCATGCATGCTCTATGGGCCAGGCCAAAAGCAAGGCAATTGACTAAAATATGCTGCGACTGCAGACGGCTTGTTATGCAAGCGGGTTAAATTAATATAGCGGCCGATTTGACCTGAATTGGCATCCCTTAGTATGGGATGCGACTGCTCTTTATATATATAAGCAGCTAATAAGGCTGCCCAAATTTAGTTGAAAGCACTCAAAGCTGCGCACAGTAGTCGGCAAATCAAATCAAATTTAGAAGTTAGTTATCTACTCTACTTTTAATCTTTTGCTAACTTTTAATCGATCTACTACATACTGCAGCCAACTCAATGCTTAATTCTTCTATTTCATTCATTCAGTTTTTAATTTATGCCAATTGATAACTAAGTCGTGACCACTGTGGCTGCTCTGCCTTAGTATCTAATTATTTTCAGTTTATTTAGTTGTGTCTGGCTAATTGAAATAATTGTTGCATAGTTGAAGGCGCCAAAGCAAAGTTTATTGCGACACGCCCACAATTATCGCAGTGCATAACGGACAGACAGACAGTCCAACCTACCAACAAAACAAAACAAACTAAAACAAATTGCATGAAACGTAGCAAGTTAATTGAATTTTGGACAACGCAAAACAGCAAATAGTTGGCAGTCAAAGTATTGCATACCCTGTAAATTTAAGAATAGCCAATAGCTTTTGAATAGAGTTAATTATAAATATAGCAATGTGCGGTTTTAAAATCATATATAGGAAAAAATTATAATGTATTTGTTGCTAAACTTAAAATGCACGCGCAACGGCTTTTTAGCTTAGCAAAGACTGCAACCTAGAAATACATTCTGGCTTGTGTCTTGGCTGTAATGTTAGGAACAGCGAAAAGTGAGCGCTGCTAAAAAACCGTTTGGTGGCGCCATCTAGCCGACAACCTGCTTACTACTGATTTCAGCGATTTCAAGGCCAACTGATGTTTCCAAAACACACCGAAGCTTGGGAAAAGCGCAATTAGGCGATTCAGAGCCAACAAATGTTTCCGAAACACACCGCAGCGTGGGAAAAGCGCAATGACACATTAAAAACTAACCAAAACTAAAAAGAAAGCAATTATAAAATAATAAAAAACATACCCAAATTTCATGATTTAACTGCGGCCACTCTGAATTTATTGCAATACTTAATTTTTGAAGGAAAATTTCATGCTCCTCGTCGAAAATGACAAAATTTTTCCAATCCCAATAGGATGGAGTAAACTCTACTGGCCACTTGCCGTCCATTTTAAGTGTGATTTAATTAAATAATTAGGCACAAAATTAAAAGCATAAAACACAATTAAAAAAAAGGTAAATAAATTGTGAAATTAAAAATTAATACGACACACGATCGTCTATCGACGGTGGTAAACAGTGAACTGATTGACAAAAATACAAAAGCCCGCTGCACAAATTAAAAATACACCGCTGCGCTCCCGCTCTTGCTCTGACTCACGCTTTTCTGCCTTCACTTTTTTTCATATATGTAATATGAATGTAAGATGAATTTTAAACTCAAGAATCAAAGAGTTCTATGCGGTTGCTCTATTTAAAAAGAGAGAGAGAGAGAGAGCGAGCGAGATTACTGTCTCATTGGCTAAAGCCTCTAATGCGTGCATGTATTGGTAGTAAAATAAGTCGGTACTCACTTGTCTTTGAAATTCCATTGCCGGTAAATTACCGGTCAATTCAATAGCCGACATATTTCGCGAAAATTATGTTAAGTTTAGTTTTTGTGATTTTAAACGTGCGCACTGTACTTTGTTGCAATTGTTGTTGCACTCGTTTTTTGTGTTCCTCTGTGCTACTTTGTTGACCTTGTAGATTTTTTACTTTTTCCAGTTATGGTTTTGCACATCTCTTTTGTTTATGTTTCTGCAGCTGCATACTGTAAGTAAATAGCAATTATTATGTGTCAAACGAGTTTTGGCTATTCTTATTGTTTATGTCATTCGATTAGCGCTTAAGAAAATACAAATGGAATTGTTAGCATTGTGGTTTTATATTTTAATTAAGTTTAATAATTGTCTTAATTTTGCGCAGTTTTCTAGTAACGATTTATTTTCTTTTATTTGTGTATCAATTTGTTTAGCTGTACACACACACACATACCATATGTTCATGTATTTGTATATTTGGCTAACTGAGAGCACTCTCAGTGGGAATGTCCTCTATTATCTTTCTGTTGATTTGCGTTTCTTTTTTTTTTCACAACAATGAATGTGTGTGTGTGTGTGTCAGGTGTAGGCAAGCAATTGCGTACTATGGGCAAATTTGAGCAAATTCTATATTTGAAAGCTCGAATTTGTTGTTTAATAATTAAATTTTATATTAAATATATTAATACTCTTAATAATTATTAGAATTGAATATATTAAATGTGTTTATGCTGTTAACCTGTTAAAATTAATTAAAAATTCAAATCAGCAGCAATAAAATTAATTTTTACAACAAATTGAGTTCCTCATAATAATTTTATATAATTCTCAATTCAATTGCTTACTACATTGCAAAAACATTGCACACAAAAACGTCCCATAGTGAGTAGTGTGTGTGTGTGTTGATATGTGTCTAGCTCAATGCAAATTACACAAACAATTTTTCGAATTTTTTTTATTGTCTCGACTGCGCGAGCAAAGCGACAACACTTTGCTGTGTTTGTTGTTGTCTTTTCTCGACTTCGAGCTTTGTTGTTGTTTTGACAAAATGCGTGCACTTAAAAAAAAATTAAAACTTCTTGCACTGGACATACGAAATTATCAAACTTTGGACAAGCAAGTGATGACTCATTTCTTTTCAGTGTATGAAATAAAATTGAGTTAACGGCATCTTTACTTGTGTTAGTGTTCTCGAATTAGTATATTGGTGATTTGCTCTTCCCAATGCAAGCGCTTGGACGCAGTTAGTATCAATAAATTTTAAAAGAAATTGTAGTAAAATCTACATAATATTTCAATTTACAGTTTAGTGCAAAAGTAAAAACGGCTTATAAATCTTTTTACACACAAAAAGTCAAATGAACATTTGGGCCAGCAAATCAAATGTCCCTTGGCGTGGCCAACTAAACTACACGTAACTTCACTTAGCCATCTAACTATAGCTATCTCTAGCGTCGACCTACTGTATATGTGTGTGTGTGTGTGTGAATAAAATGCACAACATAACTTTGTCTTGGCCAATAGCTATTAGAAGTGCATTTGCCATGTTGCCAGCTACATGGCAAAATGGCTTTAATGGTCAGAGATACAGTCTACAACAAACATGAGCAGCTTGAACTGTATGTGTGTGTGTGTGTGTGTGTGGCAAACGGAAATTGTGCATATTTTACTTAGTTTTTGCCGCTGAAATGGCAAATGGGTGGCAAGCAGGGCTAAAAGGTAGCCAACTGGCAAATATTTGTAAAATCAAACGCGCTGATTCTGTAAGCAGAGCTCGCTCTCGCAGCTTATGAAACGTTAAATGTAAATAAATTATTAGCGCAGCAGCGTTGGGGCCATGTGTGCGGAGCCACTTCTTGCCACGTGGGCAGCTACATGTGTTTGTGGCATGGCTATTAATTACTAAAGCGCAACTCGCAGCATTGTTGGCTTTGCCTTAAGGGTGCGAACAAAAACAAGAAGAAAAAAAACGTGGCAAAAGTAGTTGCAGCATACTAAAAATGTGGCATGCAACGAGTAACGAGACAATTACCGCTGGGAACGACACCAGAGTCAACTGATGCCCGCTCTGTTGGCCAAACATGCAACTTTGAACAGCTTTACATACACACACACACACACATGCATACATAGCAAACAATTCAGCGCAAACTTTACGCTGCTTTCTTTCAACTGTGCGTCTGTATGTGTGTGTGTGCAACGTGACTGTTGTAGCAGCCTTACAGGCGTGGCAGCCTGCGTAGACAACGTGTTAAGCTTCAGTGGTTTGCCATTGCAAATGGGACACATTAGCAGTGTTGCAACTTGCACACACACACACACACACACACACACAAAAGAAGCAAAAAATGTTGCAGCAGCAGCAACAACTGCCTGCGGTCTGCTCTGAATCCATTGGCATGTGCCAAATGTGTCAACAGCATAAGTCGCTCCACTACTGAATTGCTTCATTTCTCTGCTGTGTTTGCTGCAGTTTCACAAATTAGTTGCTATTTGCCTTGTTTTTGCTTTATAGCCTGCTACCTGCTGCTATTAATTGCTGTTTACCCAAATCTTAAATCAATAAATGTTGCCAAATATTATAAACGGCTTTGTATTTGCAATAAATAAGAGGTCTAAGCACAATTAATTGCTGCTGATAATTTGAGCGCTCGAGTTTCACTAACAATGAGTTTAAGTTTTGCTTAGCTAACTACGCTGCGTATACTTAATTATAATTGTAATTTGATAATCTTTCATTTGATACACAAGCCATAAGCACAATTAATTAATTCAAATTAAACCAATTTGTGTGCTGCATAAATTTTCATTTAAACATTATTAATTAGTACAGTCGCAATTGATTTAAAAAATGCTGTATATATATAATATAAATGAAACGTTTTAAATAAACTTAAGTAAAAGTAAAGCAATGTGCCAAAATATATAAATTATATAAATGCATTAAATATTAGAACAGCACATACAAAATTTGGCGCGCTTCACCTCCGCACTGTTTGAACATCAGGAGACGACTAAGCGCTCTCGCCCCCGCTAAGCTGTCGACTAGTTAGGGCAGACGAACTACTCTCGCAACTGCGCTGCCAGCAATGCGTAAGTTGAGATCGCAGCTGAGCGCGCGCAACAGTGAGAGAGCAGCATTGCCTAAGCTGTGAGCTGCGCTGCCAGCAATGCGTAAGCTGAGATCCTAACTAGTATGTGTGTGAACACTCAACACACACATAGTATGTGCGTGAACACTCAACACACATATTCTAGTTAGGATCTCAGCTTACATGAAAAGCGCTGCTGAGCAAGCAAAAGAGAGAGAGAGAGAGAGAGAGAGAGAGAGACGACTGAGCGCTCTCGCCCCCGTTAAGATGTTGACTACTCTACTACTACTGTCGCGACTGCGCTGCCAGCAATGCAGCTGAGCGCGCTCAACAGTGAGAGAGCAGCATTGCCTAAGCTGTGAGCTGCGCTGCCAGCAATGCGTAAGGTGAGATCCTCCCGCAAGAAAAGCGCTGTTGAGCGAGCCAAAGATAGAGAGAGCGCCCTTGCCTAAGCAGTGAGCGCGCTGCCAGCAGCTTGTGACGGTTCTCACACGAAAAGCGCTGCTGAGCAAGTGAAAGAGAACGGCCTTGCCTAAGCAGTGAGCGTCACTGAGCAAAGATGGCGTGAACTAGTAATATCGACTGGACATAAAATAATTTTCACGCTTTACCTCCGCACAGCTTGAACGCCTGGAGACGACTGAGCTCTCGCTCCCGCTAAGCTATCGACTAGTTAAGGCATGGTAGAATAATACAAGGTAGCGGACTTCGCTCTTCTTTTTGAGTGCTTGTACTTAGCTTCATTCGCTCCCGCTCACACCGTATACAAAACGAAAACAGCGAGAGCGAGAAAGCAGCAAAAAGGAAGAAGAAGCTAAGTAACCTAAGAGCGCAGTCCGTTACCTTGTATTATTTTACCAGACGCGCTACTCTCGCCTACAGTCGCAACTGCGCTGCCAGCAATGCGTAAGCTGAGATCCGAAAAGAAAAAAGCGCTGCTGAGCCAGCGAAAGAGAAAGAGAGCGCAACTGAGCAAAGATGGCGTGAGCTACAAATATTGTTTGCTACTATTTGAAGCATTGATGCCATTAATAAACTATTGACATATTTTTATAAGCTTCGCAGCACATTTAATTTGCCATAAATTAGTTAACCATCATTTTTATTTTATTTAAATTAGTTATCTAATGTAAAAAGTTTAACGTTAGTAAATTAGTTAGTTGAAAAAGTTGCAGCCACTAACTGTGTGCGCATTTAAAGCTCAGCCCTTTGACCTTTAAAACAACTGATTAACTCTGAATGGGCCAGTTGCAGTCGCACTCGCTACACTTGAATGGCCTTCATTTGCAGTGCTTTCCAATTTTCCTCTTGATTGCTTGCATCAGCTGAATAATGCGGCAGTTTATTGCAATTGGCATTAGTCAACCTCAATTCCCACAGATGCAAAATACACTAAAAATGCAAAAAAGAATTGCCAAGGTATTGGCACTTGCAAAGGACGTAATATTTTTAGATAGATTTAATTTTTTTTTGTTGTGCTAGGAACCTTGCTTGACGCTTTGGGGTCGTCAGTGTGTTTTTTTTTGGGCCGAGGAAAGTTTTATGCGCGTTGCTTGTTTATTTGTTTGCTTTCCGTTGTGCTGTTTGTTCAGCTAAAAAACAGCGCCCAAGGCAAAGCCAAACAATAGCAAAAACAACAGCAGAATTTTGTACTGCCACGCGTAAAATATTTCTAAGAAATTCTCTTATGCTGCATGCAATGCGACTTATGACACACACGTAAATATATACAGGGTGTCGCAGAGATGGGTCTAGGATTGGACTAGGATAACTGATAGCCTAAGTAACTTAAGTCGACTGAGCTAGTTTAACTTCAATGCAGTTATTTCATATCAAATAAGTGCAAAGTTAAACTCATTTTAATAGAAATATAAATAATTTCAATAGCAATTTTCATTAAAATTTGTTAAACAATCGTCTCTTGGTATAAAATCTATTTAAATCAGAAGCCTTAACCGCCTCAGATTATGCTCTAGTAATTTTAATTGATTACAATTACCATAAATTTGATAAAGTGGATTGAAATTTAATTGGATTGAAATTTGATAAACAATTAGAACAAAATTCACCAAGCAATCGGCTCTAGATCTAAAATCAAGTTAAGCTTATATACATTACATTATAGCCTAAGGATAAGGGTCTGAGTTCTAGTAATTTTAATTGCTACTACAAATTTGATAAAGTTGCCTACAATATGCGAAAGTTCTAGTAATAAAATAAAAAATAAAATTCTAAGTAGAAAATTTGCCATTTTTATTTGCTCAAACTTAAACCAAAGCTGTGTGGACACCCTGTATTTAAGTTACACACACATGCATAAGATATTTACGTTGTTTTGGCAACAAAAGCGCGCCAAGTTCATATTTTTGTTAGCATGAATATGTTGCTCTTAGCCAAATATTGCCACTGGGCGTACTTTACTTAATTAAATTAAATTAAAATTAACATTGAATTTGAATTTTTACAGCATATGCATAAGTCTAAACTGGAAGTTGTGACTAAGTTTAGCAGCGAGTGTCGCATGTTGCTTTATGATTTTTAATGCGGCAACTGCAGTGCTCGTAAATTTACGCAGCGCAGTGTTGAATGTTTAGTCTGCACACACACACATTAAACAATTTCATGTATGAGCACACACACACTAATACACACATACTACATACTGTCTGCCTGCAGTGCCATTGACAAGTAGCTGTAGCAACAATAACAGCAACCCACCCACCCATTGTGCGCTCAGCTCAGTTGGTAATTTCGCCAGCAGCATTTTTCTACACTTTATGGAACATATTTCTTGTTATGCTCTTGTTGTTGTTGTTGTGCTTGTCGTTGCTGTTCTATCACTGTGGCTTTTGATGCTGAGAAATTGTTGCTGGCTGCTGCTGCTGCTGCTGCTACCAAAAACATTGTTGCCGCCATTAAGCATTGTGGGCTGCATGTCTAGTTTCATTTTAAAATCACACACACAACTGTGTGTGGCTTTGCTAAATGAAGCAAGTCCTTGCGCCATGCAACAAAATTATTAAAGGTGTCTTGAGCTTGAGCTTGAGCCTGCTTTAATGCCAATTTAGCTGTGTGGCCCATTGTTATGCTTTGCAGCTTTTCGTCTTGATTAGTTCTATGCCCTTAGGGGCATTCACTGATTGCCTATTGTTGCTTGTTGCCCCTAAACAATAACAAAAATAATAATAAAAATACGCAAGACGTTGGGCTTTAATTTTCTAATGACAGCAGACAAAGTTTTGTTAGCCAAAAACTTTGCTTTCGCACCTGCTTGGCATTTTCTAATTTGGCCACAAATATTTGCGCTCGTATTTTGTTTCTGCGTAACGCGCAATTTTCCAATTGCAACAACTTTGGTCATTAAACATTTGTTTGCACATCAAATTAAACGCGCTGCTAAGCTGCCCCAAGAAAGAAAAAAAGAATTACACACACACACACACACATAAGCACTAGTGAGTCGCTCTCTTTTACTTGCTGTATAACAGTTTTTAGTGCGCTCTCTCGCTCGCGCTCAGCTTTTGTTCTCTTGCGCTTCATTTGTTACTCTTTTGCTGTTTTGTTTACATTTATAAATTGCTGCCAAGGCATTGAAACATCAACATTTTGCTGCTGCACTAATCGTTGTTGTTGTTGCTGTTTGAGGTTATGTGATTTATTGCTTTCATACTATTTTTTTTTTGCTTGTATGTCATTTACGTGACCTTTAATTAATGCAAGAGCTGCTGAAGCTGAAGTGCAGCTTAGTTGATATACAGCTGAATTATTAGGGATTGAGCTGCATACTTTTAAACTTAATTAGTTAAACACTTGTACTACAAGTTAACTTATACACATAACACATTTTATTGTAAGCTTAAAGTTTAAATTGCCAAAAGGCATAAATATGCAAATCTTATTATAAGATTTGTCTGCACAGTTTATGTTAACAGCAACCCCTACAAAGTAGCGCTGAAACTATTTAGAAATAAATTTCAGCACAAGTGGCTTTCATTTCTAAATTTGTTATATAAACAAGCATTTTAAATGCAAATGTGTGTGTGTGTGACATGTCGATATGAGTCCAAGGGTCGATAAGCAGTTGCGGTTTTGCTTGCTTTCTTTTTCGTTAACATAAGCAAATAATTTAAATATTTCTGTTGGCAATGTGTGTAGTGCAGCATTTTTGCAGAAAATTACATGCGGCTAGCCAGCAGCACACACACACACACACAAGCAGCCCAAAGCCGACAAAAACACATGTCACAAAAAATGTAAAACTTTTCCATTTTTACACAAATTTGTAAGCTGCGTTTTTGCACATTTTATTTTGGCAGTGAGCAAAGAGCACAAGAGAGGTTATGCCAAGGCTTTTAATATGCATAAACAAGGACACAGCATGTACGTATGTGTGCAAAAAATACACACACACACACACACATACAGCGTTTATATATGCATGCAAATAAACTTATGTAGGTAACGAAAAGCGCACATAAGTGACGACAATTTGCCAGCAACTCACACACACACACACACATACACACTCAAACGTTTTAGCTGTTGCTGTTTGGCGCTGCTGCCATTAGTCAAGCAGCTAATTTGAATATAACATCAAGCATTTACATTTTCATTGCCACAGCAAAGTGCAATTCATCTAGCGCTTGGCCCATCAATCAATTTGAGCTACAAAACAACCGCAAGCAGTCATTAAAATCTAAAGCTTGCTTAAACTAAGCCAAAAGCATGCAACTTGCAATGCCATTTTAATTGAGTTGGCTGCCCCATGCTGCACTTGAAACGACAACAAAACGAAAAAAAGAACGCAGACGCTACAGCAAATCCATTGAAACTGCACACACACACACACACACACACACACACAGAGCATGGCAGAGCGAGCAGCGAGCGCTCGTTAAAGTTTCTACGAGGTTTTTGGCGCATAATGAAGCTGGCACAAAAGCCAAACTATTGCCAGCAATAAGTTGAAAAGCAGCAGCAGTGTTAAGATTTCCATTGCTGCTTTCCATTGGGCGTTCCGCGGCTATATTTGTTGATTGATTAATTTAATTGCATATTTTGTGTTAAGCTGCGCGCACTGCACAATTTAATGTCATAAATTAATCATTTTAATAAAGTGCTTGGCATACAGCAAAATTCCATTGCATACCTGCAGGCGCTGCTATGCAAAACTTAAGTGCACTTTAAGTCTATGCAAAAATTTGCTGTGCAGCCAAAGCTGTGCCCAAAGTTTTGCGTAAATTTCGCTACGCCTTGCATACGCATAAATTTTGCTGCATGCAGCATGTGGCAACAAGACAACAACAACAACAACAACATAATGCAGGCAAGTGGTTAGCAAAAAAAAAAAAAGAAAAAAAATGTCAACGGCACTCAGCAGCTCTCTTTAACACATTGCTGTCGTTTCAGTGCCAACAGCCTGCCTGTCCATATCAAGTGACAGCATAACATTTTGTTGTATGAGGCACACAGCTGAGCTGCTGCTGCTGCTGCTGCAAAAAAAAAGTCTTAATTGGATAGCCGAAACAAAAGCAAAGCGAAACAAAGTGTTTTCTTGCTGTTGTTTTTATTATTATCTGGTCCACATAATGAGCCGCACAGCAGTCATAACCACAGAGCTAGAAACATGAAAGTGTCATAGCTGGCATCAAAATTAAAATAGCTAAGCAGCTGCGCCACCCTCAAGCGCAAAGCGCGTCTCTGCTTACAGCTGCGCGCAGCTAATTTCGCCCTAAGAACAAAGCAGAGCGTAGCTTTAGCTGTAATGAGGCGAAATACACAAAAGCTGCGTAAGCCAAAAATGGCTCAGAGTAGACAATGTAAGTTGGCAAATGCGAATGATAAGCCAAATATAATTATGAAGAATTTTTAGTTAAGAATAAAATGAAGCATATATATGTACATTGCGTTATAAAAAGCAGTTAGCTAAGCATTTAAAAAATCAAGTAAGTCGTTTTTCAATTAGTTGTGTCCCTTTAAATGAATAAAAACAAAAATGTATTGCCTACTTATGTGGGCAACAGCAATTCAAAATTAAATTGAAAGCCAAACCTAGCAAGCTAATTAGCTACTATTGTTTCAAATTAAATAAAAGCTTCAGGTAAAATAAACAGCATTTAGTTTAAATCTGAGTCTAGATGTTCTATTTTTAATAGGAATTGGCTAAAGTTGCCTACAATAGACAACAGAACGCTAATTATAGACTGTAGATGTTTCTATTTTTTTATAGAGCAATATGTACATAAATATCATATATTGTTTAAATTGGCTGTAACAATTCAAGCTAAAAACTAGAAAGAGACCCAATTAGTTTGCAATTGTTACCATTTCTATGGCAATTTGTGTGAAAATATTATTTTGTATGTTGTAAATTGCTCAAAAATTCTTTGGAAATTTATTAACTTGATTATGAAGTTGACTAAGCGCGCCCATTGTATAGCTGGAACCGGAAGGCAATGCACACATTTTTCCAACAGCTTCAGCCACGTTTTTATTTTTTTTCTCTTTTGTTTCATCAACTATGCAGAGAGCGACAAGCTCGGAGCAACTAAAATATTTAGTTTAAAAGCAACGCGCGCGTCGCGACGTTAATAAATTTAAAAGTCATTTGCTTAAGAATAGTTTGCTCAGCAGCTATTTACTTTTAATTTGCGTCGTTTATTATGCAATTGTGCAAACGTTGACTCGACAAGCAAATTATGGCTTAAGCACATAAATCAAGCCAAGGCTTAGCCACGTTTAGTTTATGCTCGCCGAACATAATAAAAGCATAGCGCAAGCTGAAAATTCAACGCAATTATGTCAATAAGCCAAAATGGCAGCAGCAGCGGCCAGCGACTACAAAATTTCCAAACATTAATCATTTGCATGCTGCGTGACTGGCACAGCAAGCGGTAGAGCTCGTAATAGACTTTTGCGCTGGAGGCGCCTTCAAAAATGTGCCACAAACAAACAAAGAGGCGCCACACACACACACACACACACAAACAATGCACAGATTCGCGTACACTCGTTATGGAACTTATTAAATGCCAATCTTTGCAGCGGGGCGAGCGCGCATATTGATAAAAATGCTGGACAGCGCGCCATAGGCAAGGCATATGCTAAACGAGAAACGTTTGGGTGGAGTGGAGCGCCTGTTATTAAAAATACCCTCAATCAGCATAAACAGCTGATGCATAGATAGCAGCCAACTACTACACAAGGCCATGTGCTCATAAATTGTTGCCAAAGCAACTATTATGTGTGTGTGTGTGCGGCTTATCGCCGCAAGCGCATCAGCTAGAGAGCGGAAGTTGAAAAGCAGGCAAGCCAACTTAGCGACGACGAAAAGTGTAAAGCTAAAGCGAACTTTGATAAATAACAGATGAGCAGCGAGTGTAGCCGCCATGAGGCGTACAAGTTGCTTATTGAAAGTATGACAACGTAGCTGTGGCATGAATTCATCAAATATTTGTTAAACTTGCTGCCAGAAACTTTTGTCAACTTAACTGCTGTGCATGTCATGCATATTAAATTGCATATGTTTCAATGTGCAGCAGCAGCTTGATCAATTTACACTCGTTGAGTTTAATTAAATGCGCTTTAATTAAGTCAAATATTAACCCTAACTTTGTCATACGCTTGCCAGCAGCACTACAAGTTGCTTTGATAGATGAGCCAACAGCCAAGCTATAAAAAAAGGTAGCACAAGCAGTGATGTGATTGGGGAATTTGATTTATTGGCAGGCAAACAAAGTTTCATCCCAACACTTGACGGATGGACGTTGGCTTTAAACTTGAGCAAAAGTTCATTTGCATATTGACACCCACACACACACACGCTCACCCACTTTGTAGGTAAGTCAAAGCTTGAGCATTCATCAGTGTTTGGTCGCATGTGTCAGTCAGTCAGGCCAGGCGGCTGTGAATTTATTGTTCAATCAAGAGTTTCAAATTATTTTTAGTAGCATACACTTTGCTAGTAAACAGTAAAATCAATTGCCAAATTAGTTTCAGTGCCATGTATCGTACTCTAAGCTATATGCTGCCCATAGCAGCGAATCGTATGCGCAAATTGGAGCTAATACTGTTGAATGTAAAGCTGCCAGAGCTCAGAGCGCAAAGCGTTAAGCCACGCCCACAGCCAGCGTCAAGCAACTGGTTAGCGCATTTGTTTATTTATCATATATATTAATGCTAAAATATTCTATTACAGTTAATCACAGCTGCTGCTCAGTGTATTGTGTACGTTTTTGCTTTGTGCCTGGTGTATTCTTTATTTTTAATTACTTTTATACTTGTCTGTTTGTATTTCGATGTCGCTGTAGGTGTAAAAGCAATTGAAAATTTATAAAAATACATTTGGAGAGCGAGTTACTGTTGTTCATTTTGTTGGCCAAACATTAATTAAATCAGCACAAAGCACACAAAGCTGCACTCTTCAACTCAAGCGCGTTGTGATTGTGGCATGCAACTTGCTAAGTCGCTTACACAATATTCTAAGCACACTTTGCTAGGCTTTTGTGGCCGGGGCGGCAGCCTTTGAAGCAAACCATAATTGAATTTGTCTTTGTTTACAAACAAATTATGGCTTGGCAGCCAACAACACTGCGCTGTGTGCTTTAATCAAGTTAATGTTATTGCTTTACTTTACTTTGGGCGCGACACGTACGACAAACGGCTTAATAAAAACAAAAAGTGTTGAATACCGTTCAATTTATTGCATTAAAAAATGTAATCAATTGATATTGCGGCCACAACATGAAGCTGCTGCTTTTAAAAATTCAATTGCGTTGCAGGACATGCGGCTCAAACTGTAAATTTATGCGCATGTATGAGTGTTTTCTTTTCATAAATAACAGTCTCTCTCTCTTTCTTTTGCTGCTGCTGCTGTGTACATTGCCAGAGATGGCTAATTCCTTCGTAGGCAGCACAGCATGAATTTAAATGAAATTCCCATTCAATCAGAGAGCGCCACACACACAATTAAAATACAGACTATAAAGAAAAGCTACTTGGGCAGTCGAACGAGCGTCGTAAATTGATTAAATTAATTTAAGTAAGAGATAAAATCAATTTGGCGTATTTAGCTTTCACTTTTTAGCTTATTGCTTTACACTTAGTCAGAATTTAATAGTACATTCCATCAAAGCGTTTCAAGCTGCACACTTTGGCCAATAGAAATAGTTTTGCAGCAATTTAATTTCGAATGCCATTTGCATTGCAAGCAGTTTGAGCCAGTTGCAATCAATGTGGCCTAAACTATGTTTGGCTGAGTGGCAGCTTTGCCTGCAGCTGCCAAAGCCAAGACACGATTACCTGATAAACAGATTCAGCTTATATTATTGAATCGACATGCAAGTAACAACAAGAGCAATTCCAAGTCACGCACGTGCACCTGATCCTTTTTTCTTTCACAGCTATAAAAACACACACACACACACACATATGCATGTGTTGTTGTTTTGCTGTTGTTATTTATGATAATTCAAAGTAATATCCTGCAGCAATTTAATCAACAACGACAGCCACTCAGGCCAAGAAGCTGTGTAAATGCAAATATCCTTTTTGCAGCAGCCCTGTGACATCCCAAAATGGCCTAAACGTGTCAAGTGTTGGCACAAGCAGCGATGTGTGTGTGTGTGTGTGTGTAAAAATGTTCAAATTTGTTTATTTAATTGGTTGGTAGCATCTATGTATAGATGTTACGTGTACTTGGCTAAAGTGCTAGCATAAAATTTTAGGCTTGTTTAAAAGCTGGCATTGATAATAAATAAAAGCTTATCAGCTGAATTTTGTAAATATAAAGGGTAATAACTGCAAGTTTCTATTCAAAGCATGGAATTGTTGTTTGTCGTTATTTAAATTTAAATTTTGTTAGCAACAGCTGATCGTCTGCTTGCTATTAAAAATTTATGTATTTAATAAATGTAATAAAATGCGCAGCCTGTAATTGTTGCTTGGTGTTTTTATTATAGCCGCCCTCATAAAGAAATTGAACTCCTTGCGCAGTCAAGTCAATATTTTCATAGGACATACATCTTTTATTAAAAAAAAATATGTAAACGTTTATTTTCGTGGTCTGGAATTGTTTGCCGTCATTTCATGTCAAGCTTATCAACTAAAAGTTACTAGATGACAGTTGCAAACAGGCGCTTACATACATATATATTCAAATATATATATAATATAAAGCAAATTTCTATTCCCTGCAATTTTTAGTTGCTATTTTAATTTAAATTTGTCTAGTGAATGCAAACTTATTGCTCATTGATAATAAAATGGATAAAAAAACATGCTAGATGACAGTTGCAGCTTGGTTATGCAAACAAAAGCTTTTTGCTACAGCACGTTAATTAAACTATAGCGCATTGTTGACAAACAAAGTCAATACTTTAATAGGACATACATACAACACGTGTCAAAATCAAATCTCATACTTCTCTACTACAGCTACAATCCTCGAACTCGCTCTAGATCTGTAACATTAACATCTTATTTTTGTTCCGGACACGCCAGCTGATAAAGGAACTGCACCAAGGTTCGCGTCGGTCGCCCAGTCATGCGCCAACTGCTCAAATAGGGCACAATGCCATACATGCTCATCATGCCAGTGCCACGCGTATCCAGATGCGCCCAATCAGCGCAGGGCACCAGCTCATGCAGCACAGCTGCAGCCAGACAGCTGCTGGCCAAGCCACGACCATCGTTGCTCAGGTCATAGCCCAGCTCATCGGTCACCTGCTTCTTGTAGTAATGCCAAAGTGGCAGTCGCCAGACCCGATCGCCGGTTAGCGAACCAGCGCGCTGGAATTGCTTCCAAATATAGTGGGAGTTGGAGAATATGGAGGTGGCGCCACCGCCAAAGGCTTTCTTGGTGCCCATGCCCAGCGTGGCAACGTCTACAACCAAACGCGGCTTGTAAGTTGTTTGTCCATAAATCAAAGGATCCGCCATAACCACTACGCCCGCCTTATCCAGATCGCGTATGGCCATGGCACGCGCATTGAGCAGCGTGCAGACATCACCCGGCTTGGTGGCCATGCCCGAGGGCATGTTCTCGCACAGAGGAATAATCAGGCAGATGTTGATGGGCAGCGACAGCGCCGCAACGCAGCGCATCATAGCAACGCAGGCAGCGGCGCCGGACATGCTGGCGCGATACTCATCCATGTCCTTGCATGGGCGCAGATTAATGCCGCCCGAGTTGAAGGTAATGCCTTTGCCAACAAACAGCACAGGCTTGTCCTCGGGCGAGGTGCCGCAGTAGCTGATCTCCATAAGCACAGGCGGCTCGCAGGAACCCTTGGCAATCATTAGAAACGAATGCATGCGCTGCTGCTCTATCCAGTCCATGGTGCGTATTTCCACGGTGATGCCGCAAGGACACAGCGCATCGACAGTAGCCTGAGCAAATAGCGTGGGTGTCATGCAGTTGGCGGGAGCATCGCTTAGACGACGCGCCAGATTCTGCGCTTCGGCTTTGAACAGACCACGCGTCCAGCCATCCACGTCGCCAGAGTCATGCAGCTCCAGCTTGGGTGCTGCCGGTCTATTCTTCTTGCCCAGCATGTCGGCATATTGCCAAACCGCCAGCGTTGAGCCCTCCGCCGCCTGCTCGGCATAGTCCATGCTATCCACATGAATTTCCGTGCAGCCCAAATCGAATAATGATCTAGCGCCAATGCCAGCGGCAATGCGCACATTCTCCATGCCCTCGTCCAGCATTTCCAGCTCATTGAAGCCAACACCTTCCATGCCCACGCCCACTATGGCAATGCTGCGAAAATCCGGATCAATGTTGTTGAACACTTTGCCGCGTCCCAGCTTGCCCACAATCTTTGTCTCGCATATTAGCTCGACCAGCTTGCCGCCCAGTCGATCGTTCAGCTTCTCGCCCGCCGACGTTAGCTTGGGGTCCTTGTCGCCCTCCTTGAGATACACACCAACGACCAGTCCCTTGCCGCCGCGCGCCTCTCCGCCACCGCAGGCATGGCGTATGCCATTCCTATTGACTGCCACCAGCCGACGGAGTGCGGGATTGTTAAGCATTAACATTCTCAAGTTGCGAACGTTCAGCATATTCAAGAAGCGAGTGGAAAATAAAGCTCACGCAAAAATTTAACAATAACCAAAAAATAAATGTATATTTTTTTCTTTTTGTTGTTCGTCTTGAAAAAAAAAAAACACAGAATAGCTACACAAATAATTTTGAAATAGACTTATAAGAAAAAAAATACACGAGAAGGAGAACAAGACACGAGCACTGTTAACACTAAACTAAGTGAACAAATTTTGCTGCTAAATGAAGTGAGTTCCAAGAAATGTGACAAAGAATTTCCAGATTACTTGGATGCCAAAGTTTGTAAAAGAAATGTGTGTTTAGCTCGCAAAGCTTTACAAAAAGGAGTTAGCAACACAAAAGGAAAGTAAAATGAAATTTCTTAATTAATTAACAGCAGTTGGCCAACAAATAGATTGACTCACACTAAATTAATTGCATTGAGACTTTATTAGATAATAAAAAATATACAAATCAAACTAAAGCATTATATCTGGCATATACTTGGTCAAACTAGCTTAGTAGATATAATATTAACAAGTAAGCATATCAAAGCTATTTATTATTATTATGCTGGCAACAGTCCATAGACGACTAAACTAACTATGTCCTGACTGCCTTCCAACTTCGATTATCACAATTGTATCTAAAGCTTTGCCAGCGTTCAATATTGTATTTGAATTATTAAATTAAATGCTCTTATATTCATATTAAAGTGCAATATGCATAAATCTAATAGTATTAGTTACGTATTATTCAATAAAATATTTCTGTGCCTGCTTAAAATGCAAACCGCTTATAAATTAAATCAATAAAACGATTATTTTTAGATAGATTTAGTCATTTGTTGGCTCATTTTTATGCTCAAGCTCAATATGTAAAACAAATTTTATTTTTGGAATATTAAACTTTCAAAGCCTGTGCCTTTATTTTAAAGCCAACTTATGTAAATTGAATAAAATCCACACAATATTCATTGAGCAACATGTGCTGCCCTTAATGAACTTGAGTGGGATTAACTTGACGCGGCCAAGTGCATTTTAGACAGAACATTGTCAGGCCAATAGACACACACACACATGTACATTGTGCATGTTAATTAGACTCAACTTGATGCATTAATTAATGCAAATGCGTCAATAATTAGCACATCGATTGAGTGCAGATGAACATGTGGGTAAATAGATTTTATCGACGCTATTAGAGCAAGATTAACAAACAAATTGCACGAAACTAAGCAACTAAAAGTTGAACTGAAATAAATGCTGTGTGTGTGTGTGTTTATTTTGCTCTTAGCTAATTTGCAAATGCCAAAAAGTTGCAAGCGAAAAGTAAACAGAGATTGCTGCTGGATAGATTAAAAAGCAACTGTAGCTAAAACGTAGCTTAGTTAGTGCTAAAACTTTGAGCTAAAGCTAAAGTTGCAAAGTTTCAGTTACGTTTCATTCAATTGCCGTAACCACACACGCAGTTGGCCCAAATGTTTAGCCAGTCAGATGATTATTGCAAAACAACTAGATATGTGTGCATGTGTGTGTGTGTGCGTGTTATTACTTGGGGGTTGGTCTCCCTTTTGCGCACAACTTAACACACTTTCTGCTCTGAGACGCAACTTTTTGGCTTGCTGGCTAAGCTGACAGGATGCTTGCATCTTTAACATTGCCGGAACCATGTCATAAAATGGTATCGGCTATAGCCACGCCACACACACACATATGATTGTGTGTGTGTGTGAGTGTTGACAGCATTTGTAGCCAACAATTTCATTACCGCGCATTTAAAGTTTTGCCAACAGACCTACTCGAGACTCATACGCTGCTAGCAGCTGCAATAAAAGCAAATGAAACAACATGTACACACAGATACACACACACACACACACACTAGCGTAGCAGCCCCCCCACTTGGCATACACATGGCACTGAGCTCGTTATAAATGGAAAACTTTTGCTACTTGCTCAAGTGGTTTTCGCTTGTATTTTTTTTTTCTTTTTTCTGCTGTTTGCTCTTTGCTGTGCCTTTTTATTCTCATTTGATTTCGAAAAACTTTTACTTGTTTATTTTACTTTTTAACAAGAGCGCACACTGGAGCACTGGACAGTCCAAACACCTACGAAACTCTCTCTTTGCCATGTGCAGTATTTGGGAATTAGCCATGTGAAATGGCACAGCAAGTTGGCAAAAACTATTAGAAAATAACAGAGCTACACAGCTACGGATATGGATATGGATATGGATGCAGGTAGGTCGCTTGTCTTGTCGCTTGGCTGACTGCTGAGTAAAAGTTACGCTGAGCCGCTTTTGTCAAGTGCGTGCAACAGTTTGAGGCACTAGCTCAACTCAACAATCTCAATGGCTTGCTCTGCATAATATTGATTTGCACTTGGTAGTGGCTCGGCTAACAGACAATCGAGTGTTTTTAATTTGAACTTTTTTGCACATTTTTTTGGCCGCGCAATCGCATATCAATGACTTGAAGAGGCATTGAAGCGTAAGTGGCCAACAGCCGCTGCCAAAAGTAGCCACAGCACATAAAAAAAAAACTATAGAAAACAAAACCAGCGCAGTTTATATATATATATATATATTTTTTTTCTTGGCACACACAACTTTTGTGCATTGCAGTGATTTAAAAAATGTTTGTTTAACTATCTGCGATTTGTAGTTTTTGCTTTTGTTGTGCAACGAAATGAACTTTAGGCAGCTGTCATAACAATTTGCCACAGATACGGTTACATTTATCTAGGCTACGGTAAAAAAATAGTGCAAATTAAAATTAAATAAATTTATTGATTGTGCTGCACAATTTGCAAGCGTATTATGAATAATTTGGCTGTGGCTAGGCAATGCAAATTTACAAAAATATATTTAGAGTTTTATCAGCATTTAAATGCGCGTTTGGCTTAAATAAAATTTATGCACGCCAGTTGAGTTTACAAAGCAACAACAAGAAAGTTTTAATTTATTTAATGCAGCATTAAATTGCAGTTTGCTGCTACTCAAGCTTGTATAGCAAACTTTTGCAGTAAATTTGTTGTCAGCAGCAGCAGTAAACTGATTTAAAAAAAAGCAAAGTGCATCTAATTGAATTGCCATAATAGAGCGAGCAAAGCTCATTATTTTTTTTTTTGTTATTTGCTGGCAGCCAACTTAATATATGTGTATAGATTGACAGCAAAATTGCATGCACTTGGCAGCAAATCGTTGGCTTATGTCTTGAGTTGAGAGAGTTAAAGTGTGTGGCAGCAAGTTTCAGTTCAAGCTGTGGGCTTTTATTAGTGTCTTGGCCACAATTAGGCGCATGGCAAAGCCTAAAAGCATGCGCTGCTTAACGTCTTTGGCTACATTTATCAATGTGCGCTATACGCAGAGAAAGAGAAAGAGGCAAAGCGCATAAGCCGCTTATGGTCAGAGCCACAAACACGACGTACACGAGACTCTTGCGTTTGGGCATATTTCGTGGAAAAATTGCCAATGTCGCAAATCTGCTTGTCGGCAACTTATCAAGTGTAAGGCGAGAGGGAGAGAGAGAGAGAGAGAGCGGTACTAATTAATTTAAAGCGTGCACGCAATCAGCAGCGTTTGGGTCTTGTCAGTCTGTCATGCTGTCAGTCTATCAGATTGTGAGTCAGTCAAGAGCTCGAAAGTATGCTATATGTTTGGACTGCTCTCGCTTTCATCACTAATTCAACTCGAAAGTTGCGACATTTATTAATGCCCAACAGTAACAACAATAACATGGAACTCGCTTGCCAGCATTAAATACACATTTGCGCTGTCAGTTGCGCCGAATTTGGTTTGCATACAGACTCAGCTCACACACACAACTGTGTTAAACGCAGCATAAAACTGTTGGCCATGACACTCGAAGACGAAGAGAGTTACTGTTGCAGCGCTAGAGATAATAAAAGAAACGCCAAGGTGCTTGGGGCCATATTATGAAAATGACATTAAAGTGTTGACAGCGCGCTCGCTTACTCATTTGCTTGCTGCTGTTGTCTCGCTCTCTGTTATTAAAGCTTATGTCGAGAGCTTATGGATTGCCACTTAAGCTAGTCGAGGCGCTTATCGAAGCCCAGCGCCAACCACCCACTGCGCGCACATGGAATTGTGAGTGAGAATTTATGAGTGCTTTCAAACATGCCCCAAAGGCTGCGAAAATGGCAACTGAATATAATTTAATTAGCATTGCCAGTTGGCATAACTTAAAGCACTTTACTTGCGAAAGAAGTAAACCAGTTTCAATGAAAATTAATGCATTTTATAATGTTGAAGCAGAGCAGTTGCTTAAACGCATTGACTTGAGTTTAATGTACACTTTGGGGCAATACAAATACATGAATAGGTTGAATTTAAAGTTTGAGCAGAGGCTACAGCTGCACTAAGAGATAAAATTAATTAATTTTTTAAATTAAATGTAATACAGTTAAACGAAGAGTTTAAAATAAATAAATTTAATTTAATGCTTAATAGCATTAAACGTAATATAAACTAAAACAAGTTAAAATGTAGTCATTCAACACTAGTTAAAAAAATAATGATAAGCAAAACATCCTCACATTCCTAGCCGAAAGCCCCAGTAGCTAAGGCTGCCTCCCCCTGAAGCTTAAGTTTTAACTTTAAGCCTACAGTTATATAAATAAATAAACTTTGCGAAGAGCATACAGATGCACTAGGAGATGCAATTAAATAAATATGGATAAAATGTTAAATTTGAGAAGTGAATACAAATACATCAAATGATTTAATTAAATATGGCTGCAATATACATTTCGAGAAGATAAAATTTGCATCTGTAATAAATAAATTTCAGAGAGTTTAAATGTAATATGCACATTGAGAAGAGCATAGAGATACACTGAGAGATAAGCTAGATGGGTACATATTGAGATACGCTGAGAAGTTAATTGAATTAAATTTGAATAGTGCTCAAATGTAATTCAAGCTTTTAAGTATAGAATACAGATTCATACAGAATACAGTTTCAAATGTAATATACACTTGAATACAGAAACAAACGCATATAAAAAAACTAATTTAAATGCTATTTGCTCAGCGTATTACTGAACTTGCTTGCTCTATATACTATTCTATAGAAAAGCAGAAACGAATATTTATGCAATTTAAGCAATCGAACATAGCTTATCAATGGATGCGAGTGGTACATCCGCAACAAGATGCTGCACAATGATCTAAACCTATAAAGCGTGTTCGAGGAGATCAACAAGCACTCCAACCAATATAACGATAGAACAGACTGGCGAAGGTGTTGGCCAGTGAATCCCCGGCGAGAGGACTGAAAAGACGCCAGCCAGGAGACTTGATGACTCGCTCCACTAGATGTCGGATTTAAATTGAATACAAATTGTGATATAGTCTATTGTTAATTGTTAAATATTTGTACATTGATACAGCTAGACTTAGGACTAGCCAAAAGGGGCATTTGGTATACCTCGTAAAAAATCATAGCTTCATGGCGGCTTCAATTCGCAACAGCTGCCAAGCATACCCCCTTTACAAATATCAAAGTGCATAATAACATTGAAAATTAGCTGTGCCAGTTTTCATGCTTTTGCTACGCTGTTGTAATTTAATTAAATAAAAACATTTTGCACTGCGAGCAGCGTAGCTTTAATCCCTTTTGTGCGTGTGTGCGTTTCACTAACAACCGCAGCAACAATTTTTTTGTTATGACTGCCAGCAGCAGCGAAGTTTGCACACAACTAAATCATAAAGAACGCAGTAGGAAATAAAAAAGTGCAACAAAAGTTATTTGTTGTTGTCGTGTGGTTAACACACACACACACAGACACACACAAAAGTTGTGCGCGTACACTGACAAATGCAATATAAACTCAGACAACTTGCTAGGTATTCATGGCAACAGCAGCAACCTTCACAGCAGCAGCAGCAACAGCGCCCAAATGTCTGCAATTCTAGCAACTGTTATACGACAACAGCAACAGCAACGCAGGCGCAGCAAGCGCTAAAGAGAGCCAAGAGAGCGCGCTGGCTTATAAGCCGGAAGCAGGCAGCACACACAAAAGCAAGATGAACAAAAAGGCAGCAGCAGCAGCAGCAACCTCTGCAGCTCTTAGCCATTATGGTAAAGCCAAAAAAAAAGGAAAGAAAAAACAACGTAACAACGGCCTGACCTTCAGCATTACGCCAGCTTTTGTTGTTGTTGCTTGCAAAGAAATATAAAAGTATGAAGTATACGCCACTTTGTACGCGTATATTGATGGGCGTGCTAGGGCGTTTTGCCGCTGCGGCTTAAATGCTTTTTGCTAAATGCTGTGGCTGCTGCCATTGATAGGCGGAAGTGCGCGCTAGCGCTGCGTATACTTAATGTGTGTGTGTGTGTGTGTGCGTCGTAATGAGTTTGTTAACCCATAGACTTGCTGGCTGTTAATGACACGCGTGTGTGTGTGTGCTTAAAATCAAAAAACGTTATTGATTTAGTTAAAGGGCTTAATAAATTTCGATATATCTCGACGCGACTGCAACGACATGATTGATGATTCAAGTGATTGAAATGTGATAAATTGTTGCTGGCTGTGGGCGACAACTACAACAGCTAGATAAACTGACGATAGCAGCAGCATGTTGTATGTGAAATATGGTAAATCTATCTACGCTTATCCCAGAGCATCAACATAGTACGTGCCCAGCAAAGAATATTACAGCTGTGTGTGTGTGTGTGGATTTTTGAAAAGCACTAAAGAAAGTAGTAGCATATTTGCTCTATTCGTAAATTTCTTTGCTTGCTTTGCCGTTGGGCAGTTTTGCTCTGCAGCATGCTAATGCACAAAGCATTTAATCAACTTGATAGCAATACAAAAAAGAAGCCATTAAATATATTAAAAATAAATCCAAAGCGCTTATAACATTACAGCTGGCGCATAAATTTTCTAAAACATATAAACTGGCGTATAGTTTGTTAAAGTTAGCAAAACTTTAAAGTAATTGCCACAATATTGTCATAGCTTGTGGTATTAAATTAAATTTGATTTATGGCGTTGACTTTTTTTAGTCAAAATATATAACATGTCATGCTTGTTTTTCTTAGCAAGATTTTCATTATTGCCGTTGACATTTTGATATAAATGTGTGTGTGCTATAAATAACGACAATACGTAAAGTTTGTGTGCGGGCAATTGTTGCGCGTAAAGTTTTGCGCATTCAATTACGTTACAAGATTTATAAATGGAAAACTTTTGCTGTACGTAAACTTAAAGCGCAGGGCGCTGTTAAAGGCGCTTAACGCTTGTTTGGTTTGATTAAGCGCATGGGGCAAGCAACTGCCACTTGAATTACTTGCAAGCGGCATAAATAATAAAACGTAATGTACACACACACACACATACACATAGATAGATAGACAGACATGACAAGCTTCAAGTGGCGGCAGCAGCTACAGCTTTTGCCGTTTGCTGTTGCTGACGAAAGCTGCTACGAGTGACGAGCAACTTTTTTTAACAACAACAGCAGCGCTACACACACACACACACACACTTGAAGTTGCTGTTTACAATAGTCAGCAGCTGCCACATGTGCCAAAGTCTGCCTTAGTATGCTGTTTTGCCTTTGACAAAGCTTTATGCTATACAGTGGCGCGTTCAGTTAGTCAGCATAATGAATTACGCACACATACACATACCTGTGTGTGTGTATACATAGCGGTAAACGTGGCAATCCTTTTTGCCTTAATCAAAGCTACAATCAACAGCAACAGCAACAGCAGCTTTGCCTACATTTTAGCTACTAACATTTTACAATTGATACACACACCCAACATAGACGAGCGTACAGACAGCCAAAGGGCGTGGCAGCTGTGTTAAGCGTAAAACGCTCGACTTGTTTTACGCATTATTTGGGGGGGGGGGACTAAACTGCAGCTACGTGCCGCCAGTTTGGCCAAGGGCGCCGAGCCAAGCGAACTAACATTAAGCCAAGTTCGTGGTAGCAAACAGCAAATTAATTTGCAAACGTTTAGTGTTTTGTTAGACAATTTAGGGTATTGGTTAGACTATAAAATAAGTAATAAAATGCTGTACTTGTTTAATTGCTTTTTCTAAAGAAATAGCTTTGCATGTAATTCGATGCGCTTCAAATTACACAAGCCGCTTAGACTTAAACTTAATTTATTTGGCTGCTTGGGCTACTCACGTTTGTTCGCTGTGTCAATTATGTGTATGTCAAAAATAATTTGAAGCTACTTGCGTTTATGAAACATTTATTTTGTATGATTGTATTAAATATTTAACGCACAACACGATAAAACACTTTTGGCTCATTAATCTTACGCACGCACAAGCATAAGCTGCAAATATACAAATACACGCACACACTAACACAAGCACAAGCACACGCACACGCACACACTTACATATATATATATATATGTATATATATATTTGTATACAGCTGAGCAAAGAAGCTGCTGCTAATGAAGGCCAAAAGCACAAACTAAAATATTTGGCGTTCTGATTGATGTTTGTACTGAGGTTTCAAAAATGTTGTTGCTGTTGTTGTTGTTGTTTTTTATATTGTTGGCTTAACACTTTACGCGTATTTCAGTGGCGCTTATTTTGTGCTATTCGTGCGAAACGTTGTGCATATGAACGCTGGCAACGGGAGACTGAGGCATAAACGCCGTTAAGTATGCAGCAGCTTCAGCTACAGTATAACAGTTATAACAGTGAGAGCGTATGCGCTCTCTCTCTTACGCTTTGTGCCACCACCCACTTTCATTGCGGATGCTGCTACACCTGCTTGTGTGCCCAAATATATAAAAATTACAACGCTTTAGCATAAATTTTTACCTCAGCTCAAACTATTTCAACACTCTTTGGCATAAACTAAAATCACTTCCACTAAATTAGTAAGCCAATACGCCAAGCTCAATGCGAACATTTATTTAGGCTAGCGGCTGTTGCCATTAAAATTGCTTTAGCAATTTATTTCACTTCTTATTGTTTTTCTCAAAGTTTTAAGACTTTGATGAGTTTTATTTTCTCACCAAGCAATTCATTTTGCAAACTTTTTAGTTTCGCGCTCACCTTTACTTTACTTTTGTTTATTTTTCTTTAGCGCTAGTTCAGTAAGAATTTAAGCTTAACTTAACTTAACTTAAGTGCGTGCGCATACAAAAATTCTGATTATGATTATTTGCTCTCTGTGCTTACATAAACATGCCATTAAATTTAAGTGGCACAGTTCAGATTTCAGTAATGCTTTTTTATCATACCCGCAATTTGAGCGCGTTTTGTATTGTTTAGTCTAGGGAATGCTGCTCTACTCTATGCCGAGTTCAATTGAAGCGCTTGCTATTCAAATGTCAAAGGAAATTTGGCAATGCCACTCCAGCGAACGAAAAGTTGACAACAAAGTTGTTGCCTGAAATCTGAAATCTTAGTGCGTCAGCCGCCCGCTAGCCAATTTGAGTTGGCCATAAAGAAAAGGCGCAGGCACAGGCTCAACAAAGAATAAAAAAAAGAAGACACAGACAAGTTTTCTACCGAAACGTAATTGAATTTTTATTGACATTGCAGCAGAGACATTGCTCTACGCTCAGCTCAGTTTGTGTAGCACGAATAAATTTTTGGCTGCCAGCAACGAGCGCCAGCATAAGCAATGCAGGCGGCAAAGGATAAACGAAAAAGAGTTTAAAGGTGGCAATGGCCAAGAGTGAAAATATTTCAAATATATTTATATTTTAAGCAGCAAATTTGGCGTAAAAGTCTGCCGAGGTTCAAAAGGCTGCGATAAAATATTTAAGTGTGGCAAAGAAATAGTTTCGAGCATAAGTTAAATTGAATAAACGTAGCAAAGGCAGTAAGGAAGTGGAATAAAAAGTGCAAATCAAGCTGCACGAAAGCATAAAAATAAGCAGTGAGCTGAGCTTGGATGCGCTCAATATTTAAACAATATACAGCAAGCAAAGTATGCTCACATTTTATATTAGAAAATTGAATAATAAAAATAGCAATAAATTTGCAATTTAATGTGTTGCTTGAAATTCAATTTAGGCAATTAATATTAATGGCAATCAATAGCATCAATAGAAAATAATAGCAAAATAGTAATAAATTTTGCAAGCTGAAAATAACATTTGATGTTTTTGCTTTTTGCGCTTAGCAGAAATTTAAAACGACAGCTAAAGTTTGAACTAAGCTAGAGTTGCAAATGAAAAATAGTTTAAGAGTAGATTAAACGCAAAAGATAAAGCCAATTAAAGTGTTTAGTGTGCGTGTTCCAGTCTACATGACTAATAGTTAGGTTATAGTTATTGTTAGTCTCGTATGAAGAAGATTCAATAAATAAAAGCAAAGCAACACAAAAAAGTGTTTAGTTAATTTAACTAACTATTTGTTTAAGCTTAAATAGCATAACAGTACCATACTGTTTATGCTTTGCCTATTACATTTTTTATAAGCCACATACACAACAGAAAATGCTAAATTTATAGCTAAATCTAGCCAAAAATAAGCTAGAGTGACAGCTCTTGCTCACTTTAAAGCTCCAACTCGTCAACTGCAGCTCGTTGCAACGCTTGTTTGTCATAGTTGCATGCCACAATTACCATTTATAGTTGTGCTAATTATAAGTGAACTGCCCTCTTGGTCAGTTTATCGCTGCACGCTTGTTGCATGTGCGCTCATTAAATTATTTTTAATGGCACATTAAAATAAACTACAGAGCAAAATGCATAAAAAAAAGCGCAGCGCAACAAATGTTGCCAAGTGCCCCAAGCAGGCGAGTGCAGAGTGCCGAGTGCTATAATTATCAATGTTTTATGTTTATTATGACGCCCCAAAGTCAAGGCGGCTATGGCAATTACTTAAAGTTGTAGCTGCAGCTTTAAAAAAAAGGAAAACGTTTTAAAACGGGCACAGCAGCTAGCCAGAGTGTGTCTGTCTGTCTGTTTGTCTGCCTGACTGTGCTTGGGGGCACGGCATAAATCTGAGCTAACACACAATGCTCATACGCCGCGTGTGACCGCATGGCTATGCACTGTGTGTGTGTGTGTGTGTGTGTGTGTGTGTGGGGCCTGCAGTTTATACACCTGAGTGCCTATGAATGCGCTGTTGATTGGATGCCATTGTCAGACGCTACTTACATATTTATACACAATTTAAATGCAGTCAACAGTGTTTCAATCAATTGCACTAACAACATGTTTAAGTAACTGTTAACAACTATTATGGCTTATGCTCGTACAGCCTTTGCCAAACATAACAACTTAGCTTATTCAAATCATACTCTTTGGTTGGACGTTCCTCTTGTAAATTCGCTTCCTGTGGCCTCTTCAGTTTGTAAGTCGACGGCCAATCGAACAGATTTAGCTGCTCGAAGCTATCAAACTCCAGCTTGCGACGTATGCCAGCCAGCAGCTGCTGCTTTAGCTGGCAGCTCAGCTGCTCAATCTGCAGCTCATCTACTTGCATTATATCATTGATACGATAATAAGGCGATGCTATGTAATTCTCTGCATCGGGCTTTTGCTGCTCCTGCTGCTGTGCATAGCGTTCAATTAGTTCCATTTTCCAAAAACTATCCTCCATTAGTGTCGTTATGTTTGTGTTGCTGGCCAAGCATTCGATGATGCTAGTGAAATTCGCTTTGTCGTGATGCGCCTCGTTCAGGCAATCGACTACCTTGGCGACTCGGTCATTGGCTATGGCCAGCGTCAGCATCAGCAGCAATTGCGATAAGATGTGCACCAACTGCATGCTGAATTGCTACTGCACTAATGTGCAGCAATGTGTGAAGTTTATAACTTTAACTGCAACTAACATAAATATTTAGTTAACATAAGCAGCAGCGCTCGACTTCAAAGTGCACTTAACACACAAATTTGGCATTGCCAGCAGCTTATGTTAACTGTTAATGTTAAGTTAACAGCAACTGTTAAGCTAAGAGCGCCAAGCGTAAAGAAATTGCTAATTGTTTCAGTTTAAGTACAAAGAGCGTCAGTTTTATATATTTAAATAATTAATTATAATTCATGCTCTAGACGCTGAGTACGACAATCAGCAGCCAATTAAGAAACAAAATAAACGAGCCGATATTCAACTTTAAAATACACTTGATATACAAACTGTATTTATTTAAACTTTAATAATTAACACTAACCCATACCTGAGTGGGTTTTCCCCAATCCTTGCATTCCTAAAAACAAAAACATAATTTTAAATTAAATTTAAATTTAATTTTAAATATTTTTTGTAATCCTTTTCTTTCATCGTCGCTAAAAATAAAAAATAATAATATTGCAAAGCAGTTTATGTTATCTAAGCATGTTAAGTTAACAGTAAATGTTATGCTAGCTCTTTGTTTTGCTTAAATTTAAACACAAAAAATGTTAGCTAACATATTTAAATAATTAATTAAATGTTATGTGAAACGTGTTTTAACAAAAGAGAGAAATTCATGCTCTGGGCGAAACTCAAGGCTTTAATGAAAGCTTTAAAATTCTTTATCAAGGGCTCAAACGAAAAGTAGTTGTCATTTCCTTCCACTCACTTTGACAAATGAGCTGCGGCAACATTCATATTTTAGAATCAACGAAAAGTGTATAAAATGTTAGGCAACGTTTTGTGCGGGGGTGGGCACAAGCAACCACCGTGGGAGCAATTCCTTCTCATTGTGGTGCGCTTAATTTATGGTTTGCGGAAGTTGTCTTTAATGGCAGCACCACGCCCAGCAGCAGCAGCGGCGGCGGCGGCGGCGGCAGCTAACAAAAAGTAACCCAAACACCCTTAGCCAGCCACCATTAGCCAGCAGTTTAGTTGTTGACCTTCAGCTGCAAAATGATTTCAACTCAAAGCGGCAGCGGCAGCGCTCGCTCTTTGGCTGTTTAATGTGCGGGCGGGCAGCTGTTTTCATATTGCGCGCGTGGCATATATATACATATATTTTGCACAAAATTTGTATCTAGTTATCTGAGGCACGTTCGCGCAGCCTATATTCATGTGATTTATGTGCCACAACAAATATGATGCTCTATGCTCGTAAATAATATAGATACATATGCGTAGATATTATTGTTGTAAAATATATATATATAATTTTGTCAACTAAAGTTTTGCAAATTAGATTTTGATGTGTGTAGCGCCCCATTGAACGCTAATGCGTTTATAAAGTGTTAACATGGCGTATGCGTAATACGCTTGAGTCGACTTGGTGGTTATTGCTTTTGTAGTTGATTTATGTATGCGCCTTCGTTTTATGGGCAGCTTTAAGTGCTCATAAAATTCCTTCAAGTGCGAAACTAAGGCCATAAATTTAATTGCTATGATTATGACATAAAATTAGCTTCAAGCTAAGCTCAAGCTGCTGCTGCTGCAATATGCAATTGGCAGGAAGACACAAAAATATGAATATCATTTAGCTGGTGAAAACAAAAACGAGCCAAGCATAAATTTAAGACAGTTGCCATGCAAATGAAACTGAAAAGCATCAACAAAAGCGAACAGCAGCCACAAGTTGAGAGCAACAGAGAACGAACGGAAGCCTGTGTGTGTGTGTGTGTGTCTCATTATTATGCTCAACACTTTGTGAGCAATATATATTTTTTTGCTTTTGTATATTTTTTACAGTTTTGTAGTACACACGACCTTCACACACACACACAACAAAAACACACGTCAGACAAAGCGCAAACAACTAACGAGCGCCCCCAAAAGTAGACTAAACGTTTTGCTGGCAGCTGCCCTCGCGCTCTTCGCCTGCTGCGCCTTGTTCATTTAGAGCTGCAGGGCAGAGTTACTTAAGTGTTCGTGCAGCAGCTTGCGGCAAGCGGCGTTTAGACGCACTCAGCTACTCAGTCAGTTAGACAGACAGACAGACAGACAGTGGCTGGAGCTCAGTTCAGTTCAGTTGAGTTGAGTGCTTAGACCTGCGCTGAATTGTTGAGCAGCTTGCCACGCGCCCTCGCCGCACGCGTTATTTGTTTATTATTTGGATTTAATTTTAATATTAATGCGACAATGCTTAATTGCTTTTGATTGTTTGGCATAATGAAAGTCAACAAGGCATTATTAAGAGCTCAAAACTAAATAAACATGCAATTCACTATTTGCTCAACGCATTTCAATTAGCCAGCGCATATTTTATTTAGCACGACTCGAGCGTTTTTAATTAAATTTATGATGATGATGACGACGATGATGAGTCTGGCCTTTGAAATTAGCATAAAACTGGGCGTTCAAGCATTTTGTAAACTGTAAGTGCTCCTAATGCTCGACTGCATTGCCAAGCACTAAACTAAGCCAGTCAAGGCCTCAGCATGCGCACGCACACACACACACACACACACCAATTGAGTTGCATAATTTGTGTCGAGGTAAGCTACAAGCTATTCAAATGCAAATTTAATGCAGCAGCAGCACACAGAACTGCAGAACAGGCTAACTAACAAATAGGAATGTCAGACACAGACAGCAGACCGCTTTGTAGCTAAGTTCAGTTGAGAGCGACGCTTTAGCTTGACAGATTGATATGCTGTCATTGTTGCTGCTGTAGCTGCTTAATAATTAACCATATTGCTGTCAACGTGAGTGCAGCATGTTAACACTTTTGTCATGCTGCGCAAAAGTTTTGCGTACTGTGCGGCTTTATCTAAAACACACACGCCAAGTGCAGCTGCTTTAAGTTTAAATTTAATATGAGACAGGAAATGTGCGGAAATGCGCAAAATGTTCAACATTAGCAAATACACAGTTTATGTGTGTTTAGTAGCAAAGTCAAGCTGCGTATACTTAATATGCAGCTGCTTTAAGCTTTAAGGGTATGTCTATGGCACGTGTATTGCCTGCGCTGCTGCAGTGGCAGTTAGAGATCATGAATATTGTAGAATTTCTTATGCGCTTCTCTTTTTTTGGCAAGACTTTGTTTGTTAGAGCAGCGCAGACTTTAACTTTGCTGCCTTGCTACATAATGAGCCTCTGCCAGTGGCTTCCTTGGCAATGACAACGTCGCACACACACACACAGCGACACACACACAGAGAGAGAGAGACAAGCAGCACCGCAACCCATTTCCTGTCACTCGCTCTAGCATCCTCTCTCTTTATGCTTGGTCTGACTTTTGGCCACAGTTTTCAGTGGCTCCACAGTTTAGAAAATCTCTCACTGCCAGTCGTACGTGTCCTGGCGTTTCGTACATAAATTAATGCAGTCGTAATACAATACGCACACACACAGACATACAGACACACACACACACACTGCAGACAACTATTTGCTGCAGTGCAATTTTTCATGGCGTCGTTGCAAACATTAAATAGAATATTTTTGCTATATGACTTGTAACTTTAGCAAATGTGTAGTTGCTTCAATTTTTCTTGCAGCGCAACGTTTTTCCATTTTTCCGTGTTGCATCTGTCGGAAGCAGCAAAATAAAATGCTTTAAAATGCTTAAACACAAAATAAAAACATTTTTACTTGCGCATTTCTCGGAAATGTTCAGTTTGATTTGCCTTAAATCTTGACTGTTATGGCAACCATTTTGAGCAAAGTCTTTATGCTTCAATGCACACAGCGGCGCACACACACACACGCAGACTAGTGCTTACCATATAGCAAATAAAATCAATTTTAATTTCTCTCACAGGCGGAGCTCAGCGAAATATAAAAAAAAAAAGTTTGGCGTCAAAAATGTTTGCCTTGGCACTCTATAGACTGCCTGCCCGCCATAAAACCCAACGTAGCAATAAAATTATATACAACTGATGCCAAAGCGGCATTAAAGTCGCATTTGGAGTGTATAACAGTTTTTTACTTACATGTGCTGCGCTCTCTTTCTCTTGAAGTCAGTCGCCTGCAATGAACAGCAAAAAGTTTGCATTAAAACACAAGCTGTAAATTTATTAAAATTAATTATGTTAGTCTAATTAGGCAGCAGAGCTGAGGCTTTCAATAAGGCGTTAGCGCAGGTTAAGCAGCTGCCAAGCACCCGACTCAGTTTTGCTGACAGCTTTTGTGGCAATGGCTACAATAATTCAATTGGGATTTTGACAAAAATAAACGCAGAAAGAAAGCAAAAGAAAGCGCTCGCTGCCCACGTGTGTCCTTTTTGCTGGCTGCTTATAAATAGGCTGTAGCCTTGTTTTTGTGGACTTATGTTGTCATTGTATATTCTGAGCTCGGTCCAATGTTATTATCTTGTAGGCCCACAATGTGTCCATCAAATCTTAATGAGCTAAACAGCAAAAATTCAATTACGCTTTGTATAGCAAAAATAACAATTTGCATTAGCCGCAATCACAATCATTGCTATAATATACAACTAGCAATTATAGTTAGAACAACAACAGCAACAATTGCCGCAGCCACTGCGCTGGCATATAAATCAAAAATGCTAAAATTTTAATACAAAAATGCGTTGTGGAAAAAGCAGCCGGCGCATAATTGCTAAATCTAAATTACACAATTGCTTTGTTATTTACTGTGGCATATGTGGCGTATGCGTAATGCAGCTGCAATTGCTATATATATAGGAAAGCTGCAAACTTCTGTGTGATGTGTAAAACTTTTGTAGGCCAAGTTAAGCAAACAACAACTTGAATGTTCACTTTATAAACTGTCTGCCCCGCCACGCCCCTCGCGCTGCGCTGCCCTAGCGCACTTAACAGGCTTTTGGTTTGCGCTTTGATTACATGCGCATTGTTGTGCGCCTTTTGCCGTTTCTGAATTGAATCAAGTTGCCGCGTTTCCGGCGTGCAGCTACTGCCAAATAGCCGTTTTTTTTTTCTCCGGAAAACGCAGCTTCCGTTTTTTATAAATTCTCAATTGTGCGCACGCAAAAAATAGAGCAAAGTGCCAGTGTCAGCAGTAGCAACAAAAAAAATATCATTGAAGCTATTTTTTGACGCGCTTTGCGCTTTGCGTGTTCATTTTGTATTTTATATGTCAAGGATCAGCGCAGGCGACAGTCACAACCACAACAACAACAGGTGCCACGCAAGTAGTGAGTGCAGCTTGTTTGGGTTTTACAGCATGCGGTCGCTTTGGCAGCCGTTTTAAGTGGATTTGCTGTGACAACTATGTGTCAAACTGTCAGCGTGGCATGCAACAAAGCGTTCAACTCCTCTATGCAAAAGCTGTAACAAGCAGCCAAAAGCAACTTCGCTGGCAGTCTAAGCACATAAATGCAATTAAAACTTGTGCATTTAATCATAAGCTAAGGCTTATTGGGCACACAACTTGTGCGTATACTTAATATTTTGTGTGCGTACAGGGTAACAACTCAGTTTGATTACAATTCATTTAGTTGCACACACATTTTTTACATGCCACACACACACACACACACAACAAAAACACTGACATGTGCTCTTGATGTATGTTTTAAGACTCTGTAATGAAAATATGCACAAAGGGTCATTAGGTGAAGCAAAGTGAGCATTTCATTTTGAATATTTATAAATTTATTTGGCTAACTACGCGCATAAGTCTTGAGAATCTGTAGAAAAGAGCGCGCAGCGGCTTTAATCAGTTCTTAGCTGTTCCCACATTGCAATCTAAGTAGACTCCGTACAGCATTTGGTCTGTTCTCAAGGCTTGTTGTTATTCATTTAAAAAACTTATGCAGCTTCATTGGTATTAAATCTCTTTATATATTTAATCTAATTCGTTTTTGATATATAATTCTGTTAGAGCGGCATTCACAACAATAAAGTTTCATTTGCAGTAGCTTAAATATTGAACAGTTGGGCGATAATCAAATTTAAAAATAACATTGCATTGTTAGATATGCAATTGATGTGACTAGTGGCTATAGATTTGTGTCTGGCAAGTGCCCAAATTAAATACTGCCAAGTTTATATTGCGAATTTAATGCACGACAAAGGCAAAATCAATGCTGATATAGGAATTGCTTAGCACAATTATTTAATAATATTTATATACAATAGAAACAAATATTGTTCGACGTAGTTAAACAGAATCGTAGCTTACAGCAGCAACAGCTTAACAATTAAAATAAAAGTTAATAAAGATAATGAACACTTGAAGAGGAACTACAAACAGAAACTCAGTAGTAATAATAGTGAAAAACACGCTGGTTTAATTTAATAAAAAAATATAATAAGCACTTCAATACAATAAATAATATTTATAGCAGCAAATCGTAAAGCAAATTAATGTTTACTCTATTACTAATTTTTTTATATTTCTTTATTCTCATATTTGCTGAAAAAAACGCTCTTTATTAAAATTTAGCTATAAAAAAAATATAAATAGATAACCATAGAAGCCGATTAAATCTATGGTTATCTATTTATATTACTTTTTATAGCTACATTTTAATAATAAGCGTATTTTTTATTTATTGCGCATTCTTTGTGCTGAGTCTCATGCTGCCTGCTATGACTGACTGTAAATTTGCTTACAGTTTTTATCTACCATCAACACAATTTGTTTTGACTTTTACTACAGCTCTCATTCAAGCCTGTTAGCATTTAATTTTAATTAAATTGTTAACTGCTGCAGCACTTAGCTTAGTGCGCGTGTATGTGTGTGGTTTGTATATGTGTGCATAGCACTTATCAAAGCTGAACTATTTGGCATAATTGCTATATAAACAGCGCACTGAATGCCAAAAATTCACCTGCATTTGTCAGTGTCAAATGTAAAAAAGAGGAAAGAAAATAAACAACTTAATGTTGGGGTTGGTTTGCTGTAAAAAACTACAGCTGCCAATAGATTGTTGGTGAACATAACTCAAAGTGCGAGTCAAAGGATATGCCCCGCAGCTTTTCATTAAGTTGCTGGACGCACGCCAAAAAAATAAAACAAAGCATAAAAAAGAGCAAACAAGAATTTCAATTCATTACGTAGCTCATTTTTTTATTTGCACGCGCAGTACACAGTGTAGCTGTGTGTGTGAGTGAAAGTGTATGTGTGTGTGTGTGTGTGTGTTTGGGTCTTGTGGCTTGCACTGAATTTCGGTAGCTCACATTTATGCGCCATGAATATGCCGAGGCATTAATTAAAAGCGATTCACTCGCTTGACCATTTTGCGGTTGTGTTTAGTGGGCATAGATACTCGCCTAAGCGGAAACTGTAGTGCAATATGTGTGCGTGTGTGTGTGAGCATAAACATGCTGCTGCTGCCTTTTAGTTATAATCAAGCGTAACATGTGCGTTTAATATGCTTGCAATTCAAATTATGCTGCACATTAAACTTTAAGAGTTGCAATTTAGCATTTATAACGATATAATTGCAACTGAGCAACTCTCGCTGTTGATCTGCTGGCAGCAACTGTCAGTCATCTATCAAAAAAAGTTAGCCGAGCGCTGGGCAAGCGACAACTGTTTACACAAAGCGCCAACGGGAGCAACGTTTTGGGGCCAAGAGGCAATCGAAACAATTTGTCAGTTGCTGTCCGAAAAGTTGCAACACAGTGACTGCTCCCTGCCACGTGTGTGTGTGTGTGTGTGTGTGTGTGTGTGTGTAGAATGTCAGCACTTGATGCATGCCACTTTGGCTGCGGGTCATAACGCAATATCCCAATACCATTTTGTATCTCAGCTGCGCACGTAAATGTCACGTCACTCACGCACATCCGTTTCCTGCCAATGCATGTCGTAAATAACAATGCACTTACTGCTGCAGCGCATGCATAATGCGTGTGGCACGGCATGTTAGCAAGCGACGCAAAAAAAAATATGAAATTACTTTGTCACGCTTGCGTATACTTAATAGTTTTAAAAACTCACGCTGCAGCTGTCAGCGAACTAAGCAGCGCCTCCAAAAAATGCGCATGCATCAAAGTTTGCCACGCCCCCCTCCCCAGCAACGACGACGCGCGCTTGTCAAGGCACTTAAGCGTTGTCAGGTAGTTACTATGCCAGGATTAAAACGCAACACTTTATCATTAAAACAGTTGACAGCCAGCGAAATGAGCTGCGCCAGCAGCCGTTGCCACATTTTGGCCAAGGACAAGGACAGGCAAGCAGCAGCAGCAGCAGCAGCAGCAGCAGCAGGTCGAGGCCAAGTCTTGACGCAGCAAAGACAAAATCATTGCAAATATAATTTTGCTAGTTAATGCGTAAGCGTTGCGCTGTCTGCGGCGCTTTTAATTAAATACAAAGTGGTGGCTTGCTGATTTTCATAATTAGATTAAAACTATGAGGCAAGCAATTATGTGATATATGCTGCATGTCACTTGCAACAAATTGTGCCAACAATGCGCAGTCATTGAATTTTTTCGCTCGTAAGCCTTGGCTAATGTTTCAATTTTAGTTTTCAACTTTTTCTCCTCTACTACATTGAGATATAAAAATAAAAGCAAACTGCGCGTCCAGTGCCATCAAAATTGTGTTCAAGTGCAATTTCCAAAAAACTTGTGTGGGGACACAAATTCGACAGTCTCCAATGCAGTTGGGCCTGCTGCCTGCTGCCTGCTGCGGTTTATTAGCTATGAGTAGCCACACACCCTCAGCTCAGCCTCTCTGCGCAGAATTTATGCCAAGCGGCTGCTGCTGCTGCTGCGTGACGCACAGCATGTAACTGGGGCACGTACTTTGCTAGCTGGAGTAGCTAGGGAGTACAAGTTGTGGCTTCATTTGGCGTTAGCAGCTGCTTAAAGACTTAAAGCAAGCTAAAGCTTTGAGATACACGCACAGAACTTAAGAGAAGTTTGCTAGAACTTGAGCAACAATTCAGTGTCAACCTAAAAACACATGAAATAAGCTTAAGGTTTATTAAAAGTCAAAAGTGATAACAAAGAAAAGTTAATCTGCAATTCAAATGTTAATTCGTGCGATAGGAGTGAAGTAGAAAATGTTGTGTTGAAGAAATATTTTTAAATACTAATTTCAATTACAAATGAATACACGAAAACTCAGCATTCTACTCTATTCATTGTTTCATCTGTTTCAGTAAAAAAAATATGCACATTCCGAGGTCTAGTCATAAGTGATAAGAAAGAAAAGCTAATCAGATTAATAATTATAAATCAAATTCAAATGCTACTTCGTGCGATAGACTGAAGTAGAAAATGTTTTGATGATTTTAATGAACTTCTATCAATAATAAATCCACTACTACTTCAGCTCCACTCATCGTTTCATCTGTTTCAATAATCTTAACAATTTATTTGCCATCGACTTACTCACAACAAGAGACTTTTATATAATCTCCATTAATTTACAGGTAAACAATTAAATTTTGCTTTACATGCACATCCGAATAATAAAATAATAAATAACCATGTTAATGTTTTACATCAGTGTCAATTGCAAAGTTTGACCGATTCCACAAAAATTCATTTGTCGTCTGCATAAAACCGCCTTCGATTTGAGAGAGCGCGTGTGTTTAAGTTAAAAGTTAAAAGAGACCCAAGAGCTTAAAATCACTTTTGTTCGGGGCAGGCCATTTGATAAAGGAATTGCACCAAGGTGCGCGTTGGTCTGCCCGTCATGCGGCCGGCGGCCAGATAGGGCACCAGGCCATATTTGCTCAGCAAGCCGGTGCCGTAGGTGTCCAGATGTGCCCAATCGCTGCAGGGCACAAGTTCGTGCAACACGGCGGCGGCTAGACAGGAAGAGGCATGACCATCGCCATCGTTGGCCAGATCATAGCTAAGATTTTCTGCAACGCGATCCTTGTAGAACTTCCACAGCGGGAAGCGCCACATGCGATCGCCGGTCAGAGAGCCAGCACGCTGGAATTGCTTCCATATGTAATGAGAATTTGACCAGATGCCCGTTGCGCCGCCGCCCACCGCACGCTTGATGCCCACACACATGGAGCCCACATCGACCACAAGCCGGGGCTTGTACGTCATCTGGCCATAGAGCATGGGATCGGCTATTTCGACGACACCGGTGCGACTCACATTGCGCACCGCCATCGACTTGGCATTGAGCAGCGTCACCACATCGCCCGGCTTGCAGCTCATGCCCGAGGGCAGATTCTCGCAGAGCGGCAATATGGCCGTAATATTAATGGGCAGCGAGAGCGCCGCGGCCGCACGCATTGAAGCCAGCACCACACCAGCGCCAGTGAGGTCGCCACGGAACTCGTCCATGCCGGCGCAGGGGCGCAGATTAATGCCGCCGGAATTGAAGGTGATGCCCTGGCCAACGAGCAAAATGGGCTTATCCTCGGGCGCAGTGCCGCAGTAGGCAATCTCCAGCAGCACTGGCGGCTCGCAGGAGCCCTTGGCAATCATTAGGAATGAGTTGAGGCGCTGCTGTTCAATCCACTCCATGGTGCGCACTTCGACGGTGATGCCGCAGGGGCACAAGGCATCGACGGCTGTCTGTGCAAAGATTGTGGGCGTCATGCAATTGGCGGGCGCATCAGAGACGCGCCGGCAGAGATTTTGCGCCTCCGCCTTGAACAAGCCACGCGTCCATGAATCCAAATCGGGTGAGCCATACAGCTCCAGCTTGGGTATAACAGAGCGATACTTTTTACTCAGATTCTCCTCAAATACCCAAATGGCCAGCGCAGCGCCCTCGGCAGCCTGCTCCGGATAATCCATATGATCCACATGCACCTCGATGCAGTTCATCGTTTGCAACGAGCGTGCACCGATGCCCGCCGCCACGCGCACATTCTCCATGCCCTCGTCAATCATTTCCAGCTCATTAAAGCCAATGCCCTCCAGGCCCACGCCCACAATGCAGATGGAGCGAAAGTCTGCGTCCACATTGTTAAAGATCTTGCCGCGTCCCAAATGACCCGTAATATTCGTTTCACAGATCAGCTCCGACAGCTTGCCCTGCAAGCGATCATCAAACTTTTCGCCCGCCGGCGTCAGTCGAGGTCCCTTGCCGCTCTCCTTCTCGTAGACGCCCAAGACGAGGCCCTTGCCGCCCTTGGCGCCGCCATCGCCGCAGCTGGATGCATAGCGCACCAGGTTGCTGTTCCTGCTGAAGCGTTGCATAAAGCGCAGACCGCGAGAGTAAAGCGGGCGGCAGAGCATGCAGAGTTGACCTTGCAGAGGCATCTTGGATATTTGAATTTGGGTTTAAGCGGCCGTTTGGCAAAAACTTTCTATTTTTTTTTTTGGATTTTTTTTGCTCAACCTAGCTGGTTAATTATATATATAAATATATTGAAGATTTTGGATGAACTGTTTCAATAACGAAATATTTTCCAAAAGAAATTTGTTTTTTACACAAAAAAGAAATAACAATTGAGTGTATAATAAATTTGTATCTACAAAATGTTTTAACGCGTTGCTGAATTCTGTCCGAATGATTTGTGTGACACAAAATAACTAAAAGTGAACTCAAAGTTCATAACTGAAAATAGAAAAGACAACTAGATTAGACTAGCAAGAGCTACTAGATGGGAAAATGCTGGCAAAAGTTGTCACGGTGGCATTAGAACATGAATAGCAAAATTAGCATAAACTAGATGAATAAGAAGAGATTGCGCTTAATGAAAGCACCCAACGCTTATTGATTGATTGATTGATTGATTGATGCTTAGCTTGTCAGCCGTAAGTGCTACATCTCTCTGGCTTGCATCTCCGCCATGACAGCCAGGCCAGCTAATTTTTTAGTACTACGTATTACCAACTTACCAGCTTCCAAAAGAAATATCAAATATAAACTTGTTAGAACCGCCAATTACTGGCGCCTCTAACTTTTTGCTCTACGTTCTATACTGTTACAGTCCTTGGAGCGGCGCTTGGTTAAGCTATAAGACGTACGCTTCTGTTTATACTAAGAAAATAGTTTGCCTATTATTTTTTTTTGTACATGTGTTCTGAAATTATTTTGATTATACTTTCTGGAGAATATGTAGACACTAAACGAATGCTGTAAGACAGCTTACTAAGTTAAGAAAATATCTAAAATTTATAGAAACTATACGAGCGAGCAAAAGTTTACAGATTTGTTGCCAACATTCCGCGAATTCCCCACGTGAGCTACAAACTTTGGCTTAACGTCAACTAGCCTGGCTAAGGGGGCAGCCGTAAAGTTCAGAGTAAACTTGTAAAAGAATTCTACGTTGTCGAAAACAGTTTTATTGCACAACTTTAAATGAACGTATAGAGAGCAAGAGGAGCGGCATTAAGCCATAAGCAAACACTAAATATGATATTCCAGGCATTGACTACATGCTCATAGGCACTTGATTTTAATCATCACCGGTCAGATTCACCTCATAGCTTATGTGGTTAGCTGCTGCTGCTGCTGCTGCTCCGCTGACATAAGACTCCAAGGCATCATTAAAGTAATATTTATGTGGCTCAACAGCAGCCAGTAGCAATTGGCGCATATACAGCATTTGGATGCGCACATAGTACATCAACACCTCAAGGGGGGAGCTACAGAAGTGTCGCATAACTATGTTAAGCTGCATATAATTGAGCAATGCGTTGAATATAAAGGTCAGCAGCCAGGGTCCGGCGAAGCGTGCGAGAACTCCAAACGGAAACAGCTCCCAGGTTGTTGGCAGCAACTTTCTGCTGCGCAGCCAGTCCAATTTCACCTCCGTGGCAGGCGATATGGTATTGTGGCCACCAGCACCAGCTGGATGCTGCACTACGCTCTGCGGTGAGCCCAGAAAAAGCAACTTCGACTGCATGACGCGACGCTGACAATGCCAGAGTCCAATCACAAGCAGCGCTGCATTGATTACTGCCTGCCACAGCATCGAGCGTTGATATTCGTAGCCCAAATGCAAATGCAGCTTGCGATCGAGCTGTAGGTTAATTGTCTTTATGCTGGCATTGGCTTGGATAACTGGCTTCAAATGCGAACTGATGTGCAATACCGTGAATAGCACAAATAACACTAAATATAAAATTTTGTATAACATTGCTTAACAAAGAAAAAAAAAAGAAACTGCGAATTTTTCGTGCCTTGAAACGCTTTATATGTTTATAAATTTTCAATTGACATTACTTGCTTTGCATGATTCGTTTCAAGTATTTGCTCAGCTATAGCATTAACTAGCGCATTACGATTAGCATTGGTCACCTCATAAATAACTGCATGTGGCGCCTTTTTGAGGCGCTCCACCAAAGCAATGGGCTGACGCGTCTGCGAGGGTATTGTAGCTAACATAAATTGCTCTTTTTGCAGCAATTCATTTACGGCCGCTTCGAAGCGCTGGCTTAGCAATTCCATTTTGCCAATTTCGTCTATAACTAGCAGTGGTGCTGACTTTAGCAATGGCAACGCCAATTGCTCAAAATCTTGTACGTAAACAGAGTATTTGCCTACCTTCGGACGACGTACATTATCCGTAGTTTGCTCTCGCGCCAAAATACCGCGCGTGCCGCCAAAACTGACAACATCGAAGCCAATGCGCTGTCCATTGACACGCACTTCCTCCGTGTAGAAACCTTTTGGCTTGGTTTGCTCGCCTAACTTGTCGCATACTTTGCGTACTAATGTAGTCTTGCCAATACCTAAAATTTGTTGTTTAATATGCTGCACTTCAAAATCTGCAAATAAGCGCTTACCTGGCGGTCCAGTTACTAAAAAAAACGTTATTTTATGCATGTCCATTGTTTTAGTTGCAGTAAAACCAAAACTATTTATATTTGGTTGCACAGCTGTTTCGCACGTGCATAACAGCTGTTGATCGCTTATGATTGTATAAATAAATGCACAAAACACTTAAAATCACAAATATACACACTTTAACACTTCAATTGAATAATTTTAGTACATTCACTCGTCGCGGTTAATGTAAAACTAAAATTCCAACTGGAATATCGATATAAGCTAAACACATTTTACAACACTCTGTTGCTGTGGCGGTCGCACCCAAAATGTCGATCACATTAGCGCACGTTAAACTATCGCGTACGCGTAACTGTTTACGTTTATTTGAAAAAGTTTTCTCCACACTAATAACAAATACGCTTGGCGGCTTTTCAGCAGCGTGAATTTAGTTTTGCTAATAAAAATCATTTATAATTAGCAGCAAACACCTTGTATTAACTGATAATAACATGGACAGCGCTATTGCGCACGATTTGCAAGCTGGCAAGGAGCGCACTAGCGATGTGGCTGCCAGCGCGGTCACGTTCGAGCAACTGAATTTGGACAATCATTTTGTGCGGGGACTGCACGCTCATAAATTTGTGACACCAACCAAAATTCAAGCCGCCGCTATACCAATGGCAATTGCTGGCATGGGTGAGTAAAGCAACTGCCTAAATTTATATTATTCAGAACTGTAAACATTTTATCGACTCTTAGATTTAATGGTGCAGTCCAAGAGCGGCACAGGCAAAACATTGATATACGTGCTTGCTGCATTGAATAGAATGAAATTTACAAAAGATGTAAAAACTTTGATTATTGTGCCAACACGCGAGTTAGCTATACAGGTGGAGGACACTGCCAATGGCATATTCAGTTTCAGTGGCCACAAAATATGTACTGTCAGTTTCATTGGTGGCACGGATGTGAAGAAGGATCGCCAACGCTTGAGAGCAGGCAGAATTGTTGTGGGCACACCAGGTCGCCTGTTGCACCTTATATTAAACAAAGTGCTCAACCCTTTGCATATTAACTTGCTTGTGCTGGACGAAGCAGATCAGCTCTTTGGTGCTGAATCTCTATACAAAGATGTGCAGGCATTGATAAAGCAATTGCCAGCCGAACGCCAGATAATTGCCTGCAGTGCAACCTATCCAGATGGACTGGATGAGCGTCTCGCCAAGCTAATGCGCCGGCCGGTGCTGGTATCCAACAGCGAGCGCGCCACTGTATTGCTTGGCATACGCCAATTTGTATGTGAACTGCCGGAGCAGCTGAACAGCATGCAGGAGATGTTGGCCAAGCTATTGGCGGTGCATAAAATCATTTCGCAGCTGCCCTATGAGCAGGCCATACTCTTTGCCAGTTCCCAAAGTCGTGCAGACTCTTTTTGCAGCTATTTGCAACGAGACGGCGTAGACTGTCATCTGATGTCCGGTGCGATGAAGCAAAGCGAACGGCTGGAAACATTTCAGGTATGTCTTAAAACATTGCTTATAATTATTGTTAATAAAAAATTAAACTTTTAACAGGCTTATCGCAATTTCAAGTCACGCACTATGGTGGCCACAGATTTGATGGCGCGTGGTGTCGACTCTGCACATGCCAATTTGATTATTAATTTGGATCCACCCAAAGATCATGTTACATATTTGCATCGCATTGGTCGCGCCGGTCGCTTTGGCTCCCAGGGTATTGCCATTACTTTTATAACTTCAGCGGAACAGGGCTCGCAATTCAAGCGCATACTCGATAAAGCGGGCACGGGCATGTCTGTGCTGCAGTTTCCTGCAGAGAAACGGGAAGGATTCGATTTTTGGAGGTTTGACGCATACGATTTTGCCTATTATCATAAAGTGGAGGGTTGTGAGCAAGAGGAAGCCGCGCTGAAACGCATACGACAACGCTGGAAGTCTGATTCGGACACTGAGATGGCAAAAACAGCTGCAGCTGACAACAAAACAGTAAATCAGGCTCATGACGCAACAGTTGCCAAAGAGATTGTGACTGAGACAGCGGCTACAAGTGCTGAATGTTACAAATTGACACAATCAACTGATATTAAGTGCTTAGAGAACAAAGAAAATCTTAACGACAAACAATGTGAGCCCATTAAAACTCAAATTCACAAGGCTGCGCTTACAGAGCACAATATACAGGACATGCAGCGCTTGAAGCACATTGAAAAGTCACCCGAATCGCACATAGAAATCGTAGAGCTAACGCCTTCGCTTGATTTGCCAGCAGCAGCACCAAACTCTATAAATACCAAAACCTATTGCCTGGCTGAGCCGACAGAGCACAGCACGACCACATTGCAGCCTTTGGCCATATCAAACACAGTGGATGATGCCAGCAGCATTGTATCGGACAGCATGGATAATGAGTATGAAAGCGATGCCAGCTATGCTAGCTACTATACCCAAAGCGATGCGCGTCGGGTGCTGGGACGTGCATTGGTGCAACAAAAGCTGCAGAAGCGCAATCAGCAGCAGCTTGCTAAGCGTCGCGTGCTCATCTTTAACTGGCGGCGTACACATGCGCTAAGCAGCAAACGCGCTGCTTTAAAGCTGGATTATGATAGTGAAGAGCAGACGCTGGAGCAGCCAGCTAACCAGGTGAGTAATTTGCTTGCCAGCATTACAAACGTATATAAGACATTTGTACTTTTAGGCTTGGATAGACGAAAAGGACAAGCCAGCGCCGCTGCTTAAGGCAAAAACGCACAAAATTCATGTGGACAACAAATCATATGACATGCATATCTATCCCTTGCCTATATCTCAACAACTGCAGCACATGCGTCTGCTGGAAAAGTTTGACAACTTTCCCAAAGTACAACAACAGCTCAAAGCCTACATTACCAAACTCAATTTGAACAATTTGCAAGCGCAGAAATGCTTGCAGCAGCTGTACGAAGCCATGCAGCATTTGTATTATGTGGATCATAGCAAGTGCAAGTCCAAAAAGAAGCAACGACTACCCTTGCCAGAGGTGCCCAATTTGAACACCTATCACAAATTTATGGAGTTCCTAAAACAGCAACAATGTGATGATGAAATTGCCGTGCAGCAGCAGCAGCAGCAGCAGCAGCAGCAGCAGCAGCCAGTTAGACAGTCGCTAAGCAAGCTAAGCGTGCATGTGAATGAGCAGCTAAACATATCGCCTTATATTGCTGTTGCCGCCGCTAATCATATGGAGGAGGCTGCTTCGGTTAGCTCGCGCTCTGCCGCTGGCTCACCGGCATTGTATGAGCATGAGCATGCGGACAGTGATAGCTTGGAGCCAAACTCCAGCAGCGGCTTTGCCGAGTCCACTGAAAGCGGCTCCTCAGGCATTGATACCTCGCAGTATGATAGCAATAGCAATACGTCCACTGCGCTCGATTCGGATGACTACGAGGAGGGCGAAGAAGAGGCATTTTCAGCTAGCATTGCAGGCACTGTAAGCGATGAGGACAGCCTGTCGCAGAGTACGCTCACCGCTGCAACCGATGATGATACTGAAGATCAGGCAGACAGTGAAGAGACAGCTGACGATGCTGAAGATGCAGCTGCTGCGCAGCTTGCCTTGGCTCAAGCCCGCTGGCAGCAAATGTTTCGCATGCAGTATCAGTTTATAGCCAACTATGTGGATAATTTTATGGCCAACAGTCGACGTGACGACGATGCATAAACATGAAAAAACTCAATATTAGTTTATTCCAGCGCTATGGAAGCGCCAACAACTAGTCTTAAAAGTCTGACAGGCAGTTCAATACTTTTTATTTTTTTCTGTTGAAAACAACTAACTAACTAAATGTTAACTAATAGCTGCATCAGCTACAATTTATTAAACTAAAACGTACATTAAGAGTCTGTGGTACAAGCATATGCCCAAGAGTTATATGAGCAGAAGAATCATCAGTTTATAAAACAATATTATGAATGTTATAAATAGCAAATGAATTGCACTTTTGTTTACTCTCTTTTTTTATACAACTATTTAATAATAAACTGGCGGCAAGCAAGCAAATTGAATTGAGCTCATTACGATTTGATGTTTGATGTTGCCTTTACGCTTGTGATTTATATCTGAGCGGCAAGTTAGAGGCAAGAGAAATGGCATAAGCAACGGCGTTTTCGCAATAGAAGCTAACAAATTGCGGCGCCAGTTCAATTGGACAACATAAATCATACAAGTAGTCGAAGCGGCAGCAACATTGTTGCGATGCGATGCGCTGCGATGCGCTTTGCAGCCGCTTACTTTATGCTGAGGCACGGCCACATGCCACATGCCAAGGCGACTGCGTCGGTGGCAAAGTTGAATTAAGTATAAAAGCAAAAACAACAAAACATTCGCCCTCCGGTTATTGTGCACGCAAAGCGCTGATTGTCGTTGCCGATGTTGCTGCTGCCGCTGCTGCTGCCGCTGATGTTGCCGATGTTGGCTGTTGGCAATGCAAGTCGATCGCCTCCGCTCACTGCTCGCGTGCACTTGCGTTCCAAATCCAATAAGGAGCGTGAGAAACTGACGGCATGAATGCAAAGTGAGCTGAAACAGCCGCGCGTAACGACAAAATTTTATAGATGCTAGTTGCATATATTGCTGTTTGTATAGCTTGTTGTTGTTGCTGCTGTTGCTCGAACAGACTCGAGTTCGATTAGCGATAAACTCAAGATGCGAAAAATGTGTGTTATGTTGTTGTTGTTGTTGTTGTTGTTGCTGGTCAGCTGCTCAGCTGCTCGGTTGCAGGTGTTAAGCTTTATAATGATGTTAACATTTTTTATGGCCCACAACTACAAAATTTGTTCAGCGCAATCGTTTTTTGCGGTTAGCATCCCATTTGTCCATATATGGGGCCACCACCAAGCCAAGCCACTTAAGTGCGAATGCTTTAACGCTCGAGCAGTAAAAAATATATATATATATATACCTATATTAAACACTCATATTTGTAAAACTAATTAAAATTGTTCAAAGTCGTAACAATTATGAGTCGCATAACGCGCAAATTAAATAAATACAAAAGTAAATGTGATCGGCAACACACTAGGCAACAAACAATTGAAAACGTACTTTACTTTATTTTTTTGGATTTTTAGTGGGTGTGGTCTGCGCCTATATTTATGAGCCCAAGCGCCTGACGCCTGAGCACGCATGCATAAATAAAAGTCATCATTAATTAAATTTAGTATAAACAACATGGCATGCCTGCAATTATTCACTCAAGTCTTCAAGCCGCTTGGGCTGTGGCAACAACAACAACAACAACAACAACAGCAGCAGCAGCAGCAACTGTTGCACTAAAATAAACGCACGCGATGACGCAGAGCGTACGACGCTCGCGAAAAAAAGCGTTGACAAAAAATTTGTGTGGAAATGATCTGTGGGCAATTATAATGAATTATTTTGACACTTAGGGTTTGCAAAAGCACAACTAAAAATGCATAAACTTAATTTATGCGCACCTTGTCAGCATGAAACGCATTTTATTGCATTTTAAATATGATAAATAAACGCAAATTTCGTTTACAGGTCAGCAGCTCAACACTTTGAACTGAAAAGCCAAAGGAAAAATTTATGTATGAACCGCGAAGCTCGTAAATTGTAACCTACGCAAATTTGCGTTGACTTTAACGCTGTGGCAAGTGCAGCATGCAACAAAGCAAACAACAAAAGCTTGGGTCGCGCCAATGGGCAATGGCATGAGGAATTGCAGGGCAGAATCCGTTTTTAATTGGTGAAAAATAGTTGGAAATTTTCAACGCTGATTTTAGCGCATTGGCGGTGCAGGCCCAAAGGGTATTGCTGTTGTTGTTGTCGTTGTTGCTGCTGCAAGTTGCAAGTAGCGCTGCTTTGAACCATGTATAACTAGCAACAACAATAAAAGCGCCAAGCGACTTGTACGCGATTAACATCGCTGCAAAGATTTGTAATGCTAATAAAATACACACATTATGGAGCAGTGTATGATAGCGCAGAGATCGAGAGTGAGTGAGAGAGATAGAGCGCAAGAGCTTACAATTCGTTGCGCTTGGCTACACTGCAAAAAAAATACTGTTTGCATTGGCAAATAAAATTTTTAACGGCATAAGCTGCTGCTCTTTATTATTATGTGTTAATTCAAAGTTAAACACATAAATACGTTTCATTTTTTAATTTCATGGCAATAAAAGTTTTATGCTATAACTTTAATTAACAATTGCAGTTAATAAAAATAAATAGAGCGTCTACAATTTTCTGCAGTGCTGCAATGTTGTTTTTCTTTTTTTTAGAACGTCAGCGCATGTTGCAGCTTCCAATGGCCGCTGCGTTGCAAGTGCGGCTTTTGCGGTTCCCAGGCGACTTTAGAGCGTAAAACATGCGAGCCGCTTTAATTGTTTGCCGCGGCGGCAGCAGCCAAGTGATTTTTCTAATGCAATTTTCAATGGCCTTACGCAACAGTTGCAGCCAGCCAACATAGTGTTGCAACCTACCGCCGCCTTGAACGTGTTGCGCGCATAATTACCCACACACACACACATACAGAGCTGTGCTCTGAGTCTCTGTTGCCTCCAACTCCAGACCATAATCATTCCAAGCATACGCGCATATTTTGCATTTTTAAATTGTTGCATTTTGCGCATTTTTTTTATGACAAGCCAAAACTTTTGCGGCAGCTTGTGAGGCATGCAACATGCAGGCAGTTGGAAAGGCTAGTTGTAATTAAAATACACACATACATACGTAGTAGTAGCAGCAAAAAATCATTTAAAATGTTTATAAGCATTTAAACTATTAAGCACACTGGCCAAAGCGCTCTGCTTAAGCTGTTATTAACAGTTGCCTGTTACTGTTACCGCCGCCGCTGTTACAAGCCATGTTATAAGGCTCCCCCCCCACTATAGCATATTACACCCACCTACTAGCTGAACTCAAATCATTTTTAATGATTCGGTATTGCGCCAATTATAGCCTACGGGCAATTTCAATTGTTATTTGTTATTAGTTTTTTTGTTGTTGTTGTTATGCAGTAAAATGTAAATTGGTGTTTAATGTATATTTTTACGAAACCTACGTCAATTATATAATTTAAGCGTGAATTAGCAGACCTTAGATAGTTGCATAGATACGAGAATTACATGGCAAAGGCAGCAACAAGACGTGAAAACAAGAAAACATGTTAAGTGCAGTCGCATTATGTTGCAAAATGTCACTTTTAATTGGGCAACCTTGAAACATCAATGCGAAAAACGAGCGAAAGAACCGCAGCAGCAACACTAACGGCGGCAACAGCAACATGTTGCTGAAGGCCAATACAGCAACGGCAAAATAGCAAACGGCAACAATGACAAACGGTTAACGAGTGGAGCGCGCAGATTTAGATATATGTGTTCACATATAGACAGACACATCGATGTGGCAAAGGCCAGGCGTATGGGGAGGGAGAAAGGGATTGTGTGCAACAGAGATGGCGATAGAATGCTACATTGCTCCGTTATATGTGTTACAATTAGCAAATTGCACATTTATGCTCACATGGCGTTTGAGCCACGCCCCCCCCGCCACCGCACTGCCCCTGCCAAACTGACAATATAAATCAATCATACACTTACGTACACATGGCTCTGTATGTCTGTGTGTGTGTGTGCTTGAGTTCTTATTGGAAAGTCGCAGCAGCAACCTTGAGCGCTGCTTTTGATTGGCGCAACATTTGCAAGCTTAAGGCAAATTCACACACACACACACACGCACTACAATCTTAGTTATAAATTATGGCACATCATTTATAATTTCCGTTTGCTGTGCCTTGCATAATTCAATTAATGTGCATTTCCCGTTTGGCAAAACAAATTTTCACAACAACAGGAAATCTCCAACAAAACTGCAACTGCTCAAACATTTGCCTCAGGCCGTCGCTTATAAATAATTTTAATATATGTTATGTTTCTCTCGAGTGCTTTTGCTGACTTTTGAATTTATGTGCAGTGCGGTAGTTTTCATGAAAAATTCATGCATGCCTCTTATATAATGCAAAACTATAAACAATAACAAAAGGTACGTTAACAATATTACGCGCATTAACAGCCACTGCTATAAGTATGCGCACCAGCAGCAGCAGCAGCTCTAGTTATTTCACGCTGTGTTTGTTTCTCATGTCTAATTGATCTTTAGCGTGTTATTTGTTTTATGCAACACCTACCAACAAGTCCCCAGTCTACAGTCTACAGTCTCCGGTGTCTGTGGGTGGCAGCCCAGCTTACATTTAAAATAAACTTTATATATATGTAGCAGTTGGTATGTGAACAAAAAAGAGACTTATAAATTAAAAGCCGCCAGCTAAAATTGCTGGCTAATTAATGCCAAATGGCAGCAGCGGCCGTAAATTGTGGGCGCAACAGCAACTTTTAACTATATTATTATTATTATTATTGGCTGTGGCTTTGGCTGCCAGTGGCATTTGCATGTGACATAAAATTGATTGGAGTAATTGATAATTGTGCAGAGACACGAAACCAAATGGCCAATTACGCTGACGCTGGACAGACGGACGGACGAGCGAACGGTGTGAAACATATGCGGGCGCTGACAAGTTCGTTGTCTAAGTCTTTTGTTTTTCTTGCAGCGCTTAGCGCAGTTTGCAACCCTTTTTGTATTTAAGGCATCATAATTTAAAAATATTTCAAATATTTTAACTAAAATGCAGACAATAAATTAAAAAAAAAATATTTTCTGTTTTTTACAATTGCAAATGTTAGTTGCCCATTGCTATTGCTGTTGTTGTTGTTTTAGCCAATCTCTTGCCATAAATCAAGCCGCACAATATGACCGCAGGCGCCTTGTAAGCGAGTCCCAGTCACCAGTTTGGCTCTGACTTGCCAGTGACTGTGACTGACAGCACTACGGGCCGAGATCTTGACCAACAGCAACAGCAACACACAACAGCAACAGAAATAGAAACAAAAGCAAAAACAATATAGAAACAAAATGTATATGGTGGAGACCCACGCTCTCAACTTTAGCAAATCAAATACGAAATTCAAATCTAGCTAATTTCAAAGCCGAAACTCATTTAACTGTTGCTGCTGCTGCTGCTGCTGTCTGAAATAGAGCAACAAATGCAAACCGCAAAGTTAATTTTATTTTCCACCTACTGGCAAAATCAATTTGCTTCGTGTGGCACGTGCGCCAAATAGCATTAAAAATTGACTAGAACACTAGGCGTGTGTTAGAGCGAGATAGTTGGCTGGCTGGCAGTCAGTCAGTCAGTCAGTTGGTCAATTCGTGTGCGTCACTCCAGAGCGATTGTCATTCATTTTTGGCCACGATTGGCCGAACTAACGGTAGCCCAAAGAGTCAAGACCCCGTTTGTGCTTGTGCTTGTTACTGGGCGCCATTTAAAAGTACATTTCCATGTTGCAACAATTGTAATTGTAATTACGATTGTTAAAAAATTGCCGCAAGTGCTGCGAGTCGGGATTGGGCTGCAATTTTAAATAGAGTTAACCGAAGAACAAGATTAAACGTTTGGCAACTAGAGAAACAAATGAAATATCGACGAGTCTGCACGCCTGCCTGCAACGCTGCCACTTGCAACATGCCACATAACAAATGCGTATTTAATGTGTTGCAAGGGGAGCGCGGCGAGGCAGCCTCGATTTCCATTTAACGCCTTGAGTGAATTTTCAGCTTGGCTTGTTTATGGGTGGTCAGCGTTGAGGCCGTTAGCCCTCGGGCGTCTGCTGCATTTTAATTTGTTTTTAATAAACGGCAGCAAACGGCGCAGAGACAACCAATTTTTAGTTTGTACATATATATATATAGCGTACATATATATTTTTGATATATGCAACAAGATTATAACGTTTGGCTCTAAGCGCGAGTGTGCGGCGGCAGCTCGACGAGTTTGTTCGTGTAATTTGGAATTCAACACCCTGTGCACCAAGTTGGTTATTAACTGTGAACTGTGGCACATAGTTAATAGTTGGTTGTCAAATGGTCACAAATATATTTCAGACAATGCTAAAGTTGCAAATCTGCAAACTGCAAATGCAATTTCAATTAATTTTTCGCACATATTTCTGAGCTAATCTACTGATTCGCACTTCGCTACGCATAAATTAGCTAAAAACAACAGCAGCTCTTGCTATATTATTATGTATATTTTTTTCTGCAGACACACACACACACATTTATTTATAAATAAACACGCCAAACTGACAACAGCAATTAACAAGCCTGAGAATTCGGTACAAATGTACTGTCAGTTCAGTTCAATTCCGTTGAGCACACCGGCGGGGTCTGCAACTCCAACTATGTAGTGCACACAGCCTGCAGCTGTCTGTGCGAAATGGAACTGCTCCAATTTGCTGTTATAGAAAATCTACAAATATAGTACGTTATGTATATAAATTCCTTTGCGTACAATAATTGAACCGGATTGCTGCTTGCAACACAAACATTTTTGTCGCTTTATTTTGATCAGCATTAATTATCGCCACAAGGAATAATATTTATTTATATAAAGGTCTCTAGCAATTGCTTGTGTGTGTTTTTCGAAAAAGTCAAAAGTCTTTGGCGCTTTATGTTGTCTTGCACCTGGCGACAGGTCAATTGCCCCCCCGAGCTGCTGCAGACTGCGACCCCCTTATGGCCAAAAACTTGCATATTGCACAAAAATTTGCCGTCAGTTGTGAAAAATTAACTACAAGTGCTCTTTGTTGTTGCTGCCGTTGCAGCTGCAAGTGTCTGCGCCATGGCTTTGCACTTGCATTTGCCGCTGCTGCAAACGAGACTTACAAAAATTATATGAAAATTTATGATACATTTGCCTGCACTTGGTTGTCAACTTGGCTCGAAAGTTGCCACAGCTGCCAAGGCAGCCTGCCTAATGGCCTAAGCATAGACTAGGGTTAATTGGCTTTGACCCAGTTATGTGTGGCATTTGAATTTGGCATTAGTTAGTGTGTCCATAACTTCTGCTTTTCCCTTTTGAGCAAAAGCTTCTTTTTAATTTCATTTGCAAGCTTCAATGTTCATGGGCTTGCCACAGTTCTTGTGGCTGCAGTTTAGGCTTGGCTTGCAACCCTCTCACACACACACACACACACCCACAGTGGCTGCCACTTTGCATAACAAACGACTTTATTAATTTTTCAAATTACAGCAAGTCAGAGGCCGTTGTGAAGCATTTTGCTTGCATTTTGCTTTGGCCTTTATGTAGCACTTGGAAATGAATTTAAGCTCAAGTTTGCTTTACGTTTCTATATAAACGTATATATCTATCTATCTGTTGTGTTTGCTTTTTGTGGGCGTTGTGAGAAAATGTTGGCAAATGCCACAGCGCTGTGGAGCGTGTGGGCAGCAGCTGCAGCTATTGCCCGGCGGTGCTTTAAGCGCAAGTGAGTATTTGTTATTTTTTTTTTCTCTTATGTTAATATTTGTTAAAAGCAAAATGTCGCTTCGTGTCAACTTGGCTAATAAATCAGCAAATTATAAATGCCCCAAGATTGATGAGCATTAACGTGTCTTGTCTTTTGAAATGAATGACACATGTGTGACAGAGAAAGAGACAGAGGCAGGGGGCACAGAGAGATTGTCTTTGGGGCATTTAACACACAGCAATGTTTAATGCTAATTTCTCAATTAAATTGCGCGCGTTATTAGCATTAGTTAACATAGGCATGCGCTTTTATGCAATGCAAAAAAAAAAAAAAACAAGCAACAAAAAAAATTGTTTATAAAATTATACAAAAATAAACAAAAGCCTGCGCCATAAATCATACAATTAAAAACTAATCAAGCAATGACACAAGACATCAGCAAAGCTGCAGCAGCAGCAGCAATTGCAATGCTACAGCAACAACAATAGCAACAACAATGATTTTCTCGCCAAAGTTGTTGTCGTCGGCCTTTTGGGCCCACTTCAAAGACAAATTTATGTATTGTCAGGCTAGCAAACAAAAAAAAAAAATTCAAAAAAAAATGAAATAAAAATAAAGCCTTACAACAACTGCATAATTCAAAAATTATGAGACCCATTAGAGTAACAGAGAACTGACAAAACCGTCGAGCGGTCTGCAAGCCAGCGCCTTAACACAAGCTAGCGCGAGAGAGAGAGGGGGAGACGGCTAGAGAGAGAGAGAGAGGCAAACAAGTGCACAGAAAGCCACACGCCGCAGTCGTAAAAACTTCAACTTTGCACACAAATGGCTAGAAAATTATTTTAAGTTATTTGTTGATTGTTTTCAAAATTGTTGCCATGTAATGCGATGCTGCAGCAGCCAGCGCAGGTAACTGCAACCAGCAACAGCAACAATAGCAATAGCAGCAGCAATTGTTGCTGTGCGTCAGACAATGCAATTGCGGCTTCAGCTTTTTGAACAGGCGAGACAGTTTGGCTTTGACTCATTGTCTGTGTGTGTGTGTGTCTATGTGTGTGTGTGGCATTTGTACAGGCCTAGTTGCTGTCGTGGCATGGATGTTGCAGGTGTCAGGCAGTTAGTTGTTAGCTGCCTACAAAAACATGCGGCAAATGCCACAAATTTCAATAGTCTCAGACTACAAAGTTAATAATACCAATGACAGTATACAAGACTTTAGAAGGTATTAAAACCGAATGGCACGAAGGTTGCTTATCGGTTAATATCAAAATAAAATAATAATGTTAGTCAATTTTAATTGAAATGCGTGTTTAGAGCTTTTAATATTATTTGATTGAAATAGCAAATGATTATTATGAAACACATAAAATTTTTGTGTAGCTGAAAGTGGAAAAGGAAAAGTATTTAGAATAATATTCTACTTTTGTAAAATTGCAAATACTACAATACAATAAATTAATAAAATACCTAAACTTTATTTTACTAGTTACTGTTTTTTATTTAATACTTAATACCTAGCTTATTAAATACCTAAACTTTATATTATAAGTTGCTGATTTTTATTTAATACAAAATGTATGTATATTACAGAAATCATTTTTACTATGCTTTACTTTATATTCTATTTATATAAATTATACTAATATATTCAAAAATATTTTACTAATTGTTTGTATTATTAAATGAGTTTTTAAATCGTTAAACTTATAACATAAGCGTTAGGACATTATCCATTTGATATTAAGCTGATGGACCTCAATTAAATGCCGTAGCCTGCAGACAGCGCAGCCAAACACTTTGCAATCAGAAATGTCACCATTTAATTACGCACACAAAACAGTTTAAGCAACTGGTAGAGGCCGTCAGCTGACAGCAGCAGCAGCAACTTGCAACAACAAGGCGCTACAAGAAACGGCAGCTAAAAAGCGTTGCACAAATCTCGTCAGAAATTAACATAAATCCAATCACAAAAGCCCGCACATGCATAGCCCGTTTTTTGTGGCAAGTTGCAAGTTGGCAGCAGCCGTAGGACGGCAGCGGCAATCGCTTAAACGTTCGAGTGTCGCCTGCCCAATGTGAGCCACAGCAGTGGCTCACCCCCACCCCACCACTCGCTCGCTCGCTCACTTGATGGCTTGGCATACGAATCTTTGTTGGCCGTCATGTTGCGCCTGCGCCCACGCGACTTTAATCGCGCAACTGTGCAACGCCAACTGCAGTTACGTTGTCAGAGATTTTTGCGTTTCTGATTGGTTTTATGCTACGGTCGTTTTTTTTTTTTGTCTTATTGCTGCTGCGGCTGCTGCTGCTGTTGCTTTTTTGCTGCCTACGGCGCCCTCACATGACAGCCAAATGTGTCTGTCTGTTGAATAACTAACTGCCTGCCGCAGCAGCCGGAGCAGCCTGCCCGAATTCCATGCAGCATGTGGAGGAGACACTTGCATTTTTACTACGCTTTTTGCTTTGTTTTGCTTGCTGCTTTACTAAATTGTCATTTGGACAGCAGCGACTGTTGGTCTCATGAGTGTCCGCATAAATGTTGTTTACTCTTTGCTGGGCAACAATTCAATTATCCACATACACACATATGCAAATGTCAATGCGGGCTGTGGCGGGAGAGATGGGGGGCATTTGATTTGAGTATTGCACTCGTGACATATTTTGTTTGTATCTTGATTTCATTTTTCAATTTTCACAACAAGGAGCAGCCGCTGCGATGACGCAAATTATGCAGTTGGAGAGCTGCGCAGCTAAAATCTTGTACTTGCAACATGTTGTCTAGGCGTGCCACACAGCCAACAACAGCAACAACAACAACAACAGGCACGTAGCAGCATTTCCGTTTCACAATTAACGTTCTACGTGACAAGTGACACCAATTTTACCACCTTTGCTATGTGTTTTATGCTTGTTGCATGTTGCTGTTGCGCTGCTTTTTTATTTGTGCTTTTTTTTTTTTCTTTTTTGGTTATTGTAGACCACCATCAGAGGAGGGCAGAGCTGAGCTGAGTTGGGCCGCGACTGGCTCTGGCGTGTTGCAGATGCACGTTCCGCGATTGTATGCGCAGTTTTGTTTAGGTTAATGGAGATGATTTGTTGCCCTATTCTAATGCAACGTAACGACAACAACAACAACAACTGCAACAATGATTGCAAGTGCCAGGCAAACATGTTGCTGCCAACTATAATAAAAGTTGCAGCAGCAACATAGTTGCCAAGCAACAACAGCAACAGCAACAGGACTTGCTGGCATTTGACTTTCACATGTGACTCTCTGGCCTTCGACTTGGCCTCCATTGAGCCGCAGTCGCAGTTCTAAGTATTTTATTTTATGAACAGTCACGTGTGTGGCGGCCACAGTCAAGTCAACTTGCAACTTGGTAGTTTGCTTACATTCTTTGCCGCATGCCGCTGGAATTATGAAATTGACAAATTGCTGCAACCGCTTGCTGACCTCTGGGCTGACGCCTCAGCAGCAGCGCCAGCAGCAGCAACTTCCAGTGAGCGCTGCTGCGGGTCAGTGTGTGGGTCGACAATGAGCTGAGTTATGGCTGCACAGCTGTAAATTGTTTTTATGTTGCACACACACACACAACTATTTCATGCCACATTTGCGCTTCACTTATCGTCACAATTTATCAGCAAGCAAATGCCTGACATTTTGGCCGGAAAGCGCTGTTAACGCTAATCACAAAAATAGTGGCAACCAAAATGCGATGGCCAGGCGACAGATAAATGCTTAAACAAATTCACAGCCTGGCGGCTGCAACGTGGCGCGGCAAGGTGTCAAATCAGCAGCAATCGCTGCTCAACGCTGCCAATTGCGCCTGCAGCCAAACAACGGGAGCAACATTTTGTTGTTTAATTTATGCTGCAGCATTTGCATAGCGTTGATTACAAAATGCCAAGCGATACGCCCTCTCTAAGCGCTCAGCGCTCAGCTCACAGCTCACAGCGCTCATGTGTAGCAACAACAGTTGTTGCCTGCTGGCTAAATTTGACGCTGTTGCTTGGCAACTTTGCGCCTCAGCAACAGCATCAGGCCGCAGTTCCGCGTGTGTGTTGACAGGCAAACAAAAATTCGTTAGCTTGCTGCGCTTGTTGCTGTTCTCTTGCCAATTCAATCATGCGAAAGTGCATGTGGGGTCAAATGCCACTAATGAGTTGCCCCACACGCAGCTGAGCAACAACAACCAGCTACAGTTGACAGCAACACTCAAGGCTATTTTATCAATGTGATAGTGCTGATGTTGTTGCTGGGTAATTGCAGCATCATTTCGAAACTTATTACATGCCAAGACACTCAGCAACAACAACAACAACTGTGATAAAGCCGTTGCTGTTGCTGATGACAATCGCATAGACATGGAGGACATTGTTGGCCTAAGTTGTTGCCGTCGTCTTATATATTTTTTCGCTTTTGGCCGATGAGTTGAAAAGTGCAGCTGCTTAGATTTATTGGCCTTAAGTAGCAAGCAGAATGCGTCTTTTGTCGTGCCTTAACTTTATTGGCCACATTATGTGGCAACAACGGACAGCAGCAGCTACAGTGGCTGCAGATAAACATCATTCATTTAGCTATACGAGTTTATTTATGCTCACAAACGACAGCAACATGCGCGTTTATTACAATGCATTAAAATAGCAGCTTATCATTTAATTATAGAAACACTACGCAAGCTTCAATTAGCGCTAATTAAAAATGTTGCTATCCCATACAAATGTCAAGCAGCCAATCTAGCATAAACAATAACTTTATTCAGCGGCATTTGCCATAACTAAGTTGGCGCAAAAAAAATATAAATTTGGGTCGTTTACGTCGTGACGCGACCAAAAAATAATTTATATATAAACATCGATCCAAATATATATGTATAGACAAACACGAAGGCGAATCACAAATCTGCATAAAAATCAACTTCAAATGCGGCTGCTGTTGACCTTTTACAGCAAACTGCAAAATGCATTAAAATAAACATTCATAATTTATGCAGCGCATAAAAAAAAATCTAAATAAATAAATAAATGCATACACTTTATATTTTGTTTAAATAAATATAAATAAAGCAAAAGCTGCACAGTTGCTGTTGCTGTTGTCATAAGCAATCAACATAAACTAAGGCAATATGTGGCATGCACAGCAGCTTGCCTCAGCCAGCCCCCTCCTCCCGCTTGCAACACAGAAGCCAATCGAATGACAAGTCGACAGTTTTTAAAACTTAGCCAGGCCAGCAGTCTCGACTCAATCGTCAACTCATTGAGATACCGATCTATTGCGCGCTCTCTCTCTCTCTCTCTCTCTCTATCTGTAGCTCTAGGCGCTGCTCCTCAAAAGGCTACAGTGCGCTCTAGCTGTTTGTGAACTATTGTTATTTCACGAACTGTGACACGTTGTTGGCTGCTCAGATTTTCTTTTGCTATTATTTATTTGTTTATAGTACAATGAGTAAATAAATTTTTTTTAATGTTGCTACTGCGCTACATTTTTGTTGTTGTTGTAGTCGGTATAACACCCTCGACCTTTTGGCTGGCAACAGTAACCCCGGCTAAATGTTTAGCTGCGATTTATCATTATCGTGACTTGTGATCTCGTCGCAGTTTTTTTTGTTTCATGCGCTCTGCATTTGGCTGTGCAACTTGCTGCCTTTTTCGGCAACATTTTGTATATTGGCTATTGTTATTGTTGCTGCAGCAGTAGTTGCTGCTGCTGCTGTTGTTGTTGTTGTCGTTTTGGGAGTATTTAAAGTTTTGTTGTTTTGCTAAATTAACATGTTTTTTGCGCTTGTTGCTTTGAGTGACATTTGTAGGTGTATAAAGTGGCACAAATTAAGTGAAGTGTGCAACAAATATGGCCAACAGATCGGATAACAGTGCAACTTGGCAAAGGGAGCGCCAGTTGCAATTGCTGCTGCTGCTGCTGTGGGAATTAAAAGGGAGCGTAAATTTGATAACTGATAAATTTATTAAGCTAAAATATTTATAAGTCAAGGCTTAAAGCAAAGTTGCTGCTGCTGCTGTTGCTGTTGCTGTTCAGCTGCATTGCTGCTGCAGCAGCGTTTTTCTAACAATTTCCGCAAATTAAAGAGCAATCTCAATCATTGTGCATATCTCGGCTTTGACTACTTTTCAATCATTAAAGCCACTGCAATTACCTCAAGGATACGCGAGCGCAGCGTTGCTCACTGATCTTTCAGCTTGCATATCACACACAAAGAATGCAGCACAGCTATTTGCCATGCCACAAAGGCCAGAGCCAGAGTCAGAGCCAGAGCGATAAAAAGAGCGAGAGCGAGAGCGACTATCATACAATTAAGTAAGCAGTGGCAAGTTAATGTGCGTCTAACTAGAAATAAATAAACAAGGCGCCCAAGCTCAGGCAGCAGGCAGCCAGGCAGGCAGGCCACAATTGCTTTGGGCCTTGCCAATCAGTGCGACGACTACTGTGCGCCTTTTGCTTAGCGCGTCAAGTGCAACAGAGAGCGCTTGGAATTGTTGGCTTAATGATAGGCCAAGGCATGGGCTCAGTTTGAGCAGCGGCCGCAACGCGCTCAGTCAATTACCTATTGACTAAATTATGGCCAATTGTTGCCGAGAACATGTGTTGCATAATTATGGGCTGTGTGGCATGGCGGGCCGCGACGTTTCTTAGCTGCAAGCACAAATTTGATTACTGCTTATAGATTAAGTTTTGATGCCGTTGCTGTTGTTGTTGCTGTTGCACTAAACGTGTTGCAAAGTTGGCCACGTTGACAGGTTAATGCGTGTGCTGCAGGGTCCGTGCATTTGAAGTTGGGGGAGTGCGCTGCGGCTGATTAGCTGCGGTTTTTGTGGTTTAGGGCGTTCACACTGGGCTCGAAACTCAAATCAATTGCTGCCCACACGTGTGTTGCTGGTTGCTGGGAGTGTTGCTGGTTTGCTGGGCAATTAGCGTCACAACATTTACGAGTGCCAGACAAATTACCGGGCAACATGTTGCAATTAAAATAACGGCACGCCAACTTTCGCCGCAGCCAAACAAAAATGTTGCGCGCGTGCGCAACAGCAACAACTGCTAACAGCAGCAGCAACTACGTGTCCATGTTGCTCTTGCGGCTGGCCAAATGAAGTGCGGGACTTTATGGCGCAAAACACTTAGACAAACCTTTACACACACACAGACATAGACACGCGCACACACACATTCAATTTGTTTGCATTTTAATTGTCGTTTGTCGCTGCAGCGCTAAAAAGAAAAATTGCCAACAACTCGTCGTCAGTTGTCGCTGCAGTCGCAACAGCAACAACAACAGCAACAACAACATAGCAAGTAAATACACTTTTTATGGCTTTATCCTACGCATTTTACGCTGTTAACAGCTTTGTCAGAGGGTGTGTTAAATATATTTTTATGGCTTAGTTTGCGTGCCTTGCAAACGCTTTTTTGGATTTTGGTTTTGCTTTTGGTTTGTTGCAAGTTGCTTTGTATGGTTATTAACACGCCGCAAGTTATTTGCTGTTGTTGTTGTTGGCCAAGCTGGGCGCGCGCTTTACAAAACGCTTTAGCGATAATTACGCGCTAAAAAGTCAAGTAACAAAGCGCTTTAGATAATGCTGGAATTCAGGGGCAAGTCAAACAATTAGCAATCAATAAGCAACAATAAATATGTTTGATTTTATTAAACAAATTGCAGTCAACTGCTTAAGCTGCTTAAGTTCAAGCTGCAACATGTTGCTGCTGCTATCATTTCAAATGCTATTTTTAACAAATTTCAGCTACTTAAGCCTGTCACAGACAAACAAAAGCTTAAAAGTCAACGACACATTGAATGGAAAACAAGGCAACACCTGCAAGCTGGCTAAGAGGCTGTCAAAAGCGCCTGCAAATTGTCGGCAATCAATCAACAATTATTGTTAAATGCGCGTTTATATGGCTGGTTTTTATGGCCAAATGCATGGAAGCCATAAACATAAACGCAGCAGCAAATAAATAAAAAAAAGAGAGAAATACGCGCGTAAAAGTTTTTGTTGTTGTTTTTCAGTCATTTAAGCTAAACATGATATGTTGACGCACAACAGCAGCAACAACAACAACAGTTGTTGCATTTGCATTTGCAACTGTGCAACAAGTGCAATCAGAGTTGATGTGCTGCAGCTTGTTATGGCTGTTTAGTGTTGCTGTTGCTGTTAGCGCTGATGATGTTGCTGTTATGCAAACGGCAAAATGTCAGGCCACTTGCCAACATGCGGCTTGCCAATGAATGTCAAACATATTGGAGCGTTGCAAATGTCAGCAATTGACAGTCACACACACACACACACACAATCAGAAATGTTGCTGTTGTTATGGCACTTGTTGCCAGCAACATGTTGCTGCTGGCAGTCTGATTGGCTTGGCAAGCGACAAATTAGACTCACAATCGCTTTGACTTATACCGTAGCAATGTTTATGGCCCATTAATTTGGCAAACACATACACACACACATACAGTTATAGCCACTTGACCAACGCCCGTCGCCTACTCACTGATTAAGTTATTTTTTGTTTTTGTACTTTTTTCTTATGCTAGCCAATTAATTTTAATGCATACGCTTGTCTATGCTCAAGCCATTGGCTTTAGCTACGCCTCAGCAGGTTGAGAGGCCCAGGCAAGGGTCAGCAATTTTTTGATTAACCCCAGTCACGCCAATAAACTCAACGATGAAACCATTATCAACTGCCCCACTGGCCAGATAACTTTCCCAAAAAATAACAACAAGCAGCCCGCGCTGCAAATCTTTGACCCATTTAGCCAAATATCTAACATTAGTTGCAAGTGCGCTCGCTCATGCGCTCAAAATAGCAATAGCAATAGCAATAGCAATGCTTAAAGTGCAGCGCGCACTCGGCACGTCATAGCTGTTGAATTATTGTCTTTGGCACTGTCTGCTGATGTCTGATGGTTGTGGGCCATATAATTTATGTTGCCCCCAAAAGTCAATTGATATGGCCAAGGCGATAACAGATATTTTTCGAGTGTTTTTCAAGCGTAGCTTGTTGATTGACTGGCTGGCTGGCTGGCTGGAAGATGAAGTTGCTGTCCATTGGCATTTGACTACAACAGCAACTCGAACTTCAACTAACAGTAAGATAAAGTTGTAGACGTTTTTGAGCAAATTGATTTTACGGCTACAGTTTCAACTCTGACTGCAGAAATAATTCAAGTGTCGCCCGCGGGCATACTTAGACTTTAAACAGATCGTTGGGCAGCGATTGCCACAAGTGGGTGCGCCCAGCAGGCGGGAGATTTGGGGGCCAGCATGATGTAGCGATAAGTAACTGATAGATGATTGTTATTTTAATGCGCGCATAAAAGTGGGTGTCGAATCGTTGGTGGGCGTTGCTAACGGATTGACAAGCGAAATACTAATAAAAACTATTAAGAAGCGACTGTGAACTTGTTAAGCAAATTGCTGCTGTTGTTGTTGTTGTTATAAAAAATATGCGCATATTTTCCACACCCACACACAAGCTGACTATTAAATTTTACAGCCTTGCGCTGATTTTTCTTTTTTGCACACAATTGTGTGCAACAAAAATTATAAATTAAGTACTAATTATATAAAGTGCAGCAACAATCGGCAAATCAAACGATGCCGCCTCCAAAACATACAAAATATACAAATGGCAAACATATTGACGACTTGTGGCAAATGTGACCACGCCCAACATTGTGTGGGCTCAACGCTAATGAACAGCATATTGCAATGCTTGGCTGCATGTACTCATAGTTGTTATTATTGCTGTTGCTGTAGTCATTACAATTGTTGCTGTTGCGTCTTGAATGGGTGATAAATTATTTCCCGCCATTTGCATAAATGCTTTGAATGCATTAATTAAAGTCCAAAAGGCACACAACTTTGCAACGCCCTCAATAAGCTGCCTGCCCCCACACCGCAGCAGCAGCAGCAACAACCACAGAGCAACTGTTGTCAGTTGCGTGCTGCAGTTGTCGATCTAATCAATTGCAGTTTATTGTTGGCCAGGCCCATAGAGTACACAGTAGAGACAAGCATGGCCGGCCATTAGCAAAGCATATATGCATATATCTCAGCTCAGCTCAGTATCTGTATCTGCATCTATATCTGCGTAACTATATCTGCATATATTCGTTGCCTTAAGTGGCTGCCGCCTAATTGTTCATAAAAGTCAACAGTCAATAGCTCTTTATGCTTTAAATGAAATTTATATATATTTAATTTAAAATACAATCATAAGTTAGTTGAAATAAGAATCCACATAGCGATCTATTGAAACTTAAAGAGAGTTGACGAATGCTTAAGCTATAGTCATAATTTTGTTTAAGCGTAATAAATTTTAAGCAGCAAAAATACAATTTAAAGTACAAAAATATATTTTAAAGTACAAAAGCAACAAACTATTATACAAATGAATCAATAAACAGTGATGTGTATGGCACCAAAATAATTACATATTGCGCCACGTGAATGGAATAGTATATTAATAGTATTAAAAAAGTGCAACAATAATTATTTTGCTCAGTTTTTATTTACATTCAGTGTGCGGAGAGCTTAGAAGAAGGCTAAAGCTCACAATATTGCGAACCTCTGGATTATCAGGACAACACAACGCCAACAAGAAAGTACTAATTTTAATTTTGCTTTGAATATTTATTTAATAATTTCAGTTCTTCGAGTTTCTTAAGTTAATTATTAGTATTATTGATATATAACAGGTCAACGTCATCAGTAAAAGTTTTATAAGTAAAATTGATATATTTTTTAAATTCTACAATTTTATGCATTTCATAATGCAAACTGCATTGTTATAATTTAGTTTATTTTACTATTAAGCATTCTTTAATTAAAGTCACATAACTTTGCCACGCCTCCACAGCAACAACAACAGCAACAGCAACTGTTGTCAGTTGTCGATCTAATCAATTGCAGTTATATGTGCCAGGCCCATAGAGTCCAGACAGCAGAGACAGAGCATGGCCGGGCGGGCCATTAGCTAAGCATTATATGCATATATCTCTCAGCATTCTGTGTCTATCTGTATCTGCATCTATATCTGCGTAACTATATCTACATATATTCGTTGCTTTAAGTGGCTGCCGCCTAATTGTTCATAAAAGTCAACAGTCAATAGCTCTTTATGTTTGCCTTTGAAATTTATATTTATTTATTGTCATTTTCCAAATACAATGGCCAGCGCATAGTCATGCCTCATTGTTGTTGTTTGCTGTTGTTGCTATTAGTTTTTGCGTAGCTTCATAATTTTTTTTTTTTTTTTGCAAGACATTTGCCTAGCAGTAGCCATTGGGCTGACTGAGTTGCTGATTTGAATTCAAGGTCTGCCATTCTTTACAATTAGTGACAGAATTTATGAGCGATTTCAATTTTAAATTGTTGGCAATCGTTACTCTGACTGCTGCTGTTGTTGCTGTTGCTGCTGTGCTATTGATGTTGTCGGCTAACGAGTTTGGCATGCACAGCCAAAATCAAAACTGAAAATCTGTACATGCCAATCAACTGACATAATTTCTTACAACAGCTCAAGCAGCTTACATGCATACAAATTTAATAATAATAATATTTTGCCTTAGAGCCAAAGTCAATTTGTATTAAAAATAACAATGACACTTGGCTAAAAGGCGCAGTTAACAATTATGCGCTGGTCGTGGTCAAGGGGCCATTTAGCAGATTGGCGCGATAAGAGTCAAGTTAACTGCATGTCACGACTTGAACTTGCTTGTAAATATGAACTTGTTGATTCAATGACGTGAAGTGTAATTGCCGTTAACGCAGGCGATAAGCATCAGTTAGTTGGCTTAAAAGCAAGCTGCTTAGGCCTAAACAGTCATAGTGTCCTTTTGAAAAGTAAGACTCAAGCATCGACTGCTAAAAGAAAATAAATAAATAATAAAATTAAATTAAATTTTATAAAATTCTTGCAAATCAATTCAAAATGTATAAGACTAATCAAAGCAAATATCGAAAATAATTAACAAAGGTAGAGAGAGTAACTCTCTGACTTTATAATAGGAAACGATTTGTTTTAATTATTTTTAAATTGTTTGAAATAGAATTAACAACTCAATATAATTATAAGCTTTAATAACTATTTTCTTTTAAAATATTGAACAGACAGCGAACTGCAAATGCCTAAGCAACTATTGTGCCTGCTGGTTATGCTAAATGTAGCAGCTGGCAATGAGCTGAGCCAAGTGTTGCAGCAACTCAATGCGGCATACAACATGCAGCTGAATATATACATAAACTTTGATGACAACAAACTGGAGACTCTAAAGCTGCAGGACATGCAAACGCCTTATCTACAGCTGCAATTGGAAAGGGCAAATCTGACGAACGTTCGATTGCTTGGCGCTTTTAGTGAGAAAACAATGATCATAGTGCAGCTGAAGTCAACGCAGTTAGATGCTGCTGTGGCTAAATACTTGCCACGCCTATTAAAGCAACTGCATGAGCTGCATATTGTGTTCATAGCAGAGCATGTTGCATGACAGCAGCAATTATACGAATACTGCTTTAATGAAGGATTCATTAACGTGCTGCTGATACAAATACAAATGCAAAGTTTGCAGCTACACAGCTATCAACCGTATCCTGTGCCGCAAGCTCAGCGTCTGCTACAACTTGAGGACTATTTAAATCGCTGGCAGCAGTTGCGCAATCTGCAAGGACTTGCCTTACGCACTATACTCGTGATGGTGCCACCACGCATGCTGGCCTATAAAAATCGTCACGGGCAGTATGTGACAAAGGGTTATATGTTTGCTGCCATGACTGAGTTTATCAAGCGACATAATGGCACTTTAGTTTTTCCGCATATACCGGATCTGAATTATGCATCCGGCGTTGTGGCATTAGCAAAAAAGCAATTCGATTTTGTTTGCTATCCCAAGCGCCATGATTGGCAGCTCGATGCTACGGCGGCGCTTTATTTGATAAAGAATTACATAGCCGTGCCACATGCACGTCCCTTGCCTAGCTTTTTATATATAACACGTCCGTTTAGCTGGAACATGTGGCTAATTGTGCAGGCAACTACAATCTATGGCACGCTTATGCTTTTCGCTGTTTACAGGCGACAGCTGGGCGCACAATTCTTGCGCAGCTGGTGCCACATACTCTACTTGCCACAAACAACGCTGCATTGGAGCAATTGGCAGCAGCTGCTTATACACATTATACTGCTGCTGGCGGGTTTTATTATTACCAACTTTTATTTGGCGCAGCTCTCGAGCATGCTTACCGCAGGACTCTATGAGCCGCAGCCCAATACTTTGCAGGATCTAGTCAATGTGCCCTATAGCTTGCTCATCGATGAATTCTACTTGGACTACTATTTGAATAGCAATCAGGACTTGCCGCTGCCTGTCATTGCACGCATGAAAGCTGCGCCTTCTTTGGAATTAGAGGAACATCGTTCAAAGCTAAACATCAGCTATATGTATATGGCCTACGATGATCGCATGGAGTTAACACTCTATCAGCAGCATTTGCTTAAAGTGCCGCGCTTTAAGCTCATCAAGCAGAGTTTTATGGACAATTGTTTGACATTTCCAGTGGCCGCGGGCACTCCCTATTTAAGCCTATTAAATGTCTTTCTGCGTCGCTTGTTCGACTCGGGCGTTTGGGCCAAGATGAAAACGGACTCCTGGCTGGACTCAATCGATAGCGGCATGACCAAGCTAATGCGCACCGAGAACCCACAAATAGTAACCTATAATTTGGACTACTATTATTATGCTTTCATGACATTGGCGGCTGGCTTGGCCATATCGACGGTTTGCTTTCTGCTGGAGCAGGTAAGGTGGCGCTTTACCCATTAATTATTAATTCGCTAATAATACGTAATATAAATACAAAATAAAGCGCTTACCAAACAATTATGTGCAATTATGCATTAGAACAGGTAATAGAAGTTTATGCACATGTTTATTACAGTAAACACACGCTATAGTCAATTTTGTAAGCATTTTATTTGAAGCTAAGCTCATTGAATGTTTTCAATTTGATATTACAATGCAACTATTTTTATATGATATAAATGTGAGCATATTAATTAATAAATGTTATAAATGCTATTGTTTTGTTTTATTTTAATATTTGATAAGTTTTTAATGCTAATTGATTCAATATTTTGCAGCTCATAACGCAGTCCTGCCAAAATGAAATCAAATAAAAAGTCAGGCTAAAATCATTATTAGACATTATTAATTAATCCATTTGTCAATCGCTTACTGTTCAATTGTTTGTATAACGAAGCAGCTGAAGCTCAACACTTCGCTTTAATTGCTTTTAACCCTTTCAGCTTAAATAGCATTTACAAGTGTAAATTATCAATAAGCCATGTTGCAAGTCATTTGCTGGCTTTTGAGCAGCATTAAACGCTTAAGCCACACCCAGCAAAGAGTTAAGCTGCAAGCTATAAATGCGTGCCACAAGCAGCAAATTGACAGTTCTCGATTAAAATGCAAGCCTTACTAATAGTTTTATTATTGCTGCAAGCTTGCAGCATAGAAGTTACAAGCATGGAGTTGAAACAAGTGCTGCAGCAGCTTAATGAGGCATACAAAATGCAACTAAATATATTTATAAATATGGAGAGTCTAAAGCTGCAAACGCCTAAGCTACAAATGCAGTTGGATAAACCAAATTTTAAGCAATTTCAGCTGCTGGGCGCTTTCAGTGAGAAAACAATGATCATAGTGCAGCTGAAGTCAACGCAGTTAGATGCTGCTGTGGCTAAATACTTGCCACGCCTATTAAAGCAACTGCATGAGCTGCATATTGTGTTCATAGCAGAGAATGTTGCATGACAGCAGCAATTATACGAATACTGCTTTAATGAAGGATTCGTTAATGTGCTGCTGATACAAATACAAAATCAAAGTTTGCAGCTACACAGCTATCAACCGTATCCTGTGCCGCAAGCTCAGCGTCTGCTACAACTTGAGGATTATTTAAAACGCGAGCAACAGCTGCTTGATCTACAAGGCATTGCTATACGCACTTTTCGCTATAGCATACTGCCACGCATTATCTTCTACACAAATCGTCAGGGTGAGCCTGCAGTGCATGGTTATTTGTTTGCTGCCATCAATGAGTTTATCAAACGTTATAATGCAACGCTACAGTTCAAATTGCCCATCAAAAAGGACATTAAGTCAGTGCTTGCGGAGCTGGAAGCAAAGCATGTGGATTTTATTTGTTATCCCAAGGAGCTGTACTGGAATTTAACTGCCACTGCACCGCTGTATCAGCTGCATAACTTTGCCGCCGTGCCACATGCGCAACCGCTGGCAAGTTATTTGTATTTAGCACAGCCCTTCAAGTGGAGTCTGTGGCTAGCGCTTATGGCTACTATAGCTTATGGCATGGCTATGCTATATGCCAGTTCGGGTAGTGAAATGGGTGAGCAGCTGCTGCGCAGCTTGCGTCATTTGCTGTACTTGCCACAGCCAGCGGCAAGCATTAACAATTGGCAACAGTTGTGCATACACGTGCTGCTAACACTTGCTGGCTTTATATTAACCAATTTCTATTTGGCCTTGCTCTCCACTATGTTAACTATAACGCTGTATGAGCCGCAGCCCAATAACTTGGAGCAACTGGCAAATACGCGTTATCCTTTGCTATTCGATCATTACTACTATGAGTTCTATCAGCAAGTTGATGTCCTGCCCGCTGCGCTAATGAAAAATGTGCTAGTGCTGCCGCTGGATGAGTCGGAGCATGAGAAAGTTAGCCTCAATACCAGCTATATGTTTCTCAATTATGAAGATCGCTTGGAGGCTTTACTGTACCAGCAGCACTTGTTGAGTCTGCCACGCTTTAAGGTCATTGAGCAAAGCGTTTTGTCCACCCTCATGAGCACTTTAGTGGCGCCTGGTTTGCCCTACATGCGCATGTTGAATTCTTTTTGGCGCCGCATATTCGACTGCGGCATTCTGGCCAAAATGAAGAGCGATGCTTGGCGTGCTGCCATTGAGGGCGGCATAACGCAACTAATGCGTGGCGAGGGTGTCCCGCTGAAAACCTATAATTTGGATTTTTATTATTATGCATTTGCTATGTGGCTCGTTGGTCTGGCAATTGCTACCATTTGCTTCTTGCTGGAGCTAGTGCGAGCACACTGAAAGAAATTGTTGTGCACTACACAAGTTTAACTTGATAAAGGAAGGCAAATCTCTTATCATGTTACATTTAGCTTAATAAATTTAATTAAACATGCAACATTTGAGATTTAAATACATTTAAACACTTTTCAATTCAAATCAAATTAAATTTTCAACAGCATAATATAAATCAATGAAATAAATCAATAAAAAATATCATAGAAAAAATAATTTTAAATTTTAAGGCCTCTGTGCACATTTGAAAAGTTAAATCTAATCAATTTTCAATACTTTTGATGCAGTAAAATTTAAACTTATTAAATTATGAATTAAATAAAATTTTAAGCATATTCAAGACTCCGAATTTATTTCACTGTAAATGCATAAATTAACACAAATGTCACAAGTAGCGTTTTATATTATTAATGTCCTTTTGTTGCTGCTGCTATAAAAGCGAATCCGACTACGCTTGGAGCAGCAGTAACATGGCTTTATTTTATACGAATCTAACGCTGCTGGCGAGCAGTTTTGTCAGCCAAACTATAAAAGAGCTGAATATCTTATACGGCATGGAGTTAAATGCATATATAGAGCTGAGTGAACGTAGTTTGGTTGAACAATATTTGCCAGTGCAGCAGCCGGCGCTGCCAACGCTGCGTATGAGCAACAAATCGCCTGCACTTGTGCTGTCGGGCAACTTTAGCGAGCACGCGCTGACAATTATATATCTAGAGGATGAGCATAGAAGTCGCATCTTTAGCTATTTAACCAACTGGCTATGGCGTGCGCAGCAGCTGCATGTGCTCTTCATTTATCCACAGGCCACGGAGGTGGCACTCTATGAACTCTTTGCGCATTGCTGGCGTCAGGGCATGGTGCATATATTGGTGTTGCTGCCGCAGTCGCAGCAACTGATCAGCTACATGCCCTATCCGCAGCTGGGACTGCTGAGAATGCAGAATACAACGCAATATTTTAAACGCACACGCGACTTGTTGTGGAACTTTCATGGCTTTGTCATCACTTGCGGCATTTTGCCGAATGCGCCACCGCGTGCGTTTCTATTTCGAGATCAGCGGCAGCGTTTGGTCTACGCCGGTTATATGCTGCGCATGGTGCTGGACTTTATAGCGCATTTCAATGGCAGCATTAACACACGCACTTTGGATACGCTGGCGCAGGCAAATGAAGCGCTGAGATTGCGCCTGGTGGACTTTCTGCCCAATTTGCTGCCCAGCTCGGAGCATTATACGGGCAGCGTTATGCTTTGGCATGAGAAGAACTATTTGCTGGCGCCGGCTGCACGTTTGCTGCCCAGATACAAGTATTTAGTGCGTCCTTTTGGCTGGAGCAGCTGGCTGGCCTTGCTGCTCACTTTGTTCTACTGCAGCAGCGCGCTGTGGCTGCTCTGCCGCCCACAGCTGCAGCTCAGCAGCGCGTTGCTGCAAATTCTGCGTCTGCTGCTTTTTCTAAGCGCTGGCAGTCACTGGTTGACGCCACCAGCAGCGCGACGACTGCTGCTCTATGTGCTAATGACTGTCACCGGATTAGTGTTCACTAATCTTTATCTAGCGCAGCTTTCCAGCATTTTGGCTGCAGGCATTTATGACAAGCAGCTGCATAGCTTTGGCGATTTAGCTGGCACCAGCTATGTGTTGCCGCTGGAGCAGTCGAGCTACGATTTTCTGCGCCAGCTGCCGCAGCTGCATGCAGAGCTGCTGCAGCGTCTGCAGCCTACGCCGGATTTGCTTGTGGACAGCTATCGCAATGCATTGAACACCAGCATTTTGCACAGCGGCTTTGAGGACACTATTGAGTTTGTTTTCTATCAGCAGAAATTCCTGCGCGTGCCGCGGCTGCAAAAGCTCTCGCAGATGATCTATCAGCAGCCATTCTTTATGCCTGCGGCCTTTGGGCGTCCCTATCTGAAGATCTTCAATGCGTATGTGCGTCGCATGTTCGAGGCGGGCATTTTACTCAAAATGAAGAGCGACGGCTTCACCCATGGCATACAAAGTGGACGCTTGCATTTTGTCAGCAGCTCTTGGTATCAGGAGGTCAACTCGAATGATTTGGAATATTATTATATAGCTGGATTGCTCTGGCTGGCAGGCATGTTGCTGGCGGGCATTAGCTTTGTCTGTGAGCTGTGCTGGACACAAAGTTTGTTAATAAATGTTGCTCAATAAAGCCAAAACACTTAACTAAAGTTCAACAACAACTGTTGAGGCAATTGCCTCATTTGCATGACCAGCGGCTGCACTTGTCGTATCGTTGCAACATTTTGCTGCTGCTGCTGCTGCTGCTGTTGCTGCTTGGCACGTTAAAGGTGTCTTCGATTATTGCCAAACATTAATTATTTACCAGTGCCACCTTCTCTCTCTCTCTCTGCTCTGACTGTTTTTATTTATTTTTTTGTGAAAGGCTCGGGCAAGTAGTTCAAATGTTTATTTTTTGCTGCTCATTTTTTCGCTATTGCTGTTGTTTTTTTTTGGCTTTGGTGTATCATTGATTGCCGTCTTGGCTGCCAGACGAAGGCATAAAAATTTTCGCAATGCATGTGCCCAGGCTCGGTCGGTCAGGCCAGGCAGACTCTAGACTTCAGTGCACTGCGCGAGCCTTTTGACTATTGGCCAAAATTGCACATTTTCCCATGCTGCTGTCGTTAGCTGTTTGGCTGTTGCTGTTGTTTTTAGTGTTGTTGTTGTCGTTACCGCCGTCGCGTCTAATCAAGGAGCGCAAACGTTGCTGCCGCAGCTGCCTGTTCCTCTGCAACAAACAGCTTTGGGGCCGGGGCCGCCCGTTGCCATTTGAGACCCCGAGGCAGGCAGGCAAGCAGCCAAAAACGATGAATATTGATTTAATTGAAAGTCATTGAGGCGCACGTACTCATAGACAGACACACACACACATAGACACGCGGCGCAATTTTCCATTTGGCGTGGCTCCAAAGGCAACTCCATGCTGCAAACTCCAACGCTGTGTGCAACGATCACTGATCGTCGTTGCTTTGCCCTCCCACATGCCACCACAAGCAACAACGCCCCAACATTTTCTTGTTGTTGTTGCTGCTGCTGTTGTTGTTGTTGTTGCTGGCACATTGACACAGTTTCTATGCAGCGTCACTGGCGGGCAGATGTGCCACACCAAGCAACTTGCTTGGCCCCTTTGCCGCGTTGCTGTTGCCGCAGCCGTTGCCATTGCATTGGCAACATGTTGGAATTTTGTTGACTTGTTGTTGTTTTTGTTTTTCTTTGGCGACGCTGCTGCCAAATGTCAAGAGGTTAATACGTGAATTAACAGCAAATTTCTTTGACTTGTGTGTGCCTGCATCTTGTTGTTGTTGTTGTTGTTGTTGTTGCTGCAGCTGCTGGCGCTTTCATTGGAATGCGGGCGTTGCATTCGACAGCAAGAGAGATGGCAACCCAAAAACTAAAAAAAAAAAAACAAAAACAACCAGCATGTGGTCAGGGTTTGTCTTTGGGATTTGTCTAAGTGTTTAAAGCTATTTTACATTAACATTTTTTTGTTTTCTATGTTTGCTTTTAGCTGACGCAAATAAATCAAATGGAATTTCTCGCTCTCTCTCCGCTCTTAAGCGCATACTTGGCATGGCTAACAAGCAACAAACAGTGGCAGCTACTTAATTATAACTTCAAGTTAACTCAAAATGAAATTAGATTAATGGCTGGAAATTTTTGTGGTAAAGTCATGAATTAAGCGAAAAGACTGTTCACAAATATGAATAAATAAATAAATTAGAATAGAATTCTTTACATATGCTTTGTGGTTTCTTTTAGGTGGTTAGCACAATTTTAAATAATCTAATTTTTCGTTAGGTTCTACGACATTTCTAGAATATTTTCTGCAAGTTTAATGGGAGCAAGGGGCTTGGAAATGGAGTCTTGGGAGGTTGCGGACTTAGAACTTCCAACTCGTATTTCTCTAAGCCAAGAAAACTACTAAGCCGACCTATGTATAACATCGTTATATAAAGGTAAATCAGAAAGTAAATCGATGAAGAGTTAACAATAATCCAATTTTTATTATAGTTTATGCTTGTTTCAAGCCTTAGATTGATGTATTGATAAACAAAAATTAATTAAACAGCCCTTAAAACATTTATAAAGACTGTTATATTGTTATACAACTCAAGTAAAGCTCAAAGCTGTTTGGTCCTTGCACTTAGTCAAGTCAACAACCAACAGCGCATATCCTTTGTGAGTTGTCAGAAACAAACGCCAGCTGGCGCTACAAATAATTTCAACTCAATATTCAATTACGAATTCCACAGCTTCGGCCGCATATCTAACCCACATAGATGACCAGCGCCAGATTAAACAATTATATAGACAGAGTTATAGCGAAAATAGAGTCGTACGTCTATGCAAATTTCAGCGTGCTGTGCCAGCCAGCAAGTGCATAATAATTTCTGCCCGCTGTTGTACACCTTTATTATTATATTCTCTATATTTTTGTGTGGCGCTAGTTGGGTACACGCTGGACACCAGCACAACGACCACGCCAAAGCTGCCAATCTTGAGCAGATCAAAAAGCGCAAAGCCTACAGAGAGACAAACGGCTACCCACTTACCGCTGTGTGTGTGTGTTTCAGTTGTTGTTGTTGCCCAGTTGGGGGAACTGTATCTGCAAACTGGAACTGGAACTGATATCCAAGTACACTTGTGGTTGGCGCTGTGCTTGTCTGACGATAGCAGCAGCAGCAACAGAACCACAACAGCAACAAAAATAAGCGCTGAACACAACCAACTTATATATGCACTTTGTTAGCAGCATAACATGTTAGCAGCCTAACTAATATAGCAGCCCAAATATATTTCTTCCATGCTTGATCATTGTTTTTGCTTTGGCTCACAGTTTCTCATACCCTCTTTGCCATTTGCTTGCACAAAGTGCATTAAAATTCAATTCAATTCATTAACAGCGCACAGCAAGCGATTAAATCGCTCCACATCTATATTTATATTAATTTTTTTTTTTTTGTTTTTTTGCAAACAATAACGCAGGTTATAGCCAACTTTTAAGGCTGTTTGACAACTCAATAAAAAATGTACTTTTTTATTTAGCAAAGATAAATATAAATATTTAAATAAATTGTATTGTATGCATTGGTTGGCGAACTGCATTTAAATGTTTACACTGGCAGCGTATTTGCTGGTCTGGAATTTGCATAGTTTTCATATTTTTCGTTTTCGTTGTAGTTTTTCCGCTTAATGGAGCCAAGTTGCGCATACGCTATGTGGCGCGAGTTCGAATTCGAGGCGTAATCTCCTGACAATTTATTGGCATTTTCATGTAAATTATGTTATTTCAATAAAAATGCATTTTTCTTTTATTGCCACACACTTAAGACTTTATCTAGCGTGAAAAGTGGTTCAATCGCGATAACTTCATCTTAGTCAGAGGCAACAACAAAAGCTGCAGCGACTACAGTGGCTGCTAAACGTATGCCTGCGCTTTTTTACATTTTAATTGATTCTTAATGGAAAACTTGGCTTATCATGATTGCAAATTTATGAAATGTTAATTGCATATAAATCGCATATTTCTATTGCTCTAGCTACAGCTCTAAGTAATGCCTAAGCGAGTTGATTATTTTTGAAAGTTGTCAAACTTTGATTTAATGTGAACATGGCTATATATTGCTTAAACTAGTTTGATAACAGCGAGTCAAGCCTGCGTGTCATAAAATTAATTCATAAATGTCGCTGCAGTGTCGTCAGCACTAAAATATTATAATTTAATTTCGAAAGAAGCATTTTAATGCACTTGCGTGAAATATTTTATCTAGTTTTTATGCGTTTTTCCTTTATATATTTTAATGCGTCTTGCAGCAGCGCTGTGTGCAGCTGTGCCACATGTCGCATGCATGTTAGGCCACATGTTGTTGCACTAGTTGTTGACGCCATTGTTGTGTGTGTGTGTGTGCAGCATGAATTTTCATATTTGCTTATGACAGCAAGCAGCAGAAAAAAATTATTTTTTATTATTATTTTCATGCTTTTTTCGTCGTTTTGTGTCGCTTGCCTGGCGTAGACGTAGACTTCATTAAATATACTTTGCCCTGGAGGGTGTTGTCTGCTGCCAGCGCTCGGACTGGTGTGAGGCTTGACAATTGCAGACCATGGCCAAAAGCAAACGACAGCGGGCGGCAGCGATGGTGGCGCATCCTTTTGGACTGCAAAATCCTTTTTGTCTGGGGCGCGCAACTCTTTCGGAGCAGCGGCGTTAATATTAAAATGCATGTAAAAATGCAAACGTGGCAAGTGGGAGTTACACTCAGTCGAGTGTCGAGTGTGAGTTGCGCTCAAGATGTTTTGGTTGGGCAGATATGATGAGCAGCAGCTCATTGGGACATTCGCGCTATAAGAAATTATGATACGTTTAATTGCCAAGGCAAGCGACTGACGTGCAGCACGTGACTAGCAAACTGTAGCTGCGCCCCTCGCTAGGCAGGCAGGCAGTCGTCCACTTGGCGTTCATTAACAGCTGTCAGCCTTTGGGGCAGAGCTGGGGAGCTTTGGGGGTGTGAGGCGGCGGGCGGCACTTCGCGGCATTCCCAACGCGCAGCGCGGCGCATTTTACAATTTGCACCTTTTTAATTAACGTGATTGCAGCGGCACACACACACACACACACACATAGACAGCGCATTGCATGTTGATCTATGCATTACGTGCTGAATGCATCTTGCTGCTGAGTTTGGGGGCTACATGTCTCAAGTGTGCACTTGCAACGGCAACGGCAGCAGCAGCAACGCTGACAGGCAACAACAAAATTGACACCCCAGCAGGTGTAGGTTGTGGCAACGAGACTAAAAGCTGCCGCTGCCGTTTGCTTTGTCTTTTTGGCATAAAGCGAAAGTCGTGGCGCGCGCTTTTGACGCATCAGCTTCCAGCTCAATGATGTCACACAATGTCACGTGCTGATGATTTGCCAGGCAAACTCCAGTGTGCTCAACATTTACGCACTTCAGCGCCTGCAATTGCTGCTGCCGCTGGCATGAGAACTTTAGCTTTAAACAAAGTTTGAACTTAAGTATGGAAATCATACTTCGGAGTTGCTCAATAGTTAGTCAACTTTTCAACTGTCAGTCATTTGTTATTGCTGGCAAATCTTAATTGACTGTCACTAAACTCAACACCAGACAGACAGACAGCTCTAAGCGCTATTCGTGCTTGAACCCTTGCTTGAACCCTTTCACACCTGAGAGCTCAGTTAAGCTTTGCGGTGATCAAGCTTTAGTACAGTCGCTGCTGCGCTGCTCTCTTTTCTTTGTAGGGTTGCACTCAAAACAATTTATAATTTCAACGCCTTAAGATAACAAATAGCCCCAGCAGTGTGCACGATTCGACAATTAATCATCGCGTCGCGTTTTGCCATTACCTCGTGTTAACAATTTTTTTGTGTCTGTTTCTTTTTTGGGCATAATTATGGGCAAATGCGGCACGAAGCCAAAATAGTTCAAGCCGCCTGTCAGTCTCACCAAAAGACAGTTAAAAATTGACGTACGTAAGCGAACCGAAATGACAAAACTTACAGTCAAAGCAACAGACAACAGCAGCAGCAGCAGCAGCAGCAATAGCAACAGCAACAGCATTAGCTGCAATGCCAAACAGCGCTAGGCGACCTGGCCCAGATGATCGATTAGCCAAAATGCAATTCGACTTAAGCGACTCGAGCGCTCGAGTCATGCTAAACAATTGCGGCCACAAATATTGGGACAGCAAAATATTGCTCGCAGTCTATATTGCTCTTGCCATAATTTGGCAATTGATTTCATTTCCAGCCATACACTTTGCTTGCGGTCTATGCTTTATTTTATGAAAAGCTGCAGTAAATGTCACGATATTTCCCCGGGAATGCCAATGAAAGTTGTCAGTTCTGACAATGGCACAAAGCTTGGCAATAAAGCTATTGAGTAGTTTTAAAAGCAAATCGTAGCTAAAGCAAGAAATTTTAATTAAGTTATGAGCTGCATACAATAAAAGAGTGCAGACGAGATGAGAAATCATTTAAAATGCATAAACATTGGTAGCCTATTTATTTGAATTTTAGTAATAAAACCTAAGTACCTAAGTACTGTTATATTCAACATTTTTCCGTATTTTTTTGCTTTGAAATAATCCCTGGATTCCACTAGCGATGTTTTCCTAATTTTAAGTAGCTAATAACAAATCTTGTATGAAAATTTGAGCTCTCTAGCTTTCACTTTACTTAGCTTTACTTTATTTTTTAGTCAGCATCTCATTTAAATTATTTTTTTATCTGGAATCCATAAATATCTAAGAGTATTTGCACTTTGCTAAAATGTTGCCCAACTTTTCTCACTTGTTAATATTTTTTATAATTTTTTTTCTATTTTTTTTTTTCAGCTTGGCGCTATCTGCTGCTGTTGGGCACTCTATGGCCAAACCCTATGGCAAAATTTGGTTACGCTCACGTTTGTGCAGGAAATCGAAATCGTTAGTCTAAACTTTATGCTCATGAAAAAGGGTTTGGCTGTGTGATATTTCATGTTTGCCGCCAACGCCATCGACAAAAATATCGCCGCTGCTGCTGCCGTCGCTGCTGTGCATTGATTGATTGAGCGTCGGCGTTGCAGTCGACGGCGCCTGAGCACGTAGTGCCACACCCACTGGGCGCAGAGACGCCCATAGAAGCGTCGTCAAGACGTTGCAGTTCAAAGGTGCCACCGTTTTCTAATAATAATGAACGATCATTTGATATGCCGACAACAATTTATTAGCAGACAATTGTTGTTTTTGCTGTTTTAATGTGCATTCCCCAAATTGTTGACGAATTTCGCCTGCTGGGCTGGCAAACTTAAAGCGACAAACATTTTGTGGCTATTGTGGTTGCTGTTGTTGTTGTTGTTGTAGCTGTTGTTTGTACATTGTATTGTTCAACCAGCTGCGTACCCATGTTTGTTCCATGTGCAATTTTTGCATACTTCAGCAAACGCGTCATATTTTCGAGTGGTTTCGCTAACATGCAAAGGACACTTGAAAGCCCAGGCACACAAGTGGATCCTTAAAGAGCATTTCTTCTTCGCTGCTGCTCGTTCATGTTGTTGTTGTTGCTGTCCAGAGGCTTGAGTGTAGCTACATATACGCTGAATGGGAACTTTTGACGAGCAAGATGATGATGCTGCTGCTGATGATGATGATGATGATGCTGAGATGATGATAAATGTATATTTAGCTGGCTGTAGCTTGAATGCTGCTGAAACAGCAAATGTAGCAAGCATGTTTGACTTTTAAGTGAGCGCTGGGGAGCGGGCATTATTCATAGATTTATTGAAATATTTGATTTCTAAGCGTTAACAACATTGCACTGGCAAATCTCAGGCACAAACACAATGCACTTGTAGTTGTGGTAAAGCTTGCCATTTCCGTTTCCTGTTTGCACACACACACAGACAGCAAGAGACAGTGAACATATCCTGCACATAATGTGCATATCATTTACGTTGTCAATCGGTTTGGCTCGCCACAAAAATCAACATGCAATTGCCACACAGCAGAATGCACAGGGACATGGCAGCTGGCATATCCTGGCTGGCTGGCTGGCTGGCTGGCTGGCTGGCTGGCTGGGAGCTCGCGCATGAAATGTATTGCGGTCAGTTTAATATAAAATAATTAATTTCAATGCAAATATTTATAACTGCAGAAATATGCCGCATAATTGAATGAATGGCATGTTCAGCAAGTGAGAGCGACAGATGCGCCCGCCGCCAACTTTGGCATGTGCGTATTTCAATTCAATCATTACAAACAATATCAACATAATGAAATACAATATAAATACGTTAAATGCCGCACACTGGCAAACAACTTGACTGCATTTTCGTTAATATTTTCAATCAAATTATTGATTTCATTTCAGGCTGTATATGTATAAATTACTGAGGCTGTTTGCTATCAGCAGCGCCATTTTACGTATCAAAAGCATTTTTGCAATCAATACAGTACGTGTCTCTGTCTGTCTGTTTGTGTGTGTGTATATAATAATTAAATAAAATGATGCTTAATTAAATTGTCACGACCTTCTGTGTACAAAGGCAGCAACAACAACAACAACGACGATGACGACGACGACGACAACGTCGAAAGAATTGTCGCCACAACTGATGCAAAATGATAAGGCAAGCCAAGAGGCATTAACAAAAATATACGCAACAAAAAGTAAACACGCTTTGAGGAATGCGCTTAATTTGTGCGAATGAGTTACAAACAGACTACAGACATATATAGTTACCCTATAGACTAATTTAGCTAGCTGCCGCAACCAAATTTACACTTTAATTTAAGTTTATTTTCAATTGAAATTAAGGGTACAGCTCAAAATGTCATAGGAATTCTCATTTCGCATTATTTCTTTAAAAGTAAAGCCTCATAGTATTGTTATAATTATTAAATAATTAGACGCGGTATTTCATTTTTAATATTTAAGTAAGAATACAAGACTTTTTAAATAAATAAATTAAATGCTAAGCAGATAAAAAAATAAAAAGAAAACTGCTTGTATATATGAATCGAATTTAATTGAAATTTGCATCCAAATATGAAGCGCAGCTAAAGACAAATAAATTAAAAGCTCATAGCTATAATGTATTTGCTCCATTTAAAAAGTAAGCTTGTAAAATTTAAGTATTAAGAAATGTTAATCTAGCATTAAATATAAATAAATTTATTAAATTAACAAATGAATATCAATTGATTTTGACAGCAAACTCATGGCTAAAACTTAATACTTAAACACTTGTTATATCTAAAGTTGAAGTAGTTGCGTAGCTAGTGTATAAATCACTAGTTGTCGTCTTTTTAACAGAACTGCAGGGCTATGTGCAATTTTCATAAGGGAATTCCACTTTAAGCTTTCATCTTTTTCTTTAAACAGCACAGCACAGAATGCTTTAATTATAGTGCAAGTATTTATTGCACATACTGTATGTAATTTTCGACAATAAATCTATGCTACAGTGTATGCTTTATGCACCTCAACTAAACTAAATAATTCTAATTTTAAACTAGAAGCTAATATTGCATTTGCTGCTTAGTGCGCTGGGCTGCTGCTGCTGCTGCTTGCCGCATGCCTCATTTATTTTCTAAATTAAGTTTGTACGCGCCACGAGAGCGCATCACAAAAATGTGACAGCCTAGTTAACGTTGAATGCAACACACACACGCTGCATGTGGCATGCCACGTACACTTGTGTGTTTGTGTGTGTCGGGGGAGCGCCTTCAATTAAATTCAATTGGGGCTTTGTGCCGCATAAAACGCCTGCGCGCGTGCTTCAATTTAGTGCTGGCTTGCAATTTTGCAGCTTTCGAGTTGAAGATCAGCCAGCGCGATCTGCAGCTTTCAAGCTAACAAAATGCACTTTGCAGCTGCCGTTGCTGCCTTTGCTGCCTGCCTGCCAAGCGATAGGCAAATGAGTTTTTGCATTAGAAGATGGTTACGTGCTTTGCTTGTGAGCAGTGTGTAGGGGGGTGGGGTTGGGGGAATGACCCGCTGTGCGCCGCCTGTCAGCATATCAACGCAATTTGTGCACTCGCCAATAGACGACGGCGAATTATGGCCAGCGCAGCTCGGCGACTTTGCAAAGTGCCTCATAAATTCACGTCGCTGATGAAGTGATAGTGAGACACAGAGCGCAACAGCAACAGCAACAGCACTGAGCTCCACTGACTTAGAGCTCTGCCAACAAGTTGCAACTGCGTCTTACAGCAGCCGCCGCCGCCGCAGCAGCAGCAGCAGCGATTCCGCTCTGGCTCTCGTGTCTGCAGATTGTTTATGGCAGCGTCTAAATTTGCTCAATGGCTCAACTAATGTGCCGCTGATAGGCACAACGATGGCAGCAACTGCAGCAGCAACGGCAGCAGCAGCGCAATTAGAAAGTACCTACAAATTGACAAGGTCTGTGCATTGATTATGTAAGCAGACATAACGCCTCGATAAGCTCAAATGAGCGAAAGGCAGTGGGCTTGGGAGCCAATATAATTGACAGGGTTTAAAAATAAATAAATGCATTAAAAAATTAAACCAGAGAAAATGAATTAAGTTGGTTGCAGTTGCAAGCTACAGAGTAAATAAATACATACAAAAATTAGTCACAAAAGATGTATAAAATTAAGCTTAAAAGGGTTGCAAATTTAAAAATATACAATAAATGCATTAAACTACTGAAATTTTTGCACTTAGGCTGAGCAGAGTTTCAAAGTCTAGCCAGAGGGCAGTTTCTGATAATTAATATGGAATAATAAATAACATTTTGCTTTAAATAAATGAAATAGTAAAAGTAGTAGCGGTAAGAGTAAAGTAGAAACTAATAAAGACTCTTTGTTTAAGAGACTCTAGCTCTAGTTGCCTTTTTATATATAATAGAAAAGCTTTTATAAGAAATGAAAATTTAATTAATGAAAATTCTCGCCATAGTTGAAAGGTATATATATTTGGTATATATGAATACAAATTTGATTTAAAAGTTGAAAATGCTAAACTTCTTTAAGATTATTTGCTAGTTGCTGCACCAAAACTGAAACTTACTTTAAGCAAAAGCGCTTAAGACACTTCCGCATCCTCACGTTCGATGAGAGCAGCAGGCGCTGACCTTCGTCTGGTTGAGCGCGCGAGCTTTGCAGGCGCTCAAGGACAATGCCACATAATTGAAAGTACGCGACTAAGTCGTAAAGCAAATTTAACAAACATGAAGTGCGCCGACAACAAGAGCACTTCACAAAATACAACAACAAAAAAATGTCTTAAAAATGCGAGCGAAAAATATGTCGTCATAAAAAAAAGAGAAATAAATAAGTGAAGCTAGCTGAAGACGCTGGCATAAGCACAAAAACAAACTGTAGATAAAAAATTCAATAAGCTGCCGCCGCAGTCAGCACACGAACGAACTGTGACCGCTGCTGCTGCTGAGCTTAGTGCCCAACAGGGCTGTGGGCCAATAAATAAAATTAATAGGAGTTCACTTGAACAGCTTGACCAAGAGCATTTTCCCAAGGATTTCGTTGGCTTATTTTCTTTTTTTTTTTTTTTGCAGACTATGTTTGCTTTGCGTACTTGTTGCATGCAAAATATTTGTACTTAAAGCTGGCTATAAAATTATGTTTAACAGCTTTGGGCTTGGCTAGTGCGTTGTTAATTGGCCAAGTTGCTGGCAATCAATTAGCCAAAGGCGTTGCCACATAGCTATGGGGCTATAAATAAGACGACGCGTTGGGGTTGCAGATGTGCTAAGAAGCACCAAAAAAAAAAAAATTCATGCGCCACGTTGCTGACCTCGCATTGAACTGCTATAAGAAATCACTTCTCAGCTTTTAGTTGCAGCAGCAGCAGCAGCAGCAGCATCAGTTAAAAGTTATAGCTTAGTGGCAGCTTAGGCAGCTGCAGCGGCGGCTTGCAACGCCCACTTTCAACACTTGCCACAACAATGGTGCGCGCAAATATTTGCAAGAGTCGCTGCCACAGGCAGCCTCAATTTGAAATCCAATAAAATTTAATTGGAAACTTCATCACGGGTGCGAAAATTCACACTTGGCCAGCCATTCAGCCAGCCCGTGCACGACTCTGCTGCCGTTTGCCGTAAATCTCAGAGACCAAGCCGACAGGCCATAGACGTTGCACCTGGCTGGCTCACTTGACTAGGCAGCAGCGCATCGCGATAAGGAAATATATATATATATATATTTCATATGAAAAACAGTGAGAGCGCCGCTGCTGCTGTTATTGGGAATGGCTTTATTTATGCTTTTCCTTTGGCCATGCCATATCTTGTGGCATTGTCATGACATTAATCGCTGCGCTGTGCCACAAAGTATAACATGCGAGCTGCAATTGATTTATGTTATAATTACCGAAAAGAAAAGCGGACCAAGCGTTGTAGAAAATAAAAACACAAGCAATATTCCTAACTGTTCAATTTTGTGGTGGGCTTAACTCCAAAACGCCTTTGTGCTAGCTTTAATTAACTAAGACCGAATAATGCCGAAAATGTTGCATAGTATGTGTATGTGTATATGATAGAGATCACTCGATAAAGTCCCACCAGTCCTTCTCGTAGCCCTCGCGCACATGCACGAGCAGCACAGTGCGACGCTTGCGGCAATAGTGCGAAAGATCGAGCACCTTCTGCTTCACCTCATAGAGATTCTGCACGGTAATTTCACGCTCCAGGCATTCGCTTATCTTCTCCGTGGCCATTTCCATATCACGCTGATTGTCCTCGAAGATAATCTTCTGATTGTTGTTGCGCAAATAGAAAGCAAAGACATAGCTGTACATCAAAGTGGCGCGACACTGGCACAGCACATCGACCGCCTCCTTCAGGAACTGCACTTCAATCCAGCTCATGTTCTCCTGCATGTCCGTCATCTTGGCCTGCACATTGGCGTACAGCTTGTGCTCCATGCGCATGCTTAGCATATGATTCATATAGCGATTGTAGTAGTGCAAATAGCGCGCCATGCTGCTGCGATAACGCTCCTGTGCCTGTCGCGCCTGCTTGCCCTCCTCCTCGTCATAGCGATTGCAGCTGTACCAGCTAGAGCCATGTGGCTCCCAGCTGCCCAAGCATACCCAGCAAAAGTCATAGCGGCAGCTTGGATTCTTGCATACCATATGATTGCAGCCGCCGTCCTTTTCAATGGTAACATTGCACTTGGGACACTCCTTTGTGTGCTGCGCTATCCAATTGGACGTCTCCGAGTCCTCGTTGTTCTTCTTGAGCCAGCGCTTCAGCCAGCTGCAGCTCACAGGCTCATGCCAGTTCTCGCCGCAGCCAAAGCAGAACTCATGGCCGCAGCTGCAGCGCACAGCGCGCGGCTCGCAGTAGCTCACCTTGATGGCGTGCGTGCAACTGGGCGCTGGACACCAGCGCATCAGCGAGTTGCACTCCACAAAGGTATTGGTTATCAGCTGCTGATAGCGTGCGGTCACCTCAGCATCATCAGCAAGACGCACAAACGATACATCGTCCACTAGTATATCACAGTCGGCAGCTGGGCACGTAATGCTGTGGGCCAAGCCCTCGCTGCAGGTTTTGTTGGCCAAATATTGTTTCCAGCAGGCGGCGCAGAATGCGTGACCGCAGGCAAGTCCTTTCAACTCCTCGCACGGACAATAGCATATGCCGCACAGCTGCTCGCGTGGCTTGCCCGTCGTCGTCGTCGTCGCCGACGACTTGAGACTGTGCTTAGACGGCGTTGCGAATGGATTCACTACATGAGCGCGATGAAAAAACTCCTGCGGACTGCTCTCAAAATAGCGCTCGAACAGCGTCTCCTTGTCCCATTTGTAGTGATTGAGTATGATGCGTGTCACTTGCGGCGACAAGTGCAGCACATTGTTGACCTCGTCGATAATGTTGCGCTGATGTTGCACTATCTGGTCGGCGGTCAGCACGGTGTAGGCGAACTCATCGATTTCGATGGGGCGCTTGGGACGCTCCGGCAAATCGATTTCCGTGCAGGTGTCTTCGTCGCTTTCCACACAAGTCATGTACGAGGATGGGCTGTTAGCTAAACGATACGAATCGCCGTGATCTTCATCCGAGTATTCGTCGTCAGAGTTCATATTTCGAATTGAGATATATTGGGGAACAGAGCGTATACGTAACAAACTCAGGCTACTTTGCTCCCACAACAGTAACAGTTTACAAAAGTTGTGACTGTTATACATCTCTATTATAGATTTTGATATAGCTCTTGATATAGCGCTTGATATAGCTCTTGATATCGCTCTTGATAAAGCTCTTGATATAACTCTAGCTCATGGTCTAGCTCATGGTCTAGCTCTATCTCTTGTTCTAGCTCTTGGTGTAGCTCTTGGTGTAGCTCTTACTCTTGCTGTTAATTTAGGTCTTGCTATAGCTCTAGCTCTTGCCTTAGCTCTAGCTCTACCTCTTGCTCTTGCTCTTGTTCGTGCTCTAGCTCTACCTCTTGCTCTAGCTCTAGCTCTCTTAAGCATTTAATGGGTGTGAACTTCACACAAATTAGCACACAAATAAGCTTTGACATGCTCTAGCTCCAGCTCTTGCTCTCGCTCTCGCTCTCACTTATGCTGCAAGTAGCAGGTAGCAGAGCAGCTCTCTAGCTCTAACTCTAACTCTATGTCTCTAATGTGCCCCATCGTCATTGCCACACATATTTTTTATGATTATTTTGCTGCTTGCTCCAGCTCTTGCATACATCAGATTCAACTCTTGCTACTGGCAATCAAAATAAAAGGCCAATCTTTTGGTTAGTAAAAGAAAAATGCAGTGAGTGCTCCATGGCTGTTAAATTTCAATTAGGCTTACTAAACATTAAATTACTTACAATCCTCAGGTGAAAATAATTGAAAATATATTTAAATAAAGTAGTATATTATGTTTAATTAGTATATTAATTTATTAGTACAAACATTCTCACAGCAAAATTGTTTAAGTAAACTGTAAACTGTGATGTTAAAAATAATATTCGAAAAATTTTTATTCATTTTTCTATACATTTCAATTATTTATACAATTTATTGCCTATTGGCGAAAGTGAACATCATTCATTGATTCAGCTTTAAAACAAAAGAAAACTAATTACGAATGCTTAAGATTAGTTATCAAGTATAAGTTCTTAGCATTTCTACTAAATATTTGCACTACAAGCTGCTGCACAAATCGCGAGGCATGTTGCAGTTGCAAATGCAGTTGCTGCTGCTGCTGCTGCTGCTTGAAAAAACTAAATGATTGAGAACGCCTAAAAGCTTTTGGCGCATATACTAAAACCATAACCCTTTCGTTTTTTGTTTTGCGAGTCAGAACAAAGCCATGTCTCAAGTGGCAAGGGTACAACGATATACAAAAAGAAGAGAAATACGCGAATGAGTATGCAAAATGAAAGTGAACGAGCGCACAAGGATAATGGCGCATGGCGGTAGTGCGGTGGGTAATGAGTGTGCATAATGCATATGCAGCAGGACTCTCTAAGCTGAAGCTGAACTTGTGTTGGAGGCAGAGACAGAGAGAGTGAGAGAGAGAGAGAGAGCTGACTAAGGGGCATTGAACAAATGGTGGTATGCTGCGCTTGGATTCAATCTGCCGCATGTTATGGGCTGCATATATGCATATATATTCTATATGTATTTGTATGCATGCTGTGCTTTTTAAAACAAAAGCAGTCGCCGCTAACCCGCCAAAAACAGCCAGCAGCACAACAAAAAAAGAAATACTACAAATAAAAATGCAAAGTCGCCAAAAAAATAAAAAAAAAGAAAAATACGAAGCAGCAGCCAGAGCCTGTAGCAGTCATAGCCACAAAATCCCTTTCATCAGCATACAGCTGCCTTTCAAGTCGGCAGCCAAATTACAAGAAATCCTTTCGTGCGCGCAAATGCTTTGAACACAAAAAAAGAATTGAAAGCATATATATGTGTGTGTGTGTGTGTGTGTGCAAAGAAATTGCTGGCAAACCCAAAGAAATGCGGAAAAAGGAAATAATTTGACCATTTGCAGCATAAAAAGCGCTTGGCAAATGACAACAAAAGCCTGTGCCACAAAACTAGGCACATAGGATGAGGCATGTCATGTGTGTGTGTGTGTGTGGGGGCGTTTGTTGGCTACGTGTGGCATGCAAATGAGGACGCGCCACTTGTTGTTGCCCCAACCAACGACGACTGCTGCTGCTGCTGCTTTTTATCATTGACAATCGGCTAAGGCTGCGTTTTGGCATTTATGCTGATGGTCAGCTAAGATGGCCAAGTTCATGGCCCTGACGTGACCACGCCAAGCCTCATGAAGTTGTTGTTGATGCCACTTGGCTGATAGGCTGCAGCTCAACGAGGCCACAGCGCATTTTTTTTTCTGCGCCTACTTTGCCGCACAAACTATTTGCGGTAAATATGCTTGAGAAATTTTTTCGTGCTGCTTGCAAGCAACTACAAGTGCAACTACAGCAGTGTCCATATGTTTAGCAACACTATGAGTCATTGCTAAACAGAGAACAGTGAGCATTAAATGCAGTTTTATTAACAAAAAACATATAAATTTAAAGTTGAAACATTGCTCATTTATTTTAAGCTTAAAGTGCATATTTTAAGAATTTTTTTAAGTATCAATAGCTGAACAATTTATTTGGCATTATATACAATTTTTTCAATCCTATAATATAATTTGAATATCTTATGCTTGTACTAGTGCAATACAATATTTCATATGGAAAGCTTTATATAATAGAATAAATGGCTATGAAACGTATTTTGTTTTTAAAGTATTACAAATATTTTTTGAAATTGTATAGAGGGCACAACAAATGGCATACAAACTATTTTAAATCATTTTTAAATTTAATTTTAAATATTTTTTGTAATCCTTTTCTTCGACATTAAATAAATAAAGAAATAAATATTAAAACCATTTTCTAAGCCTTTTAAAATCACTATTAAATTATTTTGAAAACCGCATAATTTTAGTTATGACATCAATATTGAAAGCTGTTGAATTTATATTCTTTATGCTATCATTAAGTCCATTTTTGGCTTTGTTTTTTTTTTTTTTTGCTGTGTATGCTTAGCTTGGAACGCATGCAAATTTGCTAGCTAATTACAAGACCTTGCAACACTCACACACACATGCACACACTCATATGCAAGCTACAAGCGGATGTGTGTGTGCTGATCATGGCGATAAATGCGCCACATCGCATTATAATTACTGTCCATTGTCTGACTGTAGTTAATTTTGAAAATGCGATTTTATTTTTTTTTTTTTTTGCTGTAGTACGCTTTTGTTTGTATGCGCGAAATTAGCTGGAAATCAGCGAGCATGAAGCGCCACAAACACACACACACGCACACATACGTATCTATAAGAAAATCAACGCTTGGAACTAATTTGATTTTGATGCGACTCGCATTTAGCTATAGTAGCCATACATATGTCTGACTTAGTTTTTGAGCTCTGCGTGTTGTTGTGATTACATTAACGGTTTCTCAAACAGCATACAGCAGCTGTTCCATTCCATAACGTTCCGCTCGCAGCGTTCGCCTGACCTTGACTTTTGCCTGAGCTACGGTAGCTTAAACTTTTTTTTTGTTAGCGCCAGCTACTATAATTAAAAATATGAATTTTTAAACTTTGTTTTTTTTTTGTTGCTAAGCTGTCAGAGATTTATTATGTTTTAGTCTGGACTTAAATTGCAATTTAAAATGCGGCGATCATTTATCAACTTTAGATTCTGCTACATTTTGGCAGCCTCATTGTTGCTGAGCGTTTGAAGTTGTAGACGAGTCAAGCCTTTGTCAAATTTGCTTTGATACAGTGCTACCCCTAAGGCAATGACGACCACCCCCCCACACACACACACACACACACAGCTCACCCACAGCAGCGCTTCCAATCAAATGCAGACAACACAAATAAAAGAAACGTTGAAAATAAGGGAAAAATCAATGTGACAACAAAAAGTTTTGGGCGTGAAGAAAAGTGAAAGTGCCCACCCACACATACGATAAGTCAACCCCAAAAAAAAAAAAGCACACACACACACACGCGCACACATATGCGCTTTGGCTGTTATTACTAAGTCTATTGCTGTCTCTTTCGCTCAGGCCATTTGGCTTAGACACTCACATGTGTGTGTGTGTGTGTGTGTGCTTGGCTTGGCGGCTTTTTGCCTTTGAAATTTAAGCATTTCCGCCATCTTGAGTATGAGTTTGCTTTTAGCCTTCATTCTGCTTTCTACCCCCAGTACGCCGCCGCGTATTGTGCACAAGAAAGTGCGTTAAGAGGCAAAACTACGCCACTTCAAAAGCAAAAATAATACAGTTTTTCGTATGAAAACGCAAATCGGTTTTGGCCCCGGCTCAGTTTAGTTTTGGCCGAGAGACTTCAAAGCGGGTTTTGCATTTCGCCAATATTCTCGCGCTTTTGCGGCTTCTTCTGCTGCAGCGATACTTTGACTTCCCTCCCCACTCACTCACTCACTCTCTGTGAGTTTTATAAGCACATTGACTTTGGCGTCCGTCTGTTGGACACTGTGGCCACTTGGACGTATTATTATATTCAGTTACGACTTTGCGCAGTGAAAGTTCTACGCTGGAATTTCGCGTGCTTAGTTGACATTTAGCCGGCTTGACATGTTCACACTCACATCACAGAGGCGTACCTACCTTTTTATTCGCCCTATAATTATGGAAAAATTAAGGGCCTGTTAAAGCAGGGAATTTATACATTTTCACTTCACCGATAAGGCGCACCAAAGAGCTCATTAGCTATAACTTGTAGTTGGGTGGGAATATGCTTTTATCTAGCTGGGCGATTCCAGTAGTTATGGCTTGTTAGTAATCGATACTATCGATAGCAAAAGCTAAAGTATAATAAACACAGATTGATTATAAGTTATGAATTGCATAATTTGCTTTAGAGTAAATGATTTATTAATTCTTCATATTCATCGCTACTATCGATATATTGTTTATTGAAAGCTGCACAGCTTTAGCACATTAAATGCTATTGTAGTGTAATTCTCGTCGTTATTTTCCAACTGATTTGCCTAATTCCTTTTGACGGCCTTTAATTGTTTGTCGTTTCGTTGCGTTTACTTTTAGTTTGTTTTTTTTTCCTTCGTCTGAGACTGTTGTCTGGCACGTCTCCAGTTGGGTTTGTGTATGTTTGTGTGCTTCTAATGCCTGTCACGTGACAAAATTGTATAATTTCCCAAAAAAACGGGCAGCGGGCAGCGGGCAACGAGCCGCACGTCGCTCATTGTGACGTTTCCGGTTAATTTGGCGCCAGCTGGATTTAGGATTGCCGGCTCTGGGTTCTGGTCAGTCAGTGCAGCTATGACTGTGACTGTGTCACACTTGGCCAAGCCAAAAGCACAAGCTGCATAACAACAAAAATAAACCTTTCCCTTTTGTTTAGCGGCTGCAAAATGCAATTACCTTTCCCTTGTGTAAGACTCAGTCGACAAAGTCGTAACTTACTTTTCCTTTCATTTTGTGCCCACAAGCAAAAAACGCAATACGTAAACGCAAAGATCAATGCCAGTCCAAGTCAATTGGTCGAAGCCGTCGCCGGGCCAGAAATTAGTAAGTGCAACTAAGCCAAAGCCGAAACCAAAACCAGAGCGCCCACTCGCAAACCACTCACCAGCTGCTGGCCGCCCACTCTCCGCTTGCCACCACGCTGGGGCAGCAGCAGCAGCGACGGCAGCAGCCATGCCATGAGTAACTGACATTAATTCAAATTGTTAATTCATGCCTGTCACGCTTTGGTACAGCGGTGTCCCCACAAACACATTTCCTCCTATGGCAGCCACTGCAATGACTTTGACTGTGCTCTGTGTATTGCTGCGGTTCGAGCTTGTTGCTGTTGCTGTTGTTGCTGTTGTTGCTGTTGTTGCTGTTGCTGGTATTGGCTTCAGCTCTCAATGTGTGTGGTGATTGTGTTGACGGCAACAGCTTGTTGTTGTTACGCTGACTGTCGTTGTTATTGTTGCTATTGTTATTGTTGTTACTAATCCAGATCAGTGACCAGTTCCACTTAGTAAGTACTGCGCCAAAAGGGGCAGCCACCCCCTCCATAACACGCCAACAACGTTGGGCCCGCCTTAAGTCAATAAGAAGTTAATTTAATTATGCGACTTCAACTTAATTACAAGCATTTGGTTGCCCCCTTGCCGCAGCTGCAACCCCTAAAGAATTTAGCTACGACCAACACGAATTTCATTTTGTGTTATCGCTGCGTTCGTTATCGTTATCGATTGCGCTACGAAATGAAAGTTGTTTTGCTAGCTACAGCAACAAGAATTCGCCTCTGATCAAAAATCTCAGTCTTTGCTCTTGACTTTTGACGTCAGCGCAGCTTGCTTAGTTTTTTTTTTATATTATTTATTAATTTATTAGTTGCCGCCAAGCAATTTTAATGCATGCCACTATTTTTTTGCAGCTAAATATTTTTGTAAGAATTTTTTTTTAAATGTCATGGCATTTATTAATAATTTGCTCACTTATTTGAACATAATAAAGCGCACCTAAAGTAAATTTATGTTATGTTTGTGTTAAGCTAATGCAGAGACAACGTTAAGATAGAACTTGAGCACACACGACTTTAAAATACACTTTATCAATAGTTATGGTGGAAGCGCAAGCTCAAGGGTTAATCGAAATGTATTAATGTTAATGATAAAGAAAATGGCTTCTCATCATAGAATTCAAAATAGACTTTATCGAGAAATTTGCAGTAGATTATAAAAAAGTTAAATTTCTTAATGCAATATGCCTTCAGCTCAATGTTGCAATTGGAAAAGTGTATAAATTAATGGCTTAATATAAAGTAGTTTGTACTTGCTGCTAAGCTGTTAATGACTTTACAAAAAAACAAGCAAAATAACTTGCATTGGTTATTAAGTAACTTACTACGGCATTTTGTAATAAAGCTTTATAAAAAGTGCACTAACCAAGTTTAAGTAGCTGCAAGCTTGGCTTACTTCGAGTCTTAACATTTAAGGTACTTAGACTTTGCTACGCCAGCAGCTTTAGCTTTTATTTTTGCTAATTAGCCATAAGGCTCAGCCCTTGGCAACTGCAATCAGTCAAGAAACTGCAGCGCCACTTGATAATAAGCACGCAGCATAAAAAGTGTGAGTGAGTGTGCATGTGTGTGTGTGTGTGTGTGTGTAAAAGAAAAACACTTCAACCAATAAATGCAAATGCTGTGCGCTGCAAGCTAAATGAAGTGTAGGCTCGAAGAAAAAAAGGAATTGTGCACAATTTGTGCCCCCAAACGCAGCAGACAGGCAAAGGATAACCAGCAACGACTGTGAGGCAGCAGCAGCAGCAGCACTTGAAAATGAATTTATGCTTCATGCATGATACATCGTCATCAGCAGCAAGCAGCAGTCAGGCATCATCAACAGCCCCCCAAACAGGCGCATTTTGGTAATGGAATTGTATGGAGGGCAGGACGCTTGAATGGCTGCCAGCAAAGCACGCATGATGCTGCTGACTCCTTGCCAAAGCAGACGCGCATTGTCGTCGTCGTCGTCGTGATTGTCGTGATATGCCAGGCACAGTGAGTGGTGTGGCACTTGCAGCATGTAATGCGCTCTGGCCATAAGTGTTGCTACGTGCTCAAAAGCGCTTCATATTAATACGTCAGACAGCGCTTACTGCTGCTGCTGCTGCTGCTGCTGCTGCTGCTGTTGTTGTTGTTGTTGTTGCTGTTGTTGTTGTTGGCTATGGCGCTGGCGATGCAAGCAATCAAGTCATGTGATCCCTCTATTTAAGCGAGGCTAGCAAGTGACTTTAGCCTTAGCCCCGAAATAACAAACACACCCCCCACGCACACACATGTAACCACCCACACACACACACACACACACATGCCCAACAGCAACTACAGCTTGAGCTTGCATTCATATATTCATTGCATATTCATATGCTGGGCTCTGCCCTACTCAATGGCGCTGCTGCTGCCAAGTTTGTTGACTTTTCATTTTGTTTGGCTGGCTGCCTCATAGCATCTTGTTTACTTTTCCGACGCTCAAAACAAAACGCTTTTCAACGACGGCAGCCATGGCGTATGAATAATTTAGTGAGTCATTAAAAAGCGTGCGCGACTCTTACAGCAGCTTTGATTGTTATAACACTTTTCATTTCGCTGTCATCAATAGGCAAAGACTTGCCAATACTCTAATTAATATAATTAAATTAAGCTTAAGCTTTATAAATAAATAAATTTTGCCAGTGCAGCAAATACATAACTTAAAGCATTTGGCATACAAGAATTTCAAGCCAAGCCACACTGCAAACTCGACGCTTGTCTGTTGTCTGCACAAATTGCTGGCTCAAAGCAGCAGAGACTGCTGCCAAAATGAAAGGTGTTGCTTTGTTAGAAAATTTCATTATTTTAGCTTAAGCCGCACACACACACACATATGTCTGTGCACACATGCCATTTATAGCCAGGGATTAAAAGTCAAATCCTTTTGTTCAAGTGCCAAAATTAATTTGCATTTGACATGCAATGTTCTCTAGCTAAGAAATAATAATAAAGCATGCAGACATCAAATGCATGCTAAAAACATTTTGCAAATTTCTTAAATATTTAAGTGCCTTCAACAAAAAAAAAAAATAGCAAAATCAGCTTAAAACGTTGATTGCACTTAATAGAGTTGGCTAACGCTGCAGCGTGCGCCCAATAAAATCAAATACCAATTTAAATTAACTCAACAGCAATTTAAAACCAGCGCAACAACAACAGCAACATCAAGTATTGGCAACTAAACGAAAAAAAATTAAATTAGTGCAAAAATGTAAACATGTTGTTGACTGTGGACAACTAGGAAGGAGGCAGCTTGGACATGTAAATGACGCCCAGCCAAGTTTCAGTCGCAGCATGTTGACTGCCATGTAAAGTGTTGCGGCTGTGGCGCGTTGACTTTGGCCTAGTCAAGGCGGCCCGAACGAACGTGCAACAATTTGCTGCAGCCTGCATGATCTGCAGTCTTCGCTGTTTTCATGGGGCGGCTTATTAATATTTTTGTTTGTATACAAAGCGCATGCACTCGACTGAGTTTGCAGCTTTTTAGGCTGTGGTCAACTCTTTTGGGACGTCTCGCATTACTTTTTGAAACATTGTTGTGCTCAAATACTTGTTAGTTCCAAGGAATTATGATATTTTTTGCTTGAAATTCGAAACGTTTTTAATTGGCGCCTAGGCCCGCCAGCACCTACAAGCGCTCGCTCTCTCTCTTGCACTTTTGGGGTAATTTGATGCTAAGCGAATTTGAAATATTATACAAAAAAATGTTAAGCAAAAGTTGAGTTGAGTTGAGTTTTTTTTGGGTAACCGCTAGGCGCAATCGTGTCGCAAACTTGGCAGACAGGAAACTAAAGTTTTTTGTTACCTACTACTACTACTACTACCTGCAAAGCTGAAGTACAACTAACGGCAATAAAATATTTTTGTTTATGCTTCAAACCGCTTGTGGATTAGTGCTGCTTGTGTAGGCGCCGCCTGCTTATCGCAACAAATTAATCAGCTTAATCCGTCGAAAACTTGCTAAAGCTTTCTCGTACAAGGGGTAGCAACCCCCTAGCCAGTCAGTCGACTGCCTTTAAAGATAAGCAAAATGTTTGCAAAGTTATTGTTGTTGTGCAACATGCAACATGCACATGTTAAGCATACCCCCATGGCTAATAATGGGCGTCTTGGCGTGCCTGCAATGGATTAATGCCGCCGCCGCTGCCGCCGCCGCCGTCGCTGCTGCTCCTCCAGGGTGTAATGCCATATAATCTAATAAGCAAAGTGAAATTGTTGAACTACTACTACCTGATGGATTTGCGAGCTTGTAAATCAGCAAATGGCCAAAGTTAAAATTGCATTAGAAGCCAGAGCAGCCAACAAGCTGTGAGCATACTTATTAAACTGACTGTAAAGCAAACAATAGATCTGGTCTGCCCGATAAGTGCATGTAAGTAATTTAAGCTTGCGGCCAGACACTAAGATGAGCCAAGTTGTATTTTCAAAGCCAACAAGACTTGCATTGATTACACTGCAAGTTGCTGCTACACTTGTGCTCATAATTATGTTAACAAGCAGCTGAAATTGCATTAAAATGTTGCAAACTTGCTGCTTATACATATATAATAATAAAATAATTTATGCGTATTTTAACTAATGCCACAGGAAATATTTTAAGATGTAATTTAATTTATTTTAAAAATATTTTTTAAATTAGCAGTAAGTATTTCATTAGTCAAAAAAGTTGCAAATATTTTTTATTTATATATTTATTTAATGTCAACTATGTACAGTCGACGATAAAAGAAAAGATTACAGCAAAATATTTAAAAATTAAACTTTAAAATTATTTAAATTGTTTTTGTTTTTAGATTTGATAAACTTATAGATTGGGAGTGTTAAACATACCCAACATTCGTTGCACGGATTGGGGAAAATCCAATCAGGTCTGTGTTAGTGTTAATTATTATTAATAATAATAAAAGTTAAAATAAATCTTTTCCTTAGTGTTAATTATTAATATATAAAATTTAATATATTATTTAATATTAATAAATATTCTGTAAGCCAATTTTTTAATACTTTAACCTAAAGCGTTAAATGTTTGCACAATTATTTTCTTTATTAAAACATTAACACATTATACATAATTATATATTTTTTTTAATTTTGCAATAGCAAAATTAATAAATACATTACGCAATTTTGAATAATTCTGAATGGAAAATTTGCATTTGAGTGCAAAAAGCTTTTGTTTAAAATCAATTTTCATTTGTAATTTGCAAATAGCTGAGAGTCCGAAATCGCGCATCCTGCATAGCCAAAACCCAATTGTGTGTATGCAACCCCCGCGGGGACGACTATAGCAGACAATGCAATGGAATGGGGAGGCGGGGGGCAGGCTGCTTAGCTATTCAATTGTTGAAACAGCGACGCGTTCATGTGCGGCGCGGCCCAAAAGCCACGCCAATCGTTTGGGCAAAAGGACTGCGATTGGAATGTTAGTTGACATGCCATACAAATAGCATGCTATATATATATATATATATTTGTGAAACTACTCAGCATAATGGACCATGGAGTGCTATTCAGCGGCGGCGGCGGCGGCGTCGGCAGCGCACAGCGGTTGGTCATGGCTAACAATAAACAAAACATTAAACTAATAGCGCGTTAGAGTGAGGCAAGGGCGTCGGTTTAGTGGGCGTTGCTGCTGCGGTTTTCAACGGCATTTCTATATTTTTTTTTTGTTGTTGTTGCTGCACACTTGTTTGTAATATTTTAAACAACTAACGGTTAGCCAGCGACAGCAACAGCAACAGCGACAGTGGCGACCACAAGAGCCACCAGTGCCTGCTCATCAATGGCAGGCAAATAAATAATGCAAACGGCAATTTGAGCCGGCCCAGGCGAGCTATGGTCTGGTTAGGGGGGGGGTGAGGGGGGCTGTGTGCACACATTTGCCTGCGTCTTTTGAGTTTGGCAAAGAGGAATGTGTTTCATGAATTTTAAATTGCATACCAAATTGCAAAAAGATTGATATCCAATCTCACGCAAGGCGGCGACACACACACACACACACACATGTGTGTGTAAGCCACTCTCTGTGTGTGGGTTTGTGTACACAGACAGCACTTGCAACAGCAACAGCAACAGCAGCAGCAGGTGGGCGAGCACGGGGCACTTGGCGACAACAACAAACATGCGACACAACGTTGGGTCCAGCCTCAGAGCTTTGAGCTCTTGGGCTCTTCTGCATTGATTGGCAACTGCAATAGGCAGTGACCAGGCCCGGCGGCTATTTGTGCTGCACGTGGAGGAGAGCGATTTAAAATGTATGCCTTCCGTTTGCTCATTTCAAGCGTTGGAAAATTGTGATTTGTGACTTAATGTATTTATATAAGTCAATGCTGGCTGCGTGTTCAGCTGCTGATGCAGCCTGCAACTAATTTGATATGTAAGTGGTGTAAATATAATTTTCTGCAGACTGTAGCTGGCATTGGCATTGGCATTGGCATTGATTGTGTTGCGTCTGTCATTGGCATTAATTTGTAAGTTGTTGTTTGTCTTTTGTTTGTTGACTGTGGGAAAGTATTTGCAGTTGCTGATTGAGTTACAAATAACAGTGCAGCAAAAGATTTATGGCCTTAACAGCTAAACTGGCAATTGAATATTTGAATAGATAAAAATCATAAGCACATATATTTAATATGCCAGCGGTGATTTAAGCTTGGCTTATATAGCTCGCTGCTGCTGCTGAGCTGACAATAATTATGTGTTATCTAAGCCAGGCCATAAAGGCGCTCGTGCGCGCCAAGTTTGTCTAAGCCAACATCAATATGCAAAATTGTGTCTGCCAGGCATTACTAATTGATGTACCGTTCTGGTCAAAGCGCAAATCAATCAGCTAACAAGCTGCTGACCAGCAAAATAAACAACGTACAGTTAACGTGCAGCGCGTGTTTGCTTGTGTGTGTGTGTGTGTGTGTGTGGCATCTCCTCATATTAATTTTGTTTATAATTTGCACAACGGTTAACACGCTCTATTAATTCTGGCCAAGTCCTCGCGATAAGCAAAGGCGCAAGCTGGCCGCAATTTACACACTTTATTAACGTATTAACGCATCAAGTTAACAGCAGCAGCAGCAGCGGCAGCAGCAGCAGCAGCAGTTGCTGTTCTTATTATGAAAAACGCGTTTAAATCAACCACCAATTGTTGTTTGAGCTGCGGGCAACACAGCGCACGCTTAAATGCACTTCACTTCCTTTTTTTTTTATTGTAATTGCATTGTAATTGCAAAATAACGGTGCAGCCAAACTACACCCACCACCACCCAGCGATGTTGCACTCCTGCAGATCCCTGCACACAATTTGTTCAGGCGCCGTGTAATATACACATTTACTTTATAATATATTATAATCATGATTATATATGCATTGCATGCGATCTGCCGCGCCATAAATCGCACCCAGGCCAGGCCAGCCACAGCAACAGCCACATGCAGCGTTCGCCCCCCTCAAGCTACAACAGAGCGAGAGCTAAAGCAACTCCCCCACTATCCGACTGTTTGTATCTTGCCATGCATAATTCATTGCAGATCAATGCGGCAACTGCGATTGAGACGGCAACAACAACAACAAGAAAATTGCTTTGGCAAATATGTTCAAGGCTTGGGGGCCAAAATGGCACCAACTAGCTACCAAGTTTGGTAGCCAAGATCACCGCAATGTAACAAACAAAACGTGCTCAGAACTATGCAAAAATAAAAATTATGGCTCATGCACACTTTGCATTGAGTTTGGAGGATGTTGCTGCTGCTGCTGCTGCGCTGGCATTTAGACACACTAAAGAGGTTTCAATTACGGCCAAAGCTATCGGCTACTGGCGGCAGGCCCACAGAGTCCAAGTGCACAGCTAGACGTACAGGCATCAAAGCGCTGGCTGCTGCAAAAATTACAGTAATTCACATCACTTAGAGCGCATATTAATGGCCATTGAATGGGCCCCAACCAAACGAATCGAGTCTGTATCGAACGCGTTTGCGGCAATAGCAACAGCAACAGCAGCCACATTTTTGCATACGTGTAAGCTAAGTGCATACACCAGACGCGCCCTGCGGTCCACTTAAATCGACTTAAAGTTTTAGCTCACAGCAGCAGCAGCGCACAGAGATGTGCCGCATGTGGCAGCCATAATGTTGAAGTAATAATTTTTCATTAGCATTAAAGCTGCAACTAGCAATAGTAAAGTAAATAAAGTTAAGTTTTGGTTTGTCTGCAATTCATGGCATTGATATAGAAAGCAGCAAGAAAATTATGTAAATATAACAACATGAAATAATTTGGCTGCAAAATTTGGTTAGTCACAGTATTTATTTTGTTTTTCATTTATATAAGAGCAAACACAAAAGTTGATAAAAAATCTAATAATCGTTCTTATAACTTAGATTGATTTACTTAATTTTATTTTGCTTAAGAGTCTGTCAATATATTTTATTCAAATTTATTTATTTATTTTAATTGTAGCCCAGAATTAAAATCTATGGTACAATTGGTATAGCCAGGGCAACAAAGGCCTAAGCAAATACACAACTGCAACAGTTTTTAGAATAGTTTATTTGACTTTATATAACTTACATTATAGTGCATGTCGATCGCATCAATATGTTTTATTTTAGAATATAAAAAGCTGCAATAAGTTCAAACACTCAGATTGCTTTTGTGATATTGCTTTATTATTAATTGTAAAAGTTGCTAAAATAGTTTATTATAAATTAATATGAAAGCGCATATCGATGTTATAGATATGATTTGTTTGAATATTTTTACAACACAGACAAATAGTTAACTGCAGCAACTTAGAGCTCAAATATTTTAATTTGGTTTGAAACTTTGCTTTGCTGCAATGAAAATTTATTTTTTTCTTTAATGCCAACAGGATCTTAATGGCCGCCTAGTTAATTGACAATGTGTGAATTTTGCTCATTTCGAGCAATTTGACACCAAGTAAAGCTTTAGCATTGTTTTTATTTTTTTTTTTTTTTGTTATTTCTCAAAGCAATTGTAAAAAGAAAACAATTTTAATCAATGCATTGCAGAATGTTTAACATTTTAGCATGTTGACATGCCACGGCTGTCAACAGCTGACAGGCAAACAGCTAGAGCTAGAGCGTTATAGCCAAGACTATAGCCTATAGCTGCAGGCTGCACTAGCCTGACTCATTATGGCCCCGTTGACGATGACCAACTTGGGCAAACGGAATGAGCTGCATAGTCAATGCAGGCGATGGTCAATCTCAGCTACAGCTGCAAAACTTACAGCTTAGTGATCAGTTTGCTATTGTTGTTGTTGTTGCTGTTGCTGTTGCACATTGGCAATACAAAGCGCGTTTCGATCGTTTGCTGGTGCTTTGAAATTCCTAGAAAATGTGCGCATTTCATCATCATTTTGAGACATGTGCTCCATTTTTTGTGTTGCTGGTTGCATCGATGTTGCTGCTGCTGCTGCCAGCCTTAACTGACTGACATAACTAAGTGAAGATGAATGCGAGTTGCCTGCAGCGCACAGATATCAATCATATTTGAGATACAGATACAGTAGCGCAGTCGTCGTTTGGCCATGGCCGTGCCATACCGTCTGCCACGAGAAGCTGCAACGCGCAACGGACCATAATTATATTATGTGGCATGAATTATTAGACCATATTGGAGCCGGGGCTAATGCGTTTCTGGGAAATGTGCGCCATGCCAAACAGAGAGGCTACAGAGAGAGAGTAAGAGCGAGCAAGGCTGAAAATGATATTGCCTTAATGATGGTAATGACTGCATTGGTGGCAGGCAGCAGCAACACACATATGTGCAACGCTTTTTAAAACTTGCGCTTTTGGCCGTATTTGTAGTCTGCAGCCTGCGCCCAAAATTGGTCAATGTAACGTTAATTAAATCAAAGCGCAGTCGCACTAGCGGAAGTTGCTTTCGACTTGACAAATAGATACAAATGGTTATTGGCACGTACGCGTCGTTTGCCATTAGCTCGTCTGTCTGTTATGCCAAACACTTGACTCAGCTGCAACACACACACACACACACACAGCTAGCTGTTGGCTAGACAAGGGGGTGTATGCGTTGCGGTTACGCCCACAAATTATATGTTACGCAGTTGCAAGTAGAAGAAGAAGTCATTTGGGGGCGCTAAATTTGCATGCAACGTCGTGTTGATGACAAGAGCGTAGCCCAAGCAATGCATAATTAGCCGCTGCTTTAAAAGTGGGCGTGTCAAGACACACACACACACACTGACTGTTGCAATGATTGTGTTTTAAGCAGCAACATTAAAGCCAAGCAACATTACGCTGCTAAAAATCAAAGATTTTATGGCAACATTTCTAGCTACAGCTGTCGACTGACCTCAACAGCAGTCGGCAATCAGCAGCAGCAACAGCAGCAGCAGCAACTGTGGCATGGCTGAAAATATTTATAAAATCCAACAATGCATTATCAAGCGGAAGTGCAATTATTCAACGTGCAACATTTTGCGGCAAGTGGGCACTGCTACCACTGCTGCTGCTGCGTATAAAACCAGCAATTTCTAGCGTCAGTAGCGTCAGCAGCAGCAGCAGCAACAGCAGGCTAAGGCTCTAATTAGTTTTGCAATTTCCACGCGCTCGCCTGCAATTGTGTATGTGGCTCCAAGTTAGCCCAGGCAGGCAGGCAGGCAGGCTGCTTGCTACTTAACGTCATTGCAGCCAACAGTAGCGCAACTGTTGCTCAGAGGGTTTGTCGACTGTCAGCAACGGTCTAGGGGGCCAGGCTTACCCTAGACAAATATGCAATTAACAGCAGCTACGTGTTGTGTGCCATGGCTTTTGTTTTTGCAGCATTTCGTATTGAGGAAATCGAGAAATTCAAAACACAAAGTGTAACAACAGCAGCAGCAGCCAATCTGGCAATCATGCCACACAGCCAAGCAATCTGCCACTTTAGCTCCAAAAGTGCTGGGCAAATATTTAGGCATATAATTTGTGGGCGTGGCCAGTAACTGCATAAAGTCATTTCCCCCGCGCAGACAATTGCTATGTAAACTACTCGAATGTAACTGACAACAACAGCAGCAGCAACAAAGTTAAGTGACGCCGGCAGGGCATAAAAAGGTGCGTTTGCATTTCTAATGAACATGCTACGCACTTCCGCTTACTCACTCACTCTCTCGCTCTTTTCGCTGTCTCTGGCAACATGAATGATGGCAGTCGACTGGCTGGCGGCCCAACCCCAGCAACGACCCTAGCTCCAGCTCTAGCTTTGTTACTTTTGCCTTTTGTGTCTCATATTTTGCAATACTATAATTTTTGTGTCTATGCCGCGGTTATGCGTGGCTGACGCTATAAGTATATGTTGCAAGCAGCAGCAACTTATTGTCTGGGCATAAATCTTTCAATTTTGTAAATGGCCACACGCTCTAAATAAAAGATTTTCTCGAAATTTCAGCAGCCGTTATCAATTAACAGGCCTAATTAGAGGCTGCCACCCTCATACAAATTAATAAGCAGCCCAAAACGTATTACAACAATTTACAAATTAGTGCCACATGCGGCACACACAGCAATTAGATGACCCATCTCACAGCAGCAGCAGCAGCAGCAGCAGCAGCAGCTCGCTGACCTCACAAGCAATTGTCAGTCTACTTGACCCGCTCGCAGTTTACTGATTAGAGCGAACGCGGCTTGCTTATTTATGCGACAACATAATGTTCAGGCTAATTGAAAACATAAAATCCACAAATATATATGCCTGTCAGCATAAAAACTAAGTTTACAGTTCTTAACGAGATGACACAGCAATCAAAAATGTCTCAAAAAATTATAAAGCGTAGCTGATAACGAACTCTCAATGCAGCGTTGCTGCTGGCAGTAAAAGCTTTCAACACTTTCATAAAAACAGACAGACAGACAGATAGACAGACAGACAGACAGACACCGCACAGTGCTGGCAAAATAAGTATTTACACATGTCAATGACATTGCTGCTGCTGGCAGCGCATTGCACATGACAATATAATTTTTAATAGCTCATAAAAACTGGCAACGTACAATAGACAACAGCAACAACATTTGTCAGCAATTAGTCACAAAATAAATTAAATCAAAAATAAATAAAAAAATTAATATATTTAGTGTATTTTTTTTTGGTTGCCCGCATTGGCAACTATTTGTTTTTGTTGTAGGCGTTCGTCACAATTTAATTGCAGGTTCAGTAACCTTTTGTGCACAGCGGGCGAGCGCTGAGTTTAGGCTCAGTCCCTCTCCTCCCCCCCTCATACGCTCTGCCTAGTTACAAGTCTAGGGTCGTGCTGGTCAACCCTCATCATGAGCGGCGAACATGCGAATTCGAAATCCCAAACGTTGAACCGTACCCTGGCTTTGGCTCTTGCTGGTTGCTGCTGCCGCCGCTGCTGCTGCTGCTGCTGACCAGCGGCCCGCGTCTAATGCGGAATGTCAAATGTCAAAATATATGGTGAAAATGTGTCAACTTTCTTATCTGATTTGGTCACGCTGCTACTTTTATAACGCCAAATGTACGATTGTGTGTCAGTTGTGTTGCAGTTGTTGCTGTGCGTGCTTCAGCGCACAATAAGCATTGGCGCTAGCGCGGGGGGAGGCGACGCTGGGAAAGGCGTTGGCGTTGGCTGCGACCTGTTTAGAATTCAATTTTCATACACACTAAACCAGCCACAAAGCCCCTTTACAACAAACTATATAGTGGACTACCACAGCTGCTGCTGCTGTGCCCTGCCCCTGCCACTGCCTCTTGGCTTAATGCTGCGCAAACAGTCCAATAACAGAAATGAAGTGCCAGGCTTAACAACTATGCTTGTACTTTGAGTTAGTAACACAAAAGGTAACACGGCAAAGGTAGAGGAAGCATTAAGCAACTGACATTGCCAGATAACGAAGTTCAAATACACTATAGAGCACTAAATAGATTAATTAAAAAAATATATACAAAATGTAAAAAAATAAAATAAGGCTATAAGCTTATGGTATGCATATGGATAAGACTTAAAATATAATGAGCATATGCTTAAAATATTTAATGGCTACCAATAGTGAAAATAAATTTAGTTAAATATCTATATAAATTATTTTGGCTGTGTGCAAAATATTCAAATTAATTTTATTTTTTAAATGCTTAAAATATTTAATGGCTACCAATAGTGAAAATAAATTTAACTAATGAATAATATAACAACATAAATTAATTTTGGATATATTCAAAAACTTATTATAAAAGCAACTTACTAATGCTAAAGTCTAGAGTAAAAATATATACAAATAGCTAAAAATAAATTAAAGCAAGGCTTTAAAATGTCACTTTGCTGCATTAAATTTACTTATACTATAAATAGTAATAAAAATTTTAATGAGTATTTCCGGCTGCCTTTTGGGCACTTTTAGAAGAGCGTGCACTTAGCGGCTTTTACTCTTTGTTAGCTTTGACTACAAATTAGAATATATATTTTTTGGCTTTGGTGTTTAATTTATGTACGCAAGTGTTTTTCATTAACTGAAGAGCGGTGTCAGTGCTTTGATCCGAGCAGAAAGCCGTTACACTTCACAACAAGTGCCTCATGATAATAAGTTAGAGCGCTGTGTTTAATTGCTAAATAAAAAGCTATTGCTATTGCTATTGCTATTGCTATTGTTGGCTGGGAAATTGCTTAATTTAAAAAGGCAACTTAATCGTTAGACGAACGACAAGCAAACAGATCGCAGCGATGATCTAAGCCAAGCTACAACAAGCGAGTCTCTCTCTCTCGTTAGCTTCTGGATTGACAATCACCAATCACTCAAGCCAAGTCAAGCTGACTGGCTGCCAAATTATGTAGTAGTTGGGTAGTCAGCGAGTTTGCAAGACTACTTAGACAATAGTGCAGGGCACAAGTTCAAGACGTTTGGCGGGCGCAACACGCGCCAGTTGAAGTTGCAACTGCTGAACTTTGCTTTAACCCCGCAAAGCGAAAAGCGTTTGACAAACAAAACTTGACTGCAAAATCTACAGCATCTCAGCGAGCTGACAAGCGAGCTGCGGCTGAGATGATGTGAACCAGTTACACTGCTGGCTATCTGTGAAAATAAACCGCTAGCTTAAGTCTAGGCAGACAGACAAGAGTCGAAACGACCATTTAAAGTATATTTTATCATTCATTCAGCTTGCAACTGCAAGTTGGCTAAGCTAAGAGCTAAGCAGAGCTGAGATGTTGCTCATTATCATACAATGACATTTTGCTGCCGCTCGCTCTAACTGTAAAAAGTCGAAACCCAAAACTAACTGCTCAGCAGCAGCAGCAGCAGCAGCAGCAACTGTTGTTACTTTTGTTTTGCTTGGCAAACTAAATTCCTTAGACTAGCTGCTGGCATTTCCTAGTTAGGTTTGTGTTTTGACTGTTTTTAAGTATCTGCAAAAATTTCGTATGCATCTGATGGACAGCAAACAACAAGCACAAGCAGCAACAACAAACGGGGCCAGCCAAAAGATCAGAGCGGCAACAACAACAACAGATCGCACATATGTGTGTGTGTGTGTGTGTGTGTGTGTGTGTGTTACAAGCATTTGTTAGCCCTTTTGAACCTTTTGCATTGGCACGTAAGTAGCCGCAACAATCGCATACAGAGCAGCACAAATCGATTGTCATGTTGCTGGCGTCGTCGTCGTCGGCTGAGAGACTAGCCAACTACAAAGCGCATTGGTAACAGCTAATAGCCATAATAGCAGCCAAAGTGCATTAAAGTTTCGGCTTGTGTTGCTTACTTTGGCTGCATGTTGTTGTTGCAACGACATATCTGTCGTAGAGTGCTTTACAAATGATCAACACAGATACTGGCTGACTGTCTAAGGCATTGGCTGGCTACTGGCAACAGCAACAGCAACAGCAACAGTTGCTTGTTGTAAGTACGTGTGCAATATGCGCGCTGCTGCTGCAGTCACATTTCCCAGCGTAGCTTCTTTTTTTGCTGTTGCTGCTGCTGCTGCTGTTGCTGCTGCT